>NC_090727.1:21498175-21565675 GCF_036898095.1 Palaemon carinicauda | reverse complement strand
ATGTAATTGAAAACTAAAAACAAAATAACATTGAAAATTAGAGGTGTTAGTTTTGATTGCAAATTTACTTTTGAGAAACACACTAGGCCAGTATACTCTACAATTACACCCCTAAAAATGAGAAGGCATTTTCTGATTTGGATAGATTTTCCCAGTAAAAGTTTAATCTTGCATTGTGGGGGGTTACCCGCCCACTAACCCACCCATGAAAGGAGTCTGTATTTTAGTCTATGTATAAATAATTGTATCTTTTAGGGTTTTTCATCATCTTTTGGATCGTGAATGTTGCTATTTTCAAAGATGCTTCTCTTGGGTCCCCTTCATACAGTCGTTTGTTTTTGTACTAATAAAAGGATTAAATCGCAATTGTATTATATTGAAGATTTCGTGAAAGAATAATTTTATAAAATAGGATAGCTGCTACAATTTCCTGAAAAGGAGTCGTGTTGCCTATTGAAAAACTTTTGAAAAGTTCTTTATATTTCACATTGCGAAATAAATTTCAATTTCTTTTTTTCAAAGTATTTAAATATTTTATTTACAACTTATTCTTGCTCGAGATTAAAAATAATATTCCCAATGGTGCAAGTGTAGTCTGAAGGCTCTATAATATTCTAGATACGTCTTTTTGGGAAACGAAGAACACGAATGTAATATTGAATGAGAGGTGAATTTGTAGAAAGCTTATAAGTGTTTCATAAAAGAACCTTTCTTTTATTGCTAGCAATACTCATTAAATACGGCGATATTCAAACCACGTTCGGGTAGCGCCTTCATGCTTAAAGGAAAAAAGTTTTTCAGTCGTTACATAAAAGAAAGGTTTGCATTATGGAGTTCAGATTCAAGGTCACCAATGTAACTAAAATTTAATATTTTTCAGTTGCTTTACAACACTCTTATCTTGAGACGATAAGGATACTTAGGACTCACTCAGGTAGCTTATTAAACTCTTTAAGGTCTTGGCCATATAATAATATTGAACGATATAAAATTATCAATACGCAAGTTGACTTTGGTCGTTTTAGTTTAATTTATTGCAACATGAACCTTTCGTAGATTTCTCGGAGTATTGCAGCTTGTAACAACTTGGACGTTTAATATATATATATATATATATATATATTATATATATATATATATATATATATATATATATATATATATATATAAATAAATATATATATATATAATATATATACATATACATACACTAGTGTACCCTGCCGTCAAAAAAATACTACTAAATATTTAGATAGATATGCTCATGCATGCACACCCCCGCAAAGATTGTAGATTACCTCTCGTGGTACCCACTCTCACCAACATATGACTGCTTCCTTTCTGCTCTACCTGAGGGACGGGGAGAGAACGGAAACAAAAACATATATATATATATATATATATATATATATATGTGTGTGTGTGTGTGTGTGTGTGTGTTTGTGTGTGTGTGTAACTAGACTCGTACCTCTTTATTACATAAGGGAAACATGAATGTATACCGTCATTTTGCAGAATTTCTATACTGACATTTCAAGATAGGTAAAAGGATATGTATGAATTGTACGATAAAAAAAGAAATTAAATAAAAAAAATTACTTCTCTACTAAAAGATAATCCCTCTTGACAGGAGCCTTTGAATTTGAGCTGCTGCTTCTTTCCCAACACCAAAACAAGAATGACGCACAGCGCCCAATTAGATTTAATGTATCGCCCAAGGGGGGCGTTGTTTATGGACAATTCGGCGAATTAAGCGTTTTTACCTTAGATTTGTCATGTGAGAGCTTTGTTCGTTAGGTCGCCTCTCTGCTCCTCATTAATCGTTAATTCAGCCCCTTTTCAACTTTGAACTTATATTTTCCTCCCTCAGTATTAGCAGGTCTTTGCTATTTCAGTCCTCCCATGGGTTGTGATGGCCTAATGGAAACGTCCCTGCCTTGGGATCTGCCGGACTGGGGTTCGAGTAATGCTCTAGCTCGATAGTTTCTTATAGTGTTTGTAACCTATACGTCTACCTGCTGATTCTTCAGCAGCCATTGCCTGGCCCTCGCTGATCCCAGCTTGGGCGTGATCATATGTATTAATGGGGCACTCTCTTGGAAGTAGTCCTGCTTGCTAGGGCATTGTCATATCCCCTTTGCTCTGCTATTCTTAAGTAGCCTTTAAATCTTTAAATATAATCATCTCTAAGTTTTCTTTACATCTTGGGTTCTTGAATACGTTGTCTTTTTCTGGTTTCCAGTTTTGGAGATATGAAAGGTCTACGTGAAATTAGAAAAGTGAGATATTTTGTGGAACTGATCGAATTCTTATTAAATTGTATCGAAGTTCGGGTAGCTCAGAAGGCTGTGCAATGTTTTGTGTAATTAAATATTTCTCCATCACCTCTGTTATATAGTAATTAAAGATGTCCTATTTTATTACAACAGCAACAACAATTAAGCCATTTCTAATCTAGTACAGGACAAAGTCCTGAGACATGTCCATATTCATGTCTGAGGTTTGACCATTATCATCACCCCGCTGCCCACTGCGGATTGATGATGATGAGAGATTTTAGTCATATCGCTCACAGCAAACCAACCTAGTTTGAGTGGCCATGACCAGTACAGCTTTGCTGATCATAACGATACGCAAAGCCTTTCATCACGTTAAGGTATCCCCACTCAGAAAGGGCCTATTCTATTGGTAGGGACTAAATGAAAAATTATTTTAATGTGATAAGGAAGATCTTTTGAAATCGGTATTCAATAGTGTAATTAATTTATTCTTTTCAAAATACTTCAAATCATTAAGTCTTCTGGAGGATCACTTAAACTCGAGCGCTGCTGGGAGCGATTAATCCTTCCATTGGCTTTATCTCTGCTCCCTTTCCTTCTTTCTCTGTCAACAGAACCTTAATTAGGAATCCCGGAAGGACAATATTTCTTTTTCAATGGATAAGAGTTAGATAAGTTGGAGGGAAGTATTGTCACGGTGTCCTCTTCATCAGCTCTGCGTGTGCACTTCTTAAGGAACAATTGGAATGATTTCGGGGGAATATTTGTTTATTCATAATGAAAGATGGTGGGGAAATTTATAGTAGCCTCACCTACTTTTTCAAAAATATGCAACGACAATTTAAATACAAAAGCAAAGAGTTGAGAATTATACGGAAAATTAAATTAAAGAACAAAGAAGTAATGTATGGGATTAAGGAGTAAATCTATATAACCCAAAGTCTACAAACACAGTGAAATTTAAAAATTATAAGAGAAGAAATATCAAAGCTGCCATGGGCACAATTAGAGTTGTGATGAGTGTTCTTACTATTTTCCGAAAAATCCTCATTATAATGAATAATACCATAAACAAATTACAATAGTAATGATTAAAATTTCTCTCGCGCGAATTCATGTTTGCTTTGACATAATTTCTGGAATACTTATAACAACGTATAGATTTTCCAGCTGGCTCTGAAATCTTGGGACAGGGATGATTAAAAATCCTAGGATCGTCTAGGATGAAACGACTTCATCAGTACAGATCATCTTTCTATTCTATTTTTGGAATCATGCGCATCTTTAATCAACGGTGACCTACTTATTTTAGAACATGTGTTCAACATGTGATATGTGTATTTGAAAGAGATGTTTTATTCTGTAATATTTATTGATAGTAGTATCAGCAGCATTATATAAGAAAGAAATGTTTTGTGTTAAGTCTGTGTTTACTTGTCATTTAGTTATTTAAGATGTTTCTTAGTTGTAATTTAGTAAATTAACTTAAAGAAAGGCCGACGTCATACGTACATATGTTTGGTCAACGGGATTTTGTATGATACAGGAAATATTCTGCTTTTCATAAGGAAAGATTTTTGTGTTAATTTGATAGTAATATCAAGCACTGAGTGAAATTCAACTCTATTGTGAGATTCGTTAAGAACCGGCCCCACAAACGAACGCACAGGTGTAAAGTAGATCGTGAAGGGAATTGTAAAGAAATGTGACATATATTCAGAGATAACATTGAAATACATGATTCGGTATTTTGGGGTCAATGAGTTTTAGGTTGCAGTTTATTTTAAGAATCCTACTACAAAAATGAAATAAGACTACAAAATAAGCGAAACTTTTTGTTGGAATCGTTTCCAGTTAGCGCAACAAAAGCCAAAATTTTTATTAATAGATAAAGATTATCTGGGAGAAGAAACCTCTAAAAAGATGAGTAAGAGAAATCTGTGGAAAAGATGAATAAGACAAATCTAAGGAAAATATGAGTTAGGGAAATGTGAGGAAATAATGGGTAAAAGAAATCTGAGGAGAAATGAGTAAGAGAAATCTGAGGAAAAGATAAGTAAGAGAAATTTGAGGACAAAATGAGTAAGAGTAATTTAAGGAAAAGATGAGTAAGAGAAATCTGAGTAAAAATGGGTAAGGGAAATATGAGGGAAAGATGAGTAACAGAAATCTGAGGAAAAGATGAGTACGAGAAGTCTGGATAAACAAAAAAAAAAAAATAGGTGAGAGATATCCGAAGAAAAATCTTTGGAGGAAATATGTTGTTGGTTCGTGAATCTAACGATGAGAGTGAAGTAAAGATAGATAACTGGATGACGGCCCAATTTGGGGGTCCATTAAGGCTATCCAGGGAAACGTTACGAGGAAGAAGAATAAGAAGAATTCGTCTGGTTTGTCATTTTCTTCCTTTTTCTAAGACTTCAGTTGGTATTTATAGTAACCTGGTGTTACTTGTAGTTATACATAGAGTACATTGTTTTATAATTATTAATAATTGCTTTTTCTGAATATTAACTTTTTTAAGGTATACAGTAACCGAACGTGAGGTTTCTTTAACGGCGGGATTGTCGTATTGTTTTTTGTAGTGATACATAGAGTACATTAATAGATTGTCTATCCTTTATAATGTATTCTATATAGAAATTGAAAGATGTCTTTGAAAAAAGCAATTAGCATTAATTATGAAAAAAGTAATTAATGCTTATTGCTTTTTATAAGGCATACCTTATAAATGACAGGCATAATGAATTCTGTAGCATGTTGCATGAACATAAGTACAGAAATTTGTGAAACAATACATAAAAAAAAACATGCTTCATGCGAAGACCCAATATCACAGTTGGTTTAGTGTCCGGAGCTCATATCCCATTAGCTATAATCTATATTGACATGTATATTAAAGTATTTTATTAATATGCTTTTATGCCAATGCCCTATATGCATCAAGAAGCTTTTCGATGAAGAAACCAGACATATTTTCACTATTCCGTTTTTTATGGAGTTCTGGAAGAGAACGACTTTCCCCAAATGACACTGAACTGCAGAAAACTCATTTTCGTGAAGTTTCCTGATTCTGGAGTTAAATGCATTGTTGATATTGAGTAATTGGGTGAGTAGAATAGAATAGTTATTACATCTCTCTTATATTTTGGTAATTTGGACATTTTCGTTGCAGGTATGTGATGGTAATGATTTCTAAGGCGAGGGAGAGAAGGCTGTCTGTTAGAAGTCAAGGTAACGAAAATGAGAATTCATCCTTATTTATTCTGTTTTTGTTTCTTTTATATATAGAGGTGCAGTTCTAGAGATGTCATCTATTAAGGGTTGCGAATTCACAATTATTTCCTAAAATTTCTCACCGTTTGAAATCTCTCTCTCTCTCTCTCTCTCTCTCCTCTCTCTCTCTCTCTCTCTCTCTCTCTCTCTCTCTCTCTCTTGTTATTACAACAAAGATCATTGACGTCATGAAGATTGTATAAACAGGGAAGAAAAACTCCGTTAATATTATTATTATTATTATTATTATTGTTATTATTATTATTATTATTATAATTATCATTATTATTATTATTATCATCATTATTATTATAATTATTATTATTATAATTGTTATTATTATTATTATTAATATTATTATAATCATTATTATTATTATTATTAGTATTATTATTACTATTATTATTTCAATTATTATTATTATTATTATTATTATTATTATTATTATTATCTTCATAATATCTGAACTACAACCCTAATTGAAAAAGCTGAGTGCAATAAGCCCAAAGGCTCCAACAGGGAAAATAGCTCAGTGAGAAAAGGAATTTCTTTAGAAGCGATCTGGAGATTGATTGATATGAGACGTCATTGCTTTCAGGGTTACTTGCACATAATTACATTACGTTGGAGGGAGTCGGTAATAAGATGAAAGTGGAAGAGAAAGGGAAGAATTATTCTTAATGCTAGAACACCGGGATGTGAAAAGGGGAGCATGATAAAGTTTACTTTTTCCATTTTTCTATTTTTAGTATACAATTGGAATAATAATAATAATAATAATAATAATAATAATAATAATAATAATAATAAGCACAGTTTGAAAATGTTGAGACTATAAAAAGATGAGAGAGAGAGAAAAAGAGGCAAGAGGAGAAATATGAGAGTAAAGGAAAGGGAAATTAATTCATAAAGATCGAGCAAAATAAACTTTGAGAGAAAGGAATCTGGGAAGGGGGGAGAATAATGATAGATAGGTGAGGTCTACCTTTTGAGGAGAGGAGACCACTTGTGTATAGTGGCAGAAAGAAAAGAGAACAAAAATTCATATTCTAATAAAGAACTGTTTTGTGATACAAATGAAAAGGGAATGTGTAAAAGGTGGTGAAGGTAGGCGTGGCCTAAAGTGGCGCTGTTGAAGCGAATTGCAGTATTTGGAGGTTATTAAGTGCATTATTATGGTCTTGTGGGGAATCCTAGACAGCAAGGACCCAATTCAGCTTTAATATTATTCCTGAAATTCGCTGGTAGCAAGATTTCATTCACTGTTAGGTTCTGATTTCTTTGTCTTATTGATTAATCTGAGATTAATTTTAGATAAGGTTTGTGACATATTCTAAGACATAAAATGTTCACAAATTAGCTTTTAATCTTATTTTTGCAAGCACACTGATCAAAATCAGTGTGCATTTTAACGTAATACACTATTGAAAAAGTTTATCGAGGTTCCGATCCCCCTCTATTGTGCAAGTTATGAATCAGTTTCTGCATCATTAGCCTTATTATACTTAACAGTATCATGCCGTTAAATCCATATCAGCTTTACGCCACACACTGGTGACCTGATATCATAATGTAAAGAACCATTGATTTTCCACAAACCCATAATTGTCTTCTTTGTTTTCTTACACTCATCTACAGAAGACCTTTAATAATAGCCGGAAGCGCTGCTCTTGTACGGGGACTAATATGCCCGAGTAACACGGATGCTATCAAGTCCGCGGCTGTCATAGTGGTAATAAATTAATTATTTGCGATTTAATTACGATGTAATAACGATAAACGTCGCCATCAATCGCCTCGATACGTAATCGCATCATGAGGTAACGGACCGTACGCCATGTGATCGTATGATTGACAGAAACATTCGCAGCTGACCGCCCCATTATCAACTTTTTGTTTTTTTTTTCATTATTAATTTTCCAGTCGCACCGAGTCATTGATTTTACAAATCTTATGCTCGTAGTTTAGCAATATATATTTTTGGATTAGCAGCAGCATTGTGAAAATGTCTCGATGATTAGTGTTATAGTTATGATCTTTCGTAAAACGGGGATATTTTTTTTTTTTTTAAAGGAAATCTTCAATGATAAATGTAAAAGTTAAGTATGCTAGAGAAATAGCCCATTGGTGTTTTTTTTTTTTTTTTTTTTTTTTTTTTTCAAAGTATAAAGCCTTGAAGTAAGAACTGCATGTATTGTGATTATATTCACCCCCTTATACTTTTTCATTCACTTGAGATATTTAGGGAAAAAAATAATGTAATTAATTTAAGGATTTTAAGGCTGTGATATTGGAATGTATAGTATTTTATTATTTGTTTGTATTTTTATCTATTGAGACAGTACTCTTGAAAATAAATGTCTCGGTTTTTAGTAAGGGGAAGTGTAAAGATTTTTCTACCATTATGCCTTTAAATAAATCTTAGCCATATTTGTTCCTCATGGGTCTTGCTTTCTTCGTCTGTGTGTTGAACACTTGGTAGTTACTTTTCTTTCTTCGTCTGTGTTGAACATTTGGTAGTCACTTTTTTCATCGCTTTTTCTTGTTTTGAGATATACTAGAGAACCTAATTCGTTCTTATCAGTATAAGAAGATATATTTCCATATGGGAAAAGTTAGACGATGAAAGTTAAGATAACCGTGTGCAGCTCTATTTCTGATAATAGATAATGATTTTCCGGTTCATTATTCCCTTACCAGAACTCTTTTAATTACTAATCCCGGAAGTTTGAATATGACGGGTAGTTTGAGAAACCACCTCCCCGGGGCCCTTTCCACAAGTACGACAAGCGAAGTGTGGGGCCTCCCATGTTCACAAACCTATAACAAATGAATAATTAGTAGCGTCTCTGTTTGTCGATCTGCTGGTTTTGGGTTCGAGACCTGTTCAAGCTCGGTAGTTTCTTTTAGTGTCGGCATTCTCGCCATCATTGTGAGCTAATGATGGTTTGTTTGGGGGTAGCCTATAGGTCTATATGCTGAGTCATCGGCTGCCATTACCTGTCCCTCCCTGATACTACAGTAGTTTGATGGAGGGAAGCTCTGGGGGCGCGGATCATACGTATATAGCCTATGGCCATTCTGTAGGGCATAGTCACTGTCCCTTAACTATGCCATTCAAGGACGACCTTTAAACCTTTAAAAGCCTTGGATTTGGTATTCAAATGCAGGTCTGGCAATAACTGTATGTCAAGATGTTACTTTTCGATGAAGCGTTTCAATACAAAAATATGAGTATTATTTTTTCTTTTGGTTGCCTTTCACTTCCCACTTGTATCTAGAAAGTCGTATATTGGGAATCCATTTTATGATTAGAATCCAATAGAAGAATATTTGTGGATCTGCGCGACTGTTTTAAACAAAATTAATTAGCCAATTCCACATCTATTTATGAGGCACAAGTGTACCCGAGCCATCCAACATGTCGTCTGTCTAATTATGGAGATAGATATGCACACACAGATTCAACTCTTCCAACCCTTCCCCCTTTCACAACTGCAACCCACTGGTTCGGCAATTTGTGGGAGAGAATAGCTCTCGGGGTACCCCCTCTCAATATATATATATATATATATATATATATATATATATATATATATATATATATATATGTATATATATATATGTATATATATATATGTATATATATATATATATATATATATATACATATATATATATACACTGAGGCACATGCTCTTTATAATATATTGGGGAAGTTATCAAGATTTCTCTAGTGATTCTGTGTCAAGAATGTTGTATGTATAATTTTTATTTGTAAATATTGTGTCATAAAACTCACTACTTACTTAAGAAATGTAGTCTTCTACTAATAATTTAGTCATGAGGTTCGTTAATCAGTCAAAGTAGGTTTTAATTCATTCAAGCAAAATTCGGAATGGTGCCAGTTTCGTCTTATGATGATGTTACTATTTCTCATCCTTGTTTTGTTTTAGGTTTCCAAATATTTGAAAAATCGTATCTATTTTTATATTGCACCACTATAGTAGAGCTTAGACTTAGAGGTTCATTTACTAATTATCATACTAATTAGATGTGTTCCATAGACTGGTATTACAGTAAGTCAATTTTGCTGAGTTTGTGTACTTCTCATAGATTAAAAGTTCACACATTTATTCCTTGACTGTTAAGTTATCTGTAGACATCTTGTTTCCCCAATCACAGTTCAAGGGAAATTTTACAAATAAATGATAACCACTCCTTGGTGGCAAAACATAATACTCTCTCTCTCTCTCTCTCTCTCTCTCTCTCTCTCTCTCTCTCTCTCTCTCTCTCCTCTCTCTCTCTCTCTCTCTCTCTCTCAGGTTAATGATGAATTTTCGTTGCATGAACTTTTTAAATTTGCCAGTCCCATTAGTTAAACTATGCCAGATAGTCTCCTCAGGTTTGAGCCTTCCCCCCCCCCCCCCCACCTCCTTTATATCAACTTACGCGAAATATCTTCGCCTGATGACTAACGTTTGATAAATGAATGATTAGGAAAGAGTTTCATTATTCTCACGAAAAGGTTTCATTTTAAAAGTGCAGTTCGGACAATAAATGGAGGATACCATGTTACTCTTTCTTGAATCGTTTTTGTATATATAAAAAAAAATTCGTGTCATTTGTTTGCATTTCGCTTCGCATTCGTTTTTTAAAAGTCTGTATTGTGACATTTCATTATATGCAGAATTTGAATCATATCTACCAGCCCTTGTTTATGAGATATTATTAAGATTTACTTAATGGTCATGCAGCAAGAAAGTATTATTAACTATTTCTGATAGTAAATATGAATTATCAATGACTCGTTACTTACTCAAGAAATGTTGCCTGGTTAATATAATCGAATTTTAATCATTGGTAGAATATTTCCAATGGAATCTAGTGTTAGTTGCATTTGAATGTGTCTTCCCCGAAGAGTTTAGTTTAGTTTGTTTTCGTTATCTGCATCAACATTGCACGACATAGAGTTTCAGTGACTGATTAATTGATTGATTGGGTGTGTTCCCGTAGAATGGCATTCTAGTGAGTTGATTTTATACGGAGTTGTTATATAATTACCTACAGAGTTTTCAGGTAGTTTTCATCATCCGCGTAACTTACCTCATGAGAGAGAGAGAGAGAGAGAGAGAGAGAGAGAGAGAGAGAGAGAGAGAGAGAGAGAGAGAGAATGCCTAAAGTCAGCGTAGTTGGTCAACAATCGAATTTTTTTGTTTTAATTTACTGATTAAGTTAATTAAGTAAAATATGCAATAAATAAAAGAAGTACAGGGTGGTTTTAGAAGAGGTAGGGGTTGTATGAATCAGATTTTTACAGTTAGGCAGATATGCGAGAAATATTTAGCAAAAGGTAAGGAGGTGTATGTTGCGTTTATGGATCTGGAGAAAGCATATGATAGAGTTGATAGGGAAGCAATGTGGAATGTGATAAGGTTATATGGAGTTGGTGGAAGGTTGTTGCAAGCAGTAAAAAGTTTCTACAAAGGTAGTAAAGCATGTGTTAGAATAGGAAATGAAGTGAGTGATTGGTTTCCGGTGAGAGTGGGGCTGAGACAGGGATGTGTGATGTCGCCGTGGTTGTTTAACTTGTATGTTGATGGAGTGGTGAGAGAGGTGAATGCTCGAGTGCTTGGACGAGGATTAAAACTGGTAGGCGAGAATGACCATGAATGGGAGGTAAATCAGTTGTTGTTTGCGGATGATACTGTACTGGTAGCAGACACAGAAGAGAAGCTTGACCGACTAGTGACAGAATTTGGAAAGGTGTGTGAGAGAAGGAAGTTGAGAGTTAATGTGGGTAAGAGTAAGGTTATGAGATGTACGAGAAGGGAAGGTGGTGCAAGGTTGAATGTCATGTTGAATGGAGAGTTACTTGAGGAGGTGGATCAGTTTAAGTACTTGGGGTCCATTGTTGCAGCAAATGGTGGAGTGGAAGCAGATGTACGTCAGAGAGTGAATGAAGGTTGCAAAGTGTTGGGGGCAGTTAAGGGAGTAGTAAAAAATAGAGGGTTGGGCATGAATGTAAAGAGAGTTCTATATGAGAAAGTGATTGTACCAACTGTGATGTATGGATCGGAGTTGTGGGGAATGAAAGTGATGGAGAGACAGAAATTGAATGTGTTTGAGATGAAGTGTCTAAGGAGTATGGCTGGTGTATCTCGAGTAGATAGGGTTAGGAACGAAGTGGTGAGGGAGAGAACGGGTGTAAGAAATGAGTTAGCGGCTAGAGTGGATATGAATGTGTTGAGGTGGTTTGGCCATGTTGAGAGACTGGAAAATGGTTGTCTGCTAAAGAAGGTGATGAATGCAAGAGTTGATGGGAGAAGTACAAGAGGAAGGCCAAGGTTTGGGTGGATGGATGGTGTGAAGAAAGCTCTGGGTGATAGGAGGATAGATGTGAGAGAGGCAAGAGAGCGTGCTAGAAATAGGAATGAATGGCGAGCGATTGTGACGCAGTTCCAGTAGGCCCTGCTGCTTCCTCCGGTGCCTTAGATGACCGCGGAGGTAGCAGCAGTAGGGGAGTCAGCATTATGAAGCTTCATCTGTGGTGGAAATGTGGGAGGTTGGGCTGTGGCACCCTAGCAGTACCAGCTGAACTCGGTTGAGTCCCTGATTAGGCTGAAGGAACATAGAGAGTAGAGGTCCCCTTTTTGTTTTGTTTCATTGTTGGTGTCGGCTACCCCCCAAAATTGGGGGAAGTGCCTTGGTATATGGATGGATGGATGGACTTTTATGAATTCCAATTCTATATTTCCTAATAATACTTTCCTTATCAACAGGTTGATATCATAGGTGAAGTGGGCATATCCTTCTGTTTTTTTTTAATTACATAACATATTACTAAGATTAATTAACATATGATTGTACCTCTTCCGAACATGTGAATGAGTTGCATAGAGTTGCAAGGTAAACTTTATTTGTTAAAGGGAATTGTTTGAATGGGTTAGTTAAAATCTCTTCACAATGTTCTATTTGAGGTTTATATGCTCCAATCAATAAGCCATTATATGTTTATTGATTTTCAGTCAATAAATGTATTTTCTTTCTTATGTACTGTAATTTTATTTAAGTTTAAAGAAATATTTCCCAAAATATTACCGTTAAAGAAGCCTTTTTTAATTGAACTAATAGGAATAAGTCTATATCTATTATCCATTGTTAAAAAAGGGAAAAAAATTACGAATTATCTAAAAACTGCTTTTTTTTTATTTAAGAAATAGAAATATGTCTATTGTTCTGCAGGTGTTCTCTTTCACCATCTAGGATTAATGCAAATTGTGATTAATCCCTTTCCATTTCGCTTTTATCTTGGCCTCTTTTCTTTCGGAACTTTCAATCAATCAATCAATCAATCAATCTTTTCTTTCGGCTCCTTCATCAGAAGCTTAATTAGAAATCTTCTGAGGTAATAAATGCGTCGCCTCTTCCATCGAGCGAAGAGAAGTGGGAAGAAAATAAAAAAATGTTTTACCATCTGGTTATTTTCTTATGTGTTCTTTTCATAAAAAACGTTTTTGGGTGCAATTTTAGAGATGAGAATGGGGGAATGGTGAAGGTTAAGGAAATATGTTAAATGTGATTAAATTAGTTGGAACTGTAATCTGGTTTTTAGTGTTATAAGCAGAATGGTGAGGGCCATTCAGTGTCATGTGATGATTTTATGAATATTATGTCTCTCTCTCTCTCTCTCTCTCTCTCTCTCTCTCTCTCTCTCTCTCTCTCTCTCTCTCTCTCTCTCTCTCTCTCAATAGAATACTACTTAATGATGCTTTATTTTGATATAAGAACTGTTTAATGATGCTTTATCTTGATATGAGTACTGTTTAATGATGCTTTATCTTGATATATATACTGCTTAATTATGCTTTATCTTGATATAAGTACTATTTAATGATGCTTTATCTTGATTTGAATACTGCTTAATGATGCTTTATCTTGATATAAGTTCTGTTTAATGATGCTTTATCTTGATATAAGTTCTGTTTAATGATGCTTTATCTTGATATAAGTACTACTTAAAGATGCTTTGTCTTGATATAGGTACTATTTAATTAGGTATAAGACGTAATTAGTTTAAACTTAAAGGAGTTCAAATACCGGAATACTTTTCCAGTGATGTTAATATATAATTCCTCCAATGAATTAAATCTTTAAGGAAATATAATCTAGTAAAAACGACGAAAGTCACCACAGAAGACAATCATGCAATTGTTACAGTGGAAGCAAGCTGCCCACTGACAGAAGTGTGAAAGACTTAAAGCTGCACCGTTGGTTCGTATTTTTGTTTTAAAGGTTTGAAAGACGCCCACACGATTGGTGACACTGATATCTCAATCTCACCTGCAATCACTGTTTCATTTGTATTTTACAACTACGTCTGTTTCCTCAGTTCTCTTTTTTAAAAGGTATCAGAGCAGTTGGTATTTCCTGTAGATAATAAAGACAAATATCTGTATGTATGTATGTATATATATATGTATATATATAGATATATATATATATATATATATATATATATATATATATATGACAATATGAGACACAAATTTTAGTATACAACTGATAATATATATATATATATATATATATATATATATATATATATATATAAGGTTCAGCTTATAAACTACAATAGTATATTTAATAAACGCAGTATATTAATTCGGTTGGAAGTGTGTCTTGTACTGCCTTTAATTTTTGAAACTTAATTAATACAAGACTGTCTTAGTATCTTCATAGTTTATATTTCCCGATTACATTTGAACTTCTCTTTGGAATTAAAGTGATGAAAACTTTTGTCGAAAGCTTATGGTGTATTTTCGTGTTGTTTGGTTAGTTTAAATCGGTTAAACTTAATTTTACCTTAATTTCTACTGAATTCCACGTGATAGTACCTTTTTTTTTTTATCTTCTAATGCATGTGTCTTGTCCTGCTCACAAGTGTTTCAGTACGGTATGTTCTGTATTTGTGAGATAGAGAGCATAGTATATATATATTTTTTTTTCTCCTTTGGAATTCAAAGGCTCTTTATGAAAAGGTTACTTTTGGATAATCTCTGTAGCTATGATTTAACAATAGTGATCCTTAGGTTTCTTTTTAACCATTATAAGGATCCTTCGCTAAGCTGATTTCTTAGGGGGATTTTAGAAAGGCTGATAGGCACACACAAAGACCAAATGTTCTATAGAATTACGGGTTGATGTTACTCACTGCGTTTCGTCTTATTAGCAAGATATTCTTTATTTAAAGAGGCCTACAGTGTATGTTGGTGATACTTAGTAATTTCTATTTTACCTTGTATTGTACGCTTTTCTTAATTGTCAGATTTGATCTTTAAGCTAAAGCTGAGATGGATAATTTAGGCATGTTTTGTTAAATAGTGAAATATTTGTTAAATTCGAGTGCTTTTAAATTGAATTTTTTCCTTTTCTTAAATTTATAGATTTGGGAGTTTGCTGTTGTTTTGGAATCGTTATTTACTTTTGTGTTCTTTTGCTTAATCGTTGACATCAGCTGATTTTTGGATGCCTCGTAATGAGATACAATGCAAGTAATTGGAGTTGATAAGATTTTCTCATTGAAATCCCATGTTTTTCCATGTAGCTTTTGTTTTTGTAATGATTAATGAGTTTCTAGATATAAATGAATGTTTTACACGCGGCAAACAAAAATCTTTTTATTGTTGACAGCACAGTTATTATTTATTTATGGTTTTTTTTATTAACTCATATAGTATTAAGAAGATTTAAAGGTTGTGGCTGTTTAGTGGCTGACGTATCTGATTCTTGGGCCGAGATTTGGACCCATGCTCGCAGCTCGAAAAGTTATCTTTAATGGTCACAACCTCTCTGCCCTTGTGAGGTAGTGATGGAGGTTTTGGGGAACCTATCGGTCTAATTGCTGTGTCATCAGCAGCCATTGCCTGTCCCTCCTTGGTCTTAGCTTGGTTGGAGATCGGGATGTCCTATCGCTCATGAGTGACCTTTAAACCTGTATTATATCCTGATATGGTGATCCCAGTAAAACAAGCATGGCAAAATAGGCTCTTTCCGTCTATCATGGCATCAGATCCAGATTTTGTTTCAGACGGAATCGGATTTTGGATATTTTTTTCTGATTTTGATTATATGGGAACTAGAGTACGCAACCCGTCAAAATTACTGTTAAATATATAGGTAGATGTTCACACACATACACTCCTACCCTAGGGCTTGGCAAGAGACCGAGTAGTCATACGTTTAGCTATTCCTCTTAGCGTGAGAGGAAAGAGATATATATACATATATATATATATATATATATATATATATATATATATATACACACACATATATATATATATATATATATATATATATATATATATATATATATATAGAGCCAGAAAAAAACCTATATTATATACTGTAGGGTGATTTTTAAACTCGTCACGAAGTGTGCCACATCCCTTTCAAAGGGCTTAGATTCAGCTCAGGAAAACCTCAGTGTGTAACTAACCGAGCTATGAAAAGAAATATATCTTGAGTTCGCATTGTTCAAATAGAGAGAGAGAAATTTTATCATGCAGAGAGCGTAAAAAAGGACAAAAACAAATATTTTTTATATTACCCATATTTTTTGCTGAAACTCTTACTCTGATTACCTTTGCTATGATTTTGATATTTTCCCTCGCTCCTATTTGCTGCAATACAGACTATCTTTATAGATTGATACTATAGTTGGTGTTGTGTTTTTATTATTATTGTTATTGTTGTTATCACTATTATTATTATTATTATTATTATTATTATTATTATTGTTATTATTATGATTAATTCAGCCTTGGGAAGGATAACAATGTCCCCTTTATGGTCTATTGAAACTAATAATTAATAGTAATAATGTACTAAAAATCGTATATCAAAATTGCAAAATATCTCAAGTTATTCTGAATATGATGAAAATATACGGAGGTTATTGGTTTCAAGCATAGAATATTTTATCCATCAGGGTTTTAGCCACTAAAATAGTTTTGGCAACAGATCAGTAGTTGTATTTTGATTATTTGTTATCCGATTAGGTAGTTATAAATCAGTTTTTATTGTAGAATCAAAATAGTTTTAAACGTTCCTCTCAATTGATTCCTTTAGGTTAATTCAATGTAATATTAGATTTACTTAATGTTTTAATTTGCTAGTTATAAACTAGAAAAATTTTCATTATTTCTTTACCTGTTGACGACTACGATGGTCTTACTGTTGATTCCAAGAAGATGAAAGGGGTGGAAAAGAGGGAGAGTTAGGATATAAGAAGAATGTGTAGTTAATGTAATGGAGAAGACCAGGGAACCTCATCTGAGATGATATGGCCGTATAATGAGAAGAGAGGAGATGGAACCAATCAAGATAGCCAAGAACATGCCAGCGGTGGGGAGGAGGCGTGTGGGGGGCATCAGTTGATCAGAAGTGATAGCAGTGAGGTGAAAACGGTGCAAGGAATAGAAAGAGATGGAACTTTTGACTTGTGCCGCCGACCCTGCTATACTGTGGGATTAATACGGTTGAAAGAAGAGGAAATATTTATTGATATAATTATAACTTCGCTAGTAGATGATTATATTACTGAATTTGAATGTTTCAGTGAAGGTTATGATATGTCTTTAGTACTCCTTTTCGGAAGGTACTTACCGTAATTTGAATTATAAAATTATTTATACTATATATATATTTAGAGGATTTAATGGTATTTAGAAAGTACTCTTGTCGGATAGATTAGGTTTCCACAATACTCATAACAAAGTTGATTTATATAAATAATTTTCATTTTATAGTTTGAGACTATCGCGGAATCTCTAGTTGTCTCTGTGTTCTTTCTGTGACTGAAATGGATTACTTTTCTCAATGTAAAGAGAACATCCCAGTTTAAAATCGTTTCACGGAGGCTCAAAATTCTCTTGGAATTAATTACTTAGTCTTTCAGAATCTCGTTGTCTCATCTTTTGTTCTTGATTTCTGTAATTCTTTCATTTCCTCTTAATGATCTATTGAAACAAAATTTTTAATGATGATTGCAAAAATCATAAGTTATTCTGAATGTTAATTAAACGCACGAAGGTCATTGGTTTGAAGCATAGAATATTTTATTCATCCGGGTTTTAACCACTAGAATAATTTTAGCAACAGATCAGTAGTAGTTTGATTTTTTGTTATCTGATTAGCTGGTTATAAATTTGCAGTGTTTAATTTTGATGCAAACAAGTGCGTAAACGCTTGATTCTTGAAAATACTCTTATCTCTTGTATTTTATAGTTTCATAAATATACTCTGCATATATCTTATGGTGTAATTTACTTATTATGTAACGTCTTTAATCTATATTTCCTCCACTTCACCAAAACAACTTCTACAGGGCCCCTTTTCCTTCTCTCCATTCTATCCTTGAAATTTTTCGCTTAATATTCCTAGGAAGGATATTTTTGAGGGAACGTTCCTTAGATAAGGTAAACGACGCTGTCACTTTCAGAAACTGTCCAAGGAAAATGTAGAGATTGATAGTGGTTTCTGAATGGGAGATACTCTGCCCTGGCCAGCTGGGGCAGAGTGTATATTAGAGTATTATGGATACAAATATTTTGCCATCGCCTCTATATAATAAATAGCACGTATCTAGCTTTGTATACCTGTAAATATATATATATATATATATATATATATATATATATATATATATATATTATGTGTATATATATATATATATATATATATATATATATATATATAGAAAGTAGATAGAATTGCTTGTCAGAGTGTACAGTCGACCAAGAGAGCTCTAACCCAAGACTGTGGAAGACCATGATACAGAGGTTATGGATCTAGATAATAACGGTTTGATTTTGGAGTATCCTTCCCCTAGAAGAGCTGCTGACCATAGCTAAGAGTCTCTTCTACCCTTACCAAGAGAAAAGTATCCACTGAATAATTACAGTGCTGTAGTAAACTCTCGAGGGAAGAGGAATTTTTTTTTTTTTTTTTTTTTTTTTTTTTTTTTTTTATTGTCAGGTGTAGGAAGAAAAAGGAGAATTTGTAAGGAATAGGCCGGACTATTCGGTTTATGTTTAGGCAAAGGAATAATGAACCTTAACCAGAGAGGGATTTATTATAGTGCTATCTGGCCAGTCAAAGGACCCAATAACTCTCTAGCTGTAGTATCTCAACGGGTGGCTGGGGTCTTTATTCAGATCATGAACGTAATAAGAAAAAAGTTGCTCGAGAAGTTTTCATAAGTTTTATTAGAAGTTTTTTTTTTTTTTTTTCAGTTTCTTCAATGTTAGATTTTGTAGGAATTGAAACATGTATCGATTACTTTTTGAAAGTTGATTATGTCTGTCAATTCAAATCTTTAAATGTTAAGAATATTTTGGTTTTAGGCTGAATACTGGTCTGATTTTTATTCCTCAAAATGTTGGAAATTTGCAGATAGGAATTTATGCTTATTGAGAGAGAGAGAGAGAGAGAGAGAGAGAGAGAGAGAGAGAGAGAGAGAGAGAGAGAGAGAGAGAGAATTACCCTTATTCATTATGTTAATTGATGAGTTAAGTGTGAGCTCATTTCCTGACAATGGTCCAGAGAAGGAGTTTGCCAAGGCTTTGGCCTTAATGGATTCCTTCCATCAGTACAGATGACTGACGGAGTAGATGATCCCGAAGGGAATTCCTGGCCGTCTTTCCTGCTGTTTTGTGAAAGATTCATTGGTAACGATTAATCTTTTCGGACAATTGTTTTTCGAAAACTTCTTTTTCGAATATTTTGTATTTTGATCAATTCTGAGTTCAGTTGGTTTTCGAAAGCTGCCTATTCGAATATGTTGTATTTCGACCAATTGTGTGTTCGAACGAATGGTTTTCAAAGAAAAGGTTTTCGAATAATTGTTTTTCAAAAACTACTTATTCGAATATTGTGTATTTCTATCAATTGTTACTTTGAACAATTATAAACAAAAAAAATTGTTCTCGAACAAATAGTTTGTTTTTAAAGGTTTCCGAACATTTGTATTTCAAATAATTGTTTTGCTAAAACTGATTATTCGAATATTTGGCATTTTGATCGATTGAGATTTCGAACAATTATACATCGGAACAGTTGTTTTCGAACAAATGATTTCAGTTACAGTCAATTGACGAGGTCTGTTGAAGTTAATAAATGTATGACACATTTTTTATACCTGTGAATTAGAAGTCAGTGCCATGATTATGTTTAGTGCTATTTTGTTAAGATTTCCAAAAGTCTTTTTGCACATCACTATATGTAGATATGATTTAGTTTTAAATATATAATTCATATGAATATATTTTTCTTTTTGTCTACAGCCTTTACCCATCTCTATATAAGGTCCATCTCTATCCGGGGTTTCCTGTTCACTTTTTATGAACCTAAATTTCGAAAATAAATAGACGTTGAAAATCCTTTTTGAGAAATATTGATTTTATTTAAGATTTCCGTAAAGGCAAATTTAATTTTGGTTATTGTAAGGATCTGTAAACTTACAAATTGAAACTAAAATGTTATTCATGATACCGTTCCAGTAATGGCGGTCTATCTTTTTCCTTTCTATGGGTTTTGAAATCTCCAAAAATTCCATCAAAATACTCAAATAAAATCCCCCAAGGGCTTTCGACTTTAAAGTTAAACCCTTTCAGAGTAATTTGTGGAACGGGAAGAAATTTGGTCAGCAATTTCATTCCAACTGACTCAAAACTTTTCTATGGAGAGGAACGAAGGGATTTGATGATTCAGACTTTTGAGGGGGAAATTTGGCCCAGTCACTTCAGATGATAAAGCACTATTTATGTATCAATTGGTTTATTGTATTTTTAGGTACTAGTATATACAGTATAGTGTGTGTGCATATATATATATATATATATATATATATATATATATGTATGTATATGTATATGTATATATATATATATATATATATATATATATATATATGTATGTATATGTATATATATATATATATATATATATATATGTATGTATATATATATATATATATATATATATATGTATGTATATGTATATATATATATATATATATATATATATGTATGTATATATATATATATATATATATATATATATATATATATATATATATATATATAAGTATGGAGAAAGGAGCAATTACTCAAGCATAAACATATTGGAGTAGGGAGACGCGTTCTGTTTTTTTCATTCATTTTTTTGCGCCGACGTTTCGTATCAGCTTGATACATTTTCCAGGCTGAAACGATTACAAGTTAATTGTGTATAAGTAAAAAGATACACACAACGTTTACCAACACCAAAATTAAAAAGCTTTTTAATAAATTAAGAATAAAAACAGTAAAAACAGAAACACAGAATAACAGTGAAAGGGCTTGGAGCGAATATAAAGAAACAAATTAATTCAATAATAATTATAATAATAATAATAATAGAAAGATATATAATAATAATAATAATAATAATAATAATAATAATAATAAAACGAACAAGACACCTACCCACAGCAGTAGCGTAAGGAGAACTGACATGAAAAATTGTTATGGAAGGGAGTGTAAACAAAACAACAGGTAATTAGGCAATAAACAATTGGGTGGAAGACGACTGGTGGTTAAGAGAAGGTACAGTTAGCTTAATCATTATTGATTCAAGGGTGGTTAGTTCGTCTATATGTCGGGTTTTTCCTATTATATTAAAATGACTGGTATCTGTGTGTGTTTTGCAACTTTTACTGTGATTTCTTATGTTAGATTGTTCTGGATTTGATAGTCGACAACCCGTTTAATAGCTAATTCCCTGATGAGAGGAAATTCGGACTTTTAGCAGCCTCCTGGTGCAACCGATGTAAGTGCCAAGATTACATCTGGGACAATTATACTTATAAACGACACCGGAGGCAAACAGGGGGCTGATCTTATCCTTGACTTGGAAGAGTGAGCCGATAGTTCGGGGTTTTATGGGAATTAGTTTTAAATTAAGGGCAGGCAATTGCTCACTGAATAGGTTAATGCATTTTTTCCTAAATTTATTATTATGGAGAAAGGGAAATCTAGCAAACATACGGAGCTTGGGGACATTGTGGACTATTGGGGTTGGATTGAATTTCAGATTAAGTAGCTTATTAAGGGATCTATGAAAAATTGCTGGAGGGAAATAATTATCCTTAAAGTAATCAGCAAGGAAAGTCACTTCAGTATGAAAGGTAGACCAGCTTGATGTCAGATTAATGGCTCTATGGAGGAGAGTTGACACGGAATTCAGTTTAAAGTTAAAAAAACATGAGCTATAAAAATTGGTCCCCAGGCCAGTAAAGGTGCTCTTTCTATAAATACCAGTATGAAAGCCAGACTCGTCCTTGGATATCCTCACACCAAGGAACGGAAGTGAATTCTGTGTCTCTGTTTCAACCGTAAATCTAATGTTATGGTGTTGGTTGTTTAAAACTCAAGAAAGGTATCAGCATGGTAATTACATCTGAACAAGGCGAAAGTGTCATCTATGTAGCGTCTATAAAAGAGTGGCCGGAAATTAGGTGGGCATACATCTAAAGCTCGCTCCTCCAGGGAGCACATAAATATGTTTGCAAAAGTAGGACCCAGAGGGCTTCCCATGGCCATCCCCTCAGTCTGCTTAAAAACCGTATTATTAAAAACAAAGGGCGTATCCAGCACGGCTAATTCTAAAAGCAACTTGAATTGAGTTCTATTAAAATTGTTGAACAAGCAATCATCAGTGGGAAATAGCCTGTCTAAAATGATGTTGATAGTCTCGACAACGGGAACATTTGTAAACAGAGATTCCACATCAAAGCTCGCCATGTACAGATCTGAGTCCTGCGTGATAATTTCATCTTTAAAGGAGGCTGAGTTTATTAATGTGTATTTGTTGTGAGTCAGTGGTTGGAGTAAAGGGACAAGAAATTTGGCGAGTTTATAGCTAGCAGTGTTAATGGAAGAAATGATGGGTCTCAAAGGAATTCCTTCTTTGTATATCTTCAGTGAGCAATTGCCTGCCCTTAATTTGAAACTAATTCCCATAAACCCCCGAACTATCGGCTCACTCTTCCAAGTCAAGGATAAGATCAGCCCCCTGTTTGCCTCCGGCGTCGTTTATAAGTATAATTGTCCCAGATGTGATCTTGGCACTTACATCGGTTGCACCAGGAGGCTGCTAAAAGTCCGAATTTCCTCTCATCAGGGAATTAGCTATTAAACGGGTTGTCGACTATCAAATCCAGAACAATCTAACATAAGAAATCACAGTAAAAGTTGCAAAACACACACAGATACCAGTCATTTTAATATAATAGGAAAAACCCGACATATAGACGCACTAACCACCCTTGAATCAATAATGATTAAGCTAACTGTACCTTCTCTTAACCACCAGTCGTCTTCCACCCAATTGTTTATTGCCTAATTACCTGTTGTTTTGTTTACACTCCCTTCCATAACAATTTTTCATGTCAGTTCTCCTTACGCTACCGCTGTGGGTAGGTGTCTTGTTCATTTTATTATTATTATTATTATATATCTTTCTATTATTATTATTATTATTATTATTATTATTATTATTATTATTGAATTAATTTGTTTCTCTATATTCGCTCCAAGCCCTTTCACTGTTATTCTGTGTTTCTGTTTTTACTGTTTTTAGTCTTAATTTATTAAAAAGCTTTTTAATTTTGGTGTTGGTAAACGTTGTGTGTATCTTTTTACTTACACACAATTAACTTGTAATCGTTTCAGCCTGGAAAATGTATCAAGCTGATACGAAACGTCGGCGCAAATAAATGAATGAAAAAAACAGAACGCGTCTCCCTACTCCAATATGTATATATATATATATATATATATATATATATATATATATATATATATATAAATATACATTATATATATATATATATGTGTGTGTGTGTGTGTACTGTGTGTATATATATATATATATATATATATATATATATATATATATATATATATATATATATGCGTGTGTGTAGACAAAGGTCCCACACATGTATTCATTCGCCTCGCTGCCCATTGCAGATTAGTGATGGTGGGAGAATTTAGTCAGACCGCTCACAGTCAACCAATGTAGTATGGGTTATCCCTGACTAGTTAGGCTACAGCTTTGCTGATCATGGCGATGCAAAAACCCTTTCATCTTGTTAATTAGTGTATCTCCACTCAGAAAGGGAATATATATATATATATATATATATATATATATATATATATATAATATATATATATATATATATTTATATTTGTGTGTGTGTGTGTTCAGATCTTTGTGAGGGTCGGTATGATGCCAATTTTAAAAATATAAAGTTCATAAACGAAAAGAAATTCTGAAGGCTCTAATCTTTGTCAAGCATTCTCCATCACACATTCTCGTTTATCGAAACTAAGGTCTAACTTTCTGTCTAACTTTTAGACTCAGTGGTGTAGACTTCTAAGAGGATTAGAAAGGAATGATTTTAAATAAAGGGAACGTCTGTCCAATATTATGATGTTAGGAAGCGTATTAGTTGACAGATGATGTGTGTGGAACGAAAGAAATAACGAATCTGTTTCTTACTGGCGCGAAATGTTAAGTCTGCAATTCCTTCCTCTCTTATTCTAACTCATAAAGATGGAGAACCTCTCAGTGTTAATGAGTACACGAAATTCAATATTTAGAAAATTGTTTTAATAGTGTAGTAATAATAGAGACATTTCGGGTTTTTTCTGTGATGCTGTTGTATTATAACGTCCATGAACGAAATCATTTTCATATCTTTCAAGCAAACACGGTTTCATAATTCCCGCCAACATTCTTATCTCTGTTCTTTGAAGCTTTCCTTCCTCTTTTTATATGGGGCATATGGGATAACTCTCTCTCTCTCTCTCTCTCTCTCTCTCTCTCTCTCTCTCTCTCTCTCTCTCTCTCTCTCTCACAGTATCAGGCGAATTGCTTATCATCAGTAATATTATGACGGATATATTTTTTTCAGTTTTTTTTTTTTTTACCCGTTTTGCAAGATTTTACTTATTCAGAATAATGCACCTATATATTAACTAATCAATCCTCTCTTTTATTTCAGGTAAGGTGTCTGGTGCCCCTTGTCATCCGATGATACTGCCTCTTACGTTGTGGTAAGATAGTCAAGAACAATTCTCTTCTACAAGTTTCCTTTAGATTAATATATATATATATATATATATATATATATATATATATATATATATATATATATATATATTTATATATATGAATAAAGCAAGCATTTAATTCTTAGACTTGAGACCAGCAGGTATAGAAAGGGTAAAGTTAGTGCATTGAAATTTCATATTTGAATAGATAGAGCAAGAGGCCTTTGACCCAGGGTCTTTCGTTAGAAGTTGATTAAATGGGCTGCAGTAGGTCTATCATTCCCTTTAAAGGTAATTGCTTTGGGGAAATTATTATTATTATTATTTTTTTTTTTGTCGTGAAACTGATTTTATGATTCCTGCTTGAGGAATAATTTCCCAATGTTCATTATTTCATTATATTCGCTCAATGAGAACAGCTAGTAGGATAAAGGAAGTTTTCGTTGTTGGATGGAAAAGGAAGAAAGTAATGAAACTGGGAACATCTTGGACGTAGATTTGAATTGGGACCAAAAATAGAATAGTAGGATTGCAGTATTCGGCTCTTCTTTAACCATATAATATATATATATATATATATATATATATATATATATATATATGTATATATGTATATATATACATACATACATATATACACATATATATATATGTATATATATATATATATATATATATATACACACACACATATATATATATATATATATATATATATATATATATATATATATGTATATATATATATATATATATATATATATATATATATATATATATATATGTATATATACATACTCGTACATGCAATAACAAATGGAGGCGTTTCTAGTCCACTGCTGGACAAAGGCCTCAGACATGTCATTTCATATCTGGGATTTGGCCGGTTTTCATCACTACGTTGGCCATTGCGATTTGATGTTGGTGGGGGATTTTCGCCTGAACGCTCACAGCAAACCAACCTAGTACGAGGGGCCCTTACTGATACAGCTTTGCTGATCATGATAATACGCAAACCCTTTCCTCACGATAAGGTATCCCAACTTAGAAAAAGACAGACACATACGCACAGACATATATATATATATATATATATATATATATATATATATATATATATGCATATATATATATATATGCATATATATATATATATATATGCATATATATATATATATATATATATATATATATATATATATATATATATATATGTATATATATAGCTGCACTTTGCTATTCATTTGCAAATTGGATCACTTATACAACGGTACACAAGAGATTTGGATCGGAAAAATACAGTTTGTGATGAAGTTTAATGACTTTCTGTCTGAGATCTAGTATTCTTCGAAAGCTGGAAGTCCAGAGGACTATTATTATTATTATTATTATTATTATTATTATTATTATTATTATTATTATTATTATTACTAGTCAAGCTACAACCCTAGTTGGAAAAGCAAGATGCTATATTACTACTAACTTCCTAACTACTCATAAATAGGTTTATGCAGATGGAGATGGAGATGGCAATCCTGATATTATTCATACCGGATGACTATGTTCAGGTTTCTCGTTTGTATTTCAAACTGTTTTTGACCTCCATCTTTAGAATGGGAAAATCTCTCTCTCTCTCTCTCTCTCTCTCTCTCTCTCTCTCTCTCTCTCTCTCTCTCTCTCTCTCTCTCCCCTGACGAACTCGTCCCATTTCAGGGGTGGGTGTGTAATTTGTAATGAAAGTCGTCGATATCCTCGAATCTCAAAAATCTTCTTGAGAGATCAGGAAAAATTAGATGATGATGTAATGCTAGAAAATATTTTCATAGGAAATCAAACTTTGATCATTTGTTTATACTGATTATGATTAAACTAGGTAAATGTATTCATTTTTATATTTATATTCATATTTATATTTAAAACGGTTCTGTGCCTCAATGGAATAGGTACCATACTATTATGATTTAGGGGAAAATATTGTACTGCGCTCAAGGCAACTTTCTACAAGGAGTCATTGAATCACTCATGTTTTATCATGTTGAATATGACATTTATTAGGTTCATGTCAGTCTTTGCAACGGTAGAAAATATTTCGGTATATCCAAGTGCATTTGCTCGTTAATATTCGTCTGAGTAGTTGCTCATCTCCAAAATCTAGAAATGTATTTAAAAACCGAAAACTTCTCTAGAAAAGATGTTTTCACATTCCCTCTATTTTTCTCTCATAAACTAACAGTAGCATTCCGCTTGCAAAATTCTTTCATATCATTTACTATGTATCAAGATTCTTGGATTCTTACTAAGTTTCTCTGCTTATTATGGAATACTTTTGTTATTAATTATTAATAAAGTCGTATATTCTTTATATAATTGTTTTCCATAAAGACACTTACAATACAATTGCTAATGTTGTTCTTCTTCACTTTAGGAGATATGAAAGGAACAGCCCTGTCCATTTCGCCTTTTCCATTCCCTAAACGCACTCTGGTAAAGGGCGGAATCGATAGAGGATATGAAATCCAGTTTGCGAACCCAGTGAAATCTTGAAACAGAAATATAGAACTGAAAAGAAGGCATAAGACGCATCTTTCCATTTATGGACGGGAAAGCTGATTGTGGTTTCAGCAAAAGCTATAGGACTTTTAACCATGTAGTGTTAAATGATTTTTTTTTTTTTATCACTTCAATGCCAATTTAAAAACGTAGCTAAAGTTTTGATGTATAAGACATAAGTTTACCTTAGGTTAACTAATTACTGTTTCTATCAAGTTAACATAGAACCACTAACTTTTTTGTAATATTCAATGATTTGGCAACGGAAAGATTTCATATTCTTTGATTATGCTACAATTTTTTTGTGTCTCATTAATAATATTATCATTTTCTCAACGAAAAACACTTGTTTGGTATTAGCGATAATGAGTCAGCAGCCCATGACATAATCGCTTTGTATCTGTCGAATCCATAAAAGATCTAAGTAAATTAATTACTTTGCATCACATCTGAAATTACTTTAAGCAACCGATTACATTTAACGTTCTTAAGACGAAAGTAAAATTACGTTTCATCTCCCTTCAAGAGAGTTGAAACCATTGGTTCTTTTACTTTTCTTTTTTCTCTTTATTCTTCCCCTCCGGAGGATAAAGCTGAACTCTGATCTTCTCTCTCTCTCTCTCTCTCTCTCTCTCTCTCTCTCTCTCTCTCTCTCTCTCTCTCTCTCTCTGAAATCTCGGTAACCTAGAGATCCTTATGTGATACAGTAGTCTCTCAAGTTGGAAGTTAAAATGCGAAATATTTGCCATTTCCGTTTGGTAATTTAGTCTAAATCAGAGTATAGTAGACGCCTGCATTCAGGGTTTTGCCATTCGACGCGAAATTACCTCCATGGGAAATTTGTGTCGCTTCTCGAATTACGACCATTCTGAAAACGTTCGAATAATCGACCTTGATTCGGACATAATTTTTATCTGATCACCAAGTCTTAGCAAGAGATTTGAATTACTTTCAAATCAAGTATACTTTCTTGTAGTTGGATTATTATATTATTTAGACTAAGTGTCTGGATATATATATATATATATATATATATATATATATATATATATGTGTGTGTGTGTGTATATATATATATATACATACATACATATATATATATATATATATATATATATATATATATATATGTGTATATATACATATATATATATATATATATATATATATATACATACACACACATATATATATATATATATATATATATATATATATATATATATATATATATATATCTTTCCTATTAGGGTGAGCGACATTGCCAAACTTATGACTTCTCAGTCTCTCCCCATCCCTAAGGTAGGGGAAGAAGAGTAGTCATATCCTGGTGAGAGGGAGTACCCCGGTCTTGTAGTTAGGAATGGGGGGGGGGAGCGGGAAGGGTTAAATCTGCGAATGTGCTTTAGCCATCATATTTGACGGGTGGCGTAAACTAGCATTGATATGAAGGGAACTAAGAGTCTATCTCATCCATGTGATTTATTACTAGGAAATTGACGATGTCATATCTGCGGTGTCTAGTTTGATCATCCCCATTGTCGTACCTTACCTGGAAAGATTTTACGTTTTGTTCATGTGGCGTTGCTGTCACTCTGCTTCTCATTTGTTGATCTAATGGAGGACGTTGGTTTTTTGGGGAAATGGTTTTCTCGTCCTTTTATGTCGTCTTTCAGACATGTGTTCCCAGATGATGCCAAAATATCCTGTGAAATTTTCACCATGTGTAGATCGTAGGTCATCGACGACCTCATTAAATTTTGGATATGATCCAGATCCGGATTTACATTTTCATTTTTCGCCATTTTAAAGATAACGTCAAAACAAAATGACAGATTTGACGAAATTTCCACCACATAGATTTTAGGGCATGGACGACTCCATTAACCTTCGGCGGAGGTCACAAATCTCTGATTCCTCTTGTTAACTTTGATAAAAGTATGTCCCATGTCTTTATTTACTTCGGATTCTGCAGTTGTTGCTATTTTCAAAGATGCTTCTCTTGGGTCCCTTCATACAGTCGTTTGTTATTATACTAATAAAAGAACTAAATGGTGATTGTTATATTGGAGATTTTTGTGAAAGAATGTTTATAAAATGTGTCAGCTGCTGACAGCTTCAGCATCTTCTTGAAAAGGAGTTATGTGAAGTGTTGAATAACTTTTCATATGTTCTTTATATTCCACATTGCTAACTAAATTTCTCTTTAATTTTTTCAAAGTAATTAAATATTTTATTTACAACTTACTCATGCTCCAGATTAAAAAAAAAATTTTCCCGTGTTACAAATGTAGCCTGGAGGCCTTATGATAGTCTAGATATGTGTTTGCACTTCTTCGCTGAGGTAGTCTTTTTTGGAAACGAAGAACACGAAAGGAATATTGAATGAGAGGTAAATTTGTAGAAAGGCATAGAAGATTTTTTATAAAAGAACCCTATTTTATCACTAACAATATTCATTAAGTACTGCGAGATTCAAACCACGTTCGAGTAACGCTTTCATGCGTAAGGGAAAAAGGTTTTTTAGTCGTTACAAAGAAGAATGGTTTAGATCATGGAGTTCAGATTTAAAGGCACCAATGTAACTAAAATATATTTTTCATTCAGTTACTTTAGAACGCTCTTATCTGAGAAGATAAGAATACTTTTAAAACTCTTCAAGATTTTGGCCATATAATAATTGTGAACGATATCGAATTATCAATACGTAAATTGATTTACTCCATTTTAATTTATTTTTTTTTTTGAAACATGAACCTGTTGTAGATAGTTCTGTCCTTCCCACCAGACAAAGGCTTTGGCAATATTCCAGCTTGTAACAACATCGACGTTTAGTGAGTATATATATATATATATATATATATATATATATATATACTGTATATAAATGTGTGTATATTTACATATATATTGACTGTATATATATATATATATATATATATATGTGTGTGTGTGTGTGTGTGTGTGTGTGTGTGTACTACTCTACCGTGCCGTCAAAAAATACTTCTAAATATTTAGGCAGATATGCACATATATACACACTTGTTCCATGTTTGAAGAATTTAAGTGGCTGTGATTGACATGATGTGAGAGGGATCGAGATTTGAAATAACAACAACGTTAGGATCCTCTCTATATTCCCAGTAAATGGAATTAAGAGAAGTATAGATTTATATACAACTTAATAAATATGTGTTCAATTTGTAGTGAACCTTCTGTATTGTTGAATGTTTTTACGTCACTAAATTCAAAAGTGCTCTTGGCTGTTCAGAGTTTATTTCTTATTGAGGGATTGCTTTCATTTCCGTTACTCTTTAGTGACTTGGCCTCGGCCAAGTGTATGGCGGTAGCAGGCTCTGTAATGTGATAAGAAAATGCTTATCAAGTTAAAGTCAAGCTCTGTAGCACAATAATAAGACCAGTGTTGATGTATGGACCGGAAAGATGGGCTTTAAGGCGAAGAGAGGAAGCAAATCTTGAGAAAAGAAAAGTAAGAATGTTGAAGGGAATTATGGAATATAATTGCTTGAAAGATTGAGAAATTATGTAATAAGAAGAATTGCAGGCATAGTAAAGATTACAGACGTGGTAAGAGTGTCATGACTGAGATGGTGTGGGCACGTGGTGAGGATAGATATTGGGGGGGAGAGTGAGGAGTGCTTGTGAGGAACCTTTGATGGGGGAAGATCGAGAGGGGGGCAGATAATTAGATGGCGAGTTAAGGTGAAGGATATGGAGAGAATAGGTTTGGTGGAAGATGCCTCTGATAGAAGGCACTGGATAGGGCGCATCCGGCAACCGACCCTTTAATGTAGGGTTAACGGTGGGGAATAAAGAAGACAGTTACTACGGTTCCATTTATATAAGATCAACAAAATTTTAAATTTAAACAATGATGACTTTTTAACTTCCAAATCTAAATTACTCGTTTTAAAATCGGTATATAATAGATCTACTTTTCTGAGGAAGAAAATCTTCCGTTACCAACAGAGACAAAATTTGTTTGCAGCTTCGGGTTAAATAATGGTCTCTGTGTCGGCAGAATATTCCGGATGGTGGCAGAAATTGAATGTGTGACCGGAGAGCTTGCGTAGCTAAAGCTCTTAACTTGCAAGAAAAAATAGACGAGATTTCGAGTTTTGGGTTTTCCGGTACTTTTGCCTTGTTCTCGATCGGGGAGGAGGTCGGGGAAAACAAGAAACTCGCCATAAAGCAAGATTTGTGGAGACTTGTTTTACGTGTTTGCTTTTCCGTTTACTCCAGTATATGGAGTTATATATATATATATATATATATATATATATATATATATATATATATATATATATATATATAATTATATATATATATATATATATATATATATATATATACTGTATATATATAAAATCATCTTCATCACCATCATTAACCGATATTGGTGCAGGTCAGACATGTCCTTTCACACGCGTATGTATTTGCTTTTGTATCCGTGTAGGTCTTTTTCTGTCTCTTAGTGTTATTCGCATCACTATTCTTTCCACAGCTCTTTTGAGTCGTAAGTAGGTTATGTTCTAAGAGTAAAGAAACAAAATACTTTCTCCACAACACATCAGTATTTGCTGTATTGTCAATTAACCAAATTAATGTAACTGGGTTGCAATTGACAGTCAGTTGCAACTTACATAGCTGTCAGTGTGGTCTAATGAGTGAATTAATGGCATTAATTGTTATGGAATGGAGTCCAAAGGTTTTATACGAACTATGAAATCTCGTATTGGATGTATATTTATCTACAGTAATGTCATATATAATCAAATATTACAAAATGGCCATAATTATTTTTCATCGAAAATACATTAAGGTACCAACTCACCTTGTATAACTATACTTTTCTAATGTTTTATTGTTTTAGCATTAGTGTATTTATTGAACATGTTTTGTACGCATACACAAACACACATATTTATGTGCTGTATATTATATTATATATTACATAAATATATATACAGTATATATATATATATATATATATATATATATATATATATCTATATATATATATATATATATATATATATATATATATCTATATATATATATATGTGTGTGTGTGTGTGTGTGTGCTATTCCCTTATGTTTACTTACCGCTCAAGCAGATAGCTCAAATTTATTAGTTATGAAGATTATTTCTGGGGTAGTCGTCAGGTCAGCAATGCTTGTTTTGTCTAGTATTGATATTACCTTGGTCACATCTTATATATATATATATATATATATATATATATATATATATATATATATATATACATATGTGTGTGTATATATATATATATACATATATATATATATATATATATATATATGTATATATATATTATGTGTGTATATATATATATATATATATATATATATATATATATATATATATATATATAGTCAGGTCTTATTAGCTACCCTTTATTCATGTAAATTTCAAATTCCTTATCTTCTGTTCATTCTTTAATCTCCTAATCACATTTTTCTACTCCCAGTTGTTATATTTCATCATTCGCTGTGATGTTTGATATCACAGATGAAATATCTTTTTATAATATAGTCCTGTATTGGAAATTAAATTTTCACCACCATTACTTGAGAGACGCCATTCTACCCCAATTCACTTGATCCTAACTAAATTTACACCATCCTAAAGTCATTATCTCCTGCTGAAGTCGTCCGTGTTAATTGGGTTATCTCCACTCGCCTTGTGTTCCTCGGAAATCCGACATTTGCCTTCTTAGAATTATCTTGGGCTTACTTCCTGACTCCTCTTCTTTCTACCCAAACTTTTGATGTTTGTATGGACAGGTTATTACCAGGGTTATATGATGAATTATTATTACACAACTGTTTTATTTCGTATGGAGAATCTTTGTCAAAAGAAAATAAATAATGATAAGTAATTGCGAAAAATGATTCAAACCAATTGCTAATATTCTACACAGGAATTGTACGAATTACAGGTTAGATTTTGACAATGCAGATCGGTACCAACTTAATGCATTAATTCATGGTGCCGGTTCTATCAAGCTGTTGTTAATCTTTTTTTATTTATGATTGTCAATGACGAAATAAAATTAGCAGGCGTAGTAAAGTTTACCGAGATGATAAGAGTGTCACAACTGAGATGGTGCGGACATGTGTTGAGGATGGATTATGGGGAGGCAGTGAGGAGGGCTTGGGAGGATTCTATTATGGGGAGAAGATTGGGAGGGAGGCAGAGAATTAGATGGTGAAATAAGGCGAAGGATGATATGGAGAGAAGAGGATTGGTGGAATATGATGGCTTTGATTGAAGTCATTGGAGAGGGAACATCAGGCAACCGACCCCTTAATGTAGGGATATCTACGTACTTCATTTTGTTTTTTAAAAGACTTATTGAGATGAAATTAAGAAAAATAGAGATATGAAGTTTACCATACCAAATAGTTGACAAAGGTCACCATTAAGGTTAAATTTGAACTTTTTCAGTTTTAGTTTGCTTTTTAAGTTTTTTATTTTCTTATCTTCGGTAATCGGACTCTTTATGTCTTTAGTTATCTGGAAAGACATATTTTCTTCAAGGGAACATTAAAACGCTTTTATTCCAGTTGAATTTATGCAAATTTGTGGGTTTATAGCGTCACTGCAAAATTCAATCGGTCTCGTTACCAATGCAAAAGACGCGATTCGAAAAAGCTGAATCAGCTTGAAATATATTGCATATTAGATTACCAATCAGTCTTATTTTGATGCTCTCTCTCTCTCTCTCTCTCTCTCTCTCTCTCTCTCTCTCTCTCTCTCTCTCTCTCTCTCTCAAATGGTTGATAGTCTGTACGATTGACTGTCTCGATTTTTTTTTTTAGTTTTTAAAATTCTTTAACTTCACTTAGTTTTTAAAATTTTTTAATTTTGCATTTTAATTTAAAAAATAATGGATGATTTCCAAGTGTCTTACAGGATTTTAGTCAAGATTTTACTCTTTGTCATAGTCCATTATATTCGAAAAATACGAAACAAACCAAAGAACCGTATCCTGCAGCTAGGTTAAATAAATCATAATTGTCTTTGTAATTATGGAAATATATTTTTCCCATTTTTTCTTATGGAACGTGAAATAATTGTCACGTTTATGATCTTCAGTATATTCGCTTCTGCTTTCAAATGATATGAATTATTTATCATTCTGATGAGGGGGTAACTTGAAACCGGTTTCAAACTCCCCCCCCCCGGTAATCTGAAAACGGTTTCAAGTTACCGGAGGTTAGTTTGAAACTGGGGGCAACTTGAAATCTTTACTCCGGGGTTGTGGTTGCTGATGAAAAACTTCAGGAATTCGCGATTTTAGAGTTCGTTGCTATTGCAGCGCTCACGGCTTAATGGATTTTACAGTCATCACGATCTTGCAGTCCTTTTGAGCAATGAATGGAGAGAAGTGTGAGACATAAGGCATATTTTTTGAAATAGAAATTGCCTGATCCTCTTTGGTATTGGCATATGCCAAAGGACTTGTGACTAACCAAATGTATGCTTATCCGGTTTCTAGAACTTAAATGGTTTAGATTCTGTCTGTTTTCATTAATGATTATTTTAATTGCCTTTTTGAATTTATCCTTGTATACATTGTAATTCATCTTGTAACCTGTCAGACAAGTTATAATTGATGAAAGTTTGAATTGATTTCACAAATCGATTAATGCACTGCAAAGTAGTTACAATAATTCAGTCGTCATTCAAAGTAATTTTGATTCTTTTGGCTCGTAAAAAAGCTTCATCATTTATTCATGAGTTTCCGAACTTTATTAACCTCCGGACAGCTAATGACGACTTAAAGCTGATGGGTTTTGTGATCGAATCTCCTTATTTTTTCATCAGATGCTGATTATGTCTCAAGTTAATTAGGCATACCATAGGATTGACGTCAGTTAATAACTTTAATTATTTTACTCTGCAATGAACCCAACTTGAAGTTTTGTGCATAGATGATGTTTACTGAGTTGTAAATAAATATTATTGTAATGGTGTAAGCAACCCATCAAAAATGATGACTAAATACTTACTTAAATATGCACACTTATCCCCATCTCATCAGGATATGACTACTTCCACTAACCCCCATGCGAGGGATACGGAGAACTGAGCGTGACCGAATTTTTACACACACACACACACACACACACACACACACATATATATATATATATATATATATATATATATATATATATATATATATATATATATATATATATCCCCAGACACTTGCCCTTTATGACATAGGGGAGACTTTACAGAACTTAGTTTTGTATATGAGTGAACAACTCTCTCTCTCTCTCTCTCTCTCTCTCTCTCTCTCTCTCTCTCTCTCTCTCTCTCTCTCTCTCTCTCTCTCTCTCATTTTATGGGGGATATCCATCTTCACTCTTGCAAGAGCCTGACATCACATGATGCAATTTGTGTGGATGGTCATCCCACGGAAGGAAAGTAATTAAAAGTTTGAATAGGTTCCTTCCTTGAAGATTAATGACCTTAACAGAGGATTCAACACAAGTTGGCATATTAGATCAGCTTCAACATTCTTCAAATGCTATGTTAATTTGCCTATAACTTTATAGGGATATTATTTATGGCTGGTGTAGACAGTTTACAGGAACTTTTTAATAATTTTTAATTTGAGATAAGAAAACAGTTGTTCTTATTTATACCACTTTATTTTTTTTTTTTTATGTCAGATAATGACATTAACCTTAATGTTGATTGGTTTTGAGAATTTTTTGTTTTTCATTTTTCGGATTGTAATTCTGTTTACTATTTATATAGTCGAGCAAAGGATGAATAATGACATGTGGATTATTTAAAGATGCTCCTGAAATATAGGTCTGGAAAATGATGGAATATTTCCCTTTATGATTTCATTTATACAAAATGCCATAAACCGAATCACAGTTTTCTGAAAAAGAAAAAACATAAAAAAGTTCCACCCGTTTTACTTTGTATATTTCTCATTTGGATATTAAAAACATCTTATTCAAATGTTGCCACCTCCAGTCCACTGACAACCTTCAATGAATTATTCTCATAGTTTCAAGGGATTTATACCAAAATAGAATTCAGGAAAGATGTTAGAATAAAATTGTGTTGATGACGTGAAAGTTCAACCGGAGTTCAACTTTCAGATTTCCTCTTCGGTGCTCGTAAAGTTGCTGGTTAGAGTGTGTTGTAAATAGGATCTTATAACAAAGAACAATAATTGAGACGAGGAGAGAGAGAGAGAGAGAGAGAGAGAGAGAGTCTATGTGATCTACTCTTTGAAATAAGTATAATTATTTGAGGTGTATTTTTTATATCATAGAGGAAATTAAAATTTTGGATATTATGTAAATGTATTTTGCGGTTTCCGCTTATAAAACATATCATTGAACATCTTAGTAATACATTTTTTATTATGTTTTGTAATGTGCTTGCCTTCGTATGCACAAAATGTTTCATGAAGAAAAATGTTGCATATACCTATTTCACAAAAATTTACATTCAAAATGCATATACACATGAAAATTTGCTCTTTATCAAAAATAATACTACCAGTTTGAAATCTGACTTCGAATCGTATAGCATACATATACATTACTTGGCTCCACATTCTTGGAAATACAATACCACATAAATATGAATGTATGCTACTCTTTATGTTATTTGTCATATATTAACAAAAGTTCATTTATTACGTGAATATCTGCACTGCTACAAAATTTCTTGATAGAATTTATTAGTATAAGGAAAGGCAAATACGGCATTCACAAATGGAAGGATTTTTAACTGGAATGATGCAGGATTATGAAATCATACTCGTATTAAAATTTATGTTATGTAGAATATTATTATACTTATGAACGCGACCCGGCAAAAAATGAGGGCTAAATATTTAGATATGTACACACGCGCGCACACACATTCAATCCTCCCCACCCATCCCCCTTTCCAAACTACAACCCGACAGTTTCGGTAATTTGTGCAACATTGTGGTTTTAGTGTACTTCGCGGGGTATCCCCCTCTCGCCGGAGTTTGAATACTCCCACTCCCCCTACCCGATGGATGGGGAGAGAGACTGAATAGTTTTACGTCATGCAATGCTGCTTAGCGTGAAATATATATATATATATATATATATATATATATATATATATATATATATATATATATATATATATATATATATGTATGTATGTGTGTGTGTGTAAAACCATACAGATACCTAACTCTGTATTATAGAGGGAGATTAGGAACTTTATATGCTCTTTGACCTCTATTTTGAGGCACCATACTTCTCGCATTAGATATTCTTTGACCTCTGTTTTGAGGTGTCATCCTTCCAGCATTAGATGCTCTTTAACCTCTATTTTGAGGTGTCATCTTTCTAGCTTTAGATACTTTTTTACCTCTATTTTGAGGTGTCATCTTTCTAGCATTAGATACTTTTTTACCTCTATTTTGAGGCACCATACTTCTCGCATTAGATACTCTTTGACCTCTATTTTGAGGTGCCATCCTTCTAGCATTAGGTGCTCTGTAACCTCTATTTCGAGGTGTCATCTTTTTAGCATTAGATACTTTTTTACCTCTATTTTGAGGCACCATACTTCTCGAATTAGATGCTCTTTGACCTCTATTTTGAGGTTCCATCCTTCTAGCATTAGATGATCTTTGACCTCTATTTTGAGGTGTCATCCTTCTAGCATTAGATGCTCTTTGACCTCTATTTTGAGGTGCCATCCTTCTAGCATTAGATGATCTTTGACCTCTTATTTTTAGGTGTCATCCTTCTAGCATTAGATGCTCTTTGACTTCTATTTTAAGGTGTCATCCTTCTATCATTAGATGCTCTTTGACCTCTATTTTGAGGTGTCATCCCTCTACCATTAGATGTGCCGTGACCTCTATTTTGAGGTGCCATATTCCTACCATTGGATTCTCTTTGACCTCTATTTTTTGAGGTGCCATCCTTCTAGCAATAGATGTTCTTCGACCTCTATTTTGAGGTGTCATCCTTCTAGCATTAGATGCTCTTTAACCTCTATTTTGAGGTGCCATCCTTGTAGCATTGGATCCTCTTTGTCCTCTATTTTGAGGTGTCATCCTTTTAGCATTAGATGCTTTTTAACTTTTATTTTGAGGTGCCATCCTTCTAGCAATAGATGTTCTTCGACCTTTTTTTTTTAGGTGTCATCCTTCAAAGCATTAGATGCTCTTTGACCTTTATTTTGAGGTGTCATCCTTCTAGCATTAGATGCTCTTTGACCTCTATTTTGAGGTGTCATCTTTCTAGCATTAGATGCTCTTTGACCTCTATTTTAAGGTGTCATCCTTCTAGCATTATATGCTATTTGACCTCTATTTCGAGGTGTCATCCTTCTAGCATTAGATGCTCCGTGACCTCTATTTTGAGGTGCCATACTCCTAGCATTAGATGCTCTTTGACCTCTATTTTGAGGTGCCATCCTTCTGGCAATAGATGTTCTTCGACCTCTATTTTGAAGTGTTATCCTTCTAGCATTAGATGCTTTTTTACCTGTATTTTGAGGTGCCATCCTTCTAGCATTGGATGCTCTTTGATCTCTATTTTGAGGTGTCATCTTTCTAGCATTAGATGCTCTTTGACCTCTATTTTGAGGTGCCTTTCTTCTAGCATTGTATGCTCTTTGACCTCTATTTTGAGGTGTCATCCTTCTAGCATTAGATGCTCTTTGACCTCTATTTTGAAGTTCCATACTTCTAGCATTAGATGCTCTTTGACTTTTATTTTGAAGTTGCATAGTTCTGGTATTTGAGGTTCTTTGGCTTAACGGCTCTTTGTCGCTGTTCTCTTTTGAAGATTTTGAAAAACTAGAAATTTTAGTTTTTCAAGATCATTTGTCTCTAGTACGTCACTTTCCTACTAGATTTCAAGAGGGTTTTCAGTACCGTGTATCATTATTTCGTCAGATATATCAGAGAAATCGATTGCATTCATGTCTTTACCCATTAGGGTGATGAATACTGTCGATTTATCTGCTTACGCCATCATGCCCAGGTAAACGATGAGCAACGCACTTTATTTACCAATGCTTTAGGGATACGTCGAATTTTGGAACAATTCTGTTCAAGTACCACACTCATCTCACCACTCAGTTGAACCATTCTGTAGTGAAAGAGCATGAGGTTAGCACACTTTTTGGAATTGCCAATATAATACCTACCTACCAACCATTCTGCCTCCATCCTCATTTCCCGCAATCCATCGTTGTACCAATACCAAGCCTCGTATTTTTTCAATACTCTCCAATTATAGGGCATGTCGCAAAAGCCCAAGCAATTGAACCTTTCAATGCACGTTCATTGTAATCTTCAAAGCTCGGCAACTTAGGCAGAAACTACCAAACTATCTGTAAATGAAGGTGTTCCGAAAAGCCTCCAGTTGATCCAGTAACTGTAACACAGAATTCTAATTGCTCCCTGTTCCGTCAGAACGCGAGCTTTGCAAGTCAACTGAAATCCTCCTACCAGTAGAGTTCCGAAAAGGGCCAATAAAATCTTATCAATGCTCACTGTGTAATCTTTCATAGGTTACATATCATAAGAGGTGTTGCAAGGTACAATTGAAAAAAAAAAAAAAAGATCAAATCATAGTCTTCAGAAGTCATTTGGATCTAGGGGTGGAGCCGTTCAGAACTGCTCCGGGAAGCAAAAGGAGAAGAATCTTGAAGCCTAAACATCGATTTTTTTGAAAGGATTCGGACAGAAAATACAGGAAAAAGAAGAGGGAGACAGGAAGGAGAACGGGAGAGAAGATTGAAAAAATCCGGAAAGGAGAACTAATAATAGATCGTTGATCAGTGTACAATATGCTCATTTGAAATGAGAAAGTAAATGTTGAAGAACCAAAAATGAAGATTGTGCAGAATAAAGCGGAAACTACTCAGAAGTAGAGAATATTGAACGACCAGAGAAAGATCTAAATTTCTTCAATCTAACGTAAGAAAAAAATAAATGACGAATAAATTTTCATAAGAGAATGCCGTCTCCTGAGCTCCGGAGGTATTCTCAGAAAGTCTTCAGAGAAGAGTCACATCCTTTCGACACATACATATTCTCTCTCTCTCTCTCTCTCTCTCTCTCTCTCTCTCTCTCTCTCTCTCTCTCTCTCTCTCTCTCTCTCTCTCTCCAATCTGATAAAACTCCGAAAAAGGAGCCAAATAAACTAAAGAAAAATGGGGAAATCTTTGAAGAGAACAAATTCATTTCGGCGTAGGAATCATCTTTTCCGCCGAAGACATTTGGAAGATTCCTGATTTGCAACACGATTCAAAGAGTGTTTTTTTTGGATTGCTCGAGTCCTCAGATATTTCCATAATTGTTATCAAAACTATTTAGAAAACTTAAAATGAAGATGGATATAACAAGTGGAGATAAATGAAGACTGAAAATAGCGCGAAGATTTTTCCAGGATTCTTTCGTAGCTCTCGCTCGAGTTTGGTCTTCAGGTTTTATGATGGAGTCAAGGGTCGAATCCATCGCCACGTTTAACAAAGAATTCACACTTTATTATGGTGGCTTCAGGGAAAAACAATAAAAATATGATTGTTCATTTAATACACTTCTGTGATATTATTTTTATTCTTTTTTTCGCCTGCTTTATCCATTTAATTATATAATTTTTGAAGTAGGAGATGATAAATGATGGATTGATTTAAGCTAAAGATCAAGACGACTAGCGACATCTAGCCGAGGGCCTTTGCATCAATAGACGCAGATGATTTATATGTGTACACACACACACACACACACACACATATATATATATATATATATATATATATATATATATATATATATATATATATATAAATATATATATATATATATGGCTGGTGTATCTCGAGTAGATAGGGTTAGGAACGAAGTGGTGAGGGAGAGAACGGGTGTAAGAAATGAGTTAGCGGCTAAAGTGGATATGAATGTGTTGAGTTGGTTTGGCCATGTTGAGAGAATGGAAAATGGTTGTCTGCTAAAGAAGGTGATGCATGCAAGAATTGATGGGAGAAGTACAAGAGGAAGGCCAAGGTTTGGGTGGATGGATAGTGTGAAGGAAGCTCTGGGTGATAGGAGGATAGATGTGAGAGAGGCAAGAGAGCGTGCTAGAAATAGGATTGAATGGCGGGCGATCGTGACGCAGTTCCAGTAGGCCCTGCTGCTTCCTCCGGTGCCTTAGATGACCGCGGAGGTAGCAGCAGTAGGGGAGTCAGCATTATGAAGCTTCATCTGTGGTGGAAATGTGGGAGGGTGGGCTGTGGCACCCTAGCAGTACCAGCTGAACTGGGTTGAGTCCCTGATTAGGCTGAAGGAACATAGAGAGTAGAGGTCCCCTTTTTGTTTTGTTTCATTGTTGGTGTCGGCTACCCCCCAAAATTGGGGGAAGTGCCTTGGATATATATATAGATTATGTATATATATGATATATATATATATATATATATATATATATATTATGTATATATATGATATATATATATATATATATATATATATATATATATTATGTATATATATGATATATATATATATATATATATATATATATATATATATTTATATATATTATGTATATATATGATATATATGTATATATGTATATATGTGTATATATATATATAATGTCTTTGTTTGAATTTGTATATAAATATATAAATTTTCTTTGAAGGCTATTGCCCTAGTGGCGTCATTAGCTCGATATCAAAAGAGGCCTTCAATAAAATAATTCCCGTAGATTGTTTAAGATTATTTGCTTAGTTTTGTTGGAAATCTATTTAGTAGCTTTAGTTTATATTTTGGTTTTATCTGGTGCTTTCATATACTCAAAACTCGCCTGAGGTATATAAGGTTTGATCGGCAAATTTAAGCATTCATATATGAAAAGAATGTTAAAGAAGGATTACATTGTAAAGAAAATAGTTAAATGTTCCTATTTTGATAAATATTATCTAAAGAATGCTTGTAAGGATATGGAATGATACATATTTAAAATGTTGACAATCCTCGTTGGCGGAGGTTTGAAATCTCTGATTGCTCTTTTTATTTTATAATGTCGTGCGTGATGTTAACAAATATATTTATTCACCAATGTAATATTCCTCTAAGGCAACCCATAGAAGATCCAATTGTTACTTACAATCTCAATATGTTTGACGTTGACATTATTTTGCGTTGATATTTTGAAAGGTTTCCAAATTTTACTCAACATAGCCATTGACTGATTTGCTTTTTTAAATCTTTAACTAAACTCTAATTCTAAAGACCCTGTATTGGAGATCCTAATACCTAAATATCTAAATACTTCTACCTAATTAATCCTTTCTCCTTCCAATGATATTTTATCTTTCATTGCATACTCCGTTCTCACCATCTCTGTCTTTATTCTATTTATTTTGACCCCAACTTCGTGTGATATTTCTTGCATTCTGGTAAGCAAGCATTGCGACTCCTGTGGTGTTCTGTCTGAAATCAAATATGAAAATCAGACTACATCAGTTTAGTGAGATCAGTGGTACTATATGGACATGAGTCATGGTATGACAATGAAACAATCTCTAATAGATTTTATAGATTTGTGAATAAAGCCTTCAGAAGGAGATTGGAAGTTAAATGGCAATACAGGATTAGAAATGAAACTATAAGAGAGATTACCCGAGTGCCATATGTGGATGAGATCATGATGATAGGTAGATGGAGATGGTTTGGGCATGCTCTTGTCACTTTCCAATAGAGATTAGTTCACTAACCGTTCACCTGGGCTCCACAGAGTTAAAAGACCCATGCCTACATGGCTGAGGAATGTGAAGCATGAAGTAGGAGATGATAAATGGAAAAGTATTGAGTTAAAAGCTCTTAAGACAGAGACGACTGGCGAGATCTAACCGTTGACGGATACTTAGCGTGATTGTTCCAAGTAAATCTGTCAAGATTACTCTAAATATAAAATTTGGCTTCGGTAGAACGGCGCCTTAATGTAAGGTCAAGCATCGACAGTTACAATGAGAATGTCAATGGGGGAGTTTTGTGATGTTTACTATTTTTGTATTTGATTTGGCTTTGTTATCTCTGGAATTTTTCTTTCCTCTCTTTTTGTAATCATTAACTTGTTTGGCTCCCAATTTCTTTTTATTTACTTAAGATTCTTAAATATTTTGACGGGAGGCATGATGTATGCAACAAATGAAGCGTTATATTAACACTTATATAGTGTGTATGTGTAATATATATTGTATATAAATTATATATAAATATATGTACATATATATATATATATATATATATATATATATATATATATATATATATATATACACACACATATATATAAATCAACTGTCAAAGTCTTGCATATGATGATTCAATAATTCCAATTATTTTTTAGGATTATTACATTTCTAGAAACGTTAGTATATCCAATCTTTTCATTCTGTTATCCAATCCCATTTGATCGTTGTCAGTGTTAATAGAATCTACATAATAGGCCATAAACGTTAGTAAATGTCATAATTCAATACCATTTAAAGAAAAGGAGAAATATAATAGGGACATCAAAGGTATTTTTATTATTCATTGTGTGGTATTAAACCCAATATGGTTGGCAAGTCAGGAAAGGAATTTAAATTTTTGTCCAAATCCTATCCCTACCTATGTTATATACGTAAGGATATGTACTTTTTATTCCTTTGTGTTTGTCTGTTGACAAGTTGACGTGAAATTCAACGGGTGAAATTTAATTTTAAAACTTTGGGAAAATTTTCCTTTTAAGGTAATTTACCAGATGTTTGTTCAACATTTGTTTGTCATCTCCCCTATGTAATAAAGAGCAAGTCTCTCTCTCTCTCTCTCTCTCTCTCTCTCTCTCTCTCTCTCTCTTTCTCTATGTGTATATATATATATATATATATATATATATATATATATATATATATATTTAGTACGACAAAAACAACAGCAAATGGAACCATTTCTATTCCATAGCAGGTCAAAGACCTCAGACATGTCCTTAGTCATGTCTGGGATTTGGCCATTTCCATCACCACGTTGGCCACTGCAGATTTGTAATGGCGGAAGACTTTAGCCTGATCGCTCACAGCAAACCAATCTAGTGTGGCTGAACTAGATTAGTGCAGCTTAGCTGATCATGGCGATACACAAACCCTTTCACCACGTAAAGTTATTCCCACTCAGAAAAGTAATTATATATATATATATATTAATATATATATATATATTAATATATATATATATATATATATATATATATATATATATATATATATATATATATATATATATATATATATTCCCTGTCATGCTGAGCGGCAACCAACCACTCGGAAAGCACAATCTTCCATAAATTGCCCAAACTGCCATGTTGTAGTTTGGAAGGGGGAGGGTTGAATCTGTGTGTGCATATCTATATAAATATTTAGCCGTAATTCTGGACGGATCGCATACACTGGTAGGTGAATATTTAACGACTTCTAGCCATGGAAATCACGCAAAGTATCCAACAGTATCGACCAAAAGTTGTTTCTAGTTGCACCTACTTCTTCATTTTCTTCTTTGCTTCCTCAGCAGCTTGTTTTACATGTTGCTGACCAGTCTCTTTCTTGTAAAGTCATAAGGCAAATGCGTTGTTTCCCCCAATTGCACATTAGCGCCATGTGGCCCCCTGCGCTCCATGGCTGGGCCATATGGCCAAAATTAGATTAATCCATCCAAGTTTGCCATATGAAGGAAATCACTCGGTCCTCATTCTATTTCGTGTATTATTTACAGTTTCTAATTTTGTTGAATAATATAACTTTTTGTCATAACTTTTCAAATGTTTGCCAGAATATTTCAAGTTTTGACATTTTAGTTCTTGAGAAAACATACTGTGTAACTGCTTGGTTGGGTTATGCTAATATTCTGTATAATAAAGAATTAGTGTCTGTATATATATATATATATATATATATATATATATATATATATATATATATTATATATTATATTATTATATATATATATATATATATATATATATATATATATATATATATATATATATATATATATATATATATATCTATATATATATATATATAAAACTAGTAAGATTTTTGCTTCTGGCAAGCTCAAGTTTAAGGATGAAGAGGACAGCAAGGAGACTTCGGATCATCTTACATATTTATTCTACATACCAATGTTTCGGGAATCCCTTCCCATCATGAGGGCTACATAAAACACGAAATTATGTTTACATTAGAAATTTATGCTACATTTTTTGCTTAAAATTGCTTTGGTATAAAAAAAAAATATTTAAAAAACACTACACTACACCATAGGGCATTAAAGGACCCAGTCGGTCATTTATTATTATTATTATTATTATTATTATTATTATTATTATTATTATTATTATTATTATTATCATCATATCACAAGCTAAGCTACAATCCTAGTTGGAAAAGCAGGATGCTGTAAGCCCTAAGGCTCTAACAGAAACAAAATAGCCCAGTGAGGAAAGGAAACAAATAAATAAATAAACAACAAAAGTGGTAAATGAAATAAAATGTTTCTTCGCAGTCAGAGTTCAGAATATCGAAGGAATTATTAGAATATTAGTAAAGTATTTTTTCTCTGAACCTATTTAATATCATCTTTGATGAATTTCCAGTATGCATTTATAAACCTTATTCTTTAGTGGAAACTTTGGATTGAAGACAACGGTTAAATGTATAATTAGTCGTTGTGATTTAGAACTGTAATGACACCAACAGAAGGTGAGCCAGTCAATGTAACCAGGTGATAAGGGTGGATTCCGTTATCATAATACTGTCATTTCTGGCTATTGAATAACAGAACCTTGAGAGTGTTTGTCATGATAAGAATTTCTAAAAAGAAAAGAAAAAAAAATACCAATGACTTCATTAAGTCGCATAATTAATAAAGGTAATTGATATGAAATACATTGAATCTATTTCGAAAAATTTAAAGTATACAAGAAATATCTCGCACATACAACGAAATGCGAGAGCTAAAAAAGATGTACTGTTCCCAAAACTGTTGGATGCTGAAAGGAGAGAAATTACATTTGCAAGTGAAAGAAGAGATAAATGGACGGAAGAAACATGAAAGCCTTGATTAACATGGCACAGTTGTTAACATAGAATGCGTTGCAAAAGTATTGAATATGAGAAACTAAGTAGAATGATTCACTTAAGTAATAGTTTATAATAGCAAGGTATCAAATAGGTAAGAAGTTTCGACGAGAATATAAGATTTTTCTTTTATTCGGCAAATAAGATTAATATATCTTTATACTAAGAAACATGTAAGTAATTGGATCTAAACCACAAAAAAGGAATAATGTGGAAATAAAAGTTATGTAATGCAATGAACTTATTATCTTTGGGAAAATGCAGTGAACTGATGTCATTTCAAGAATCACAGCCAGATTGGAAAAATTGATTTGGAAATGGTAGATGTTTTGTGGATAATCAGCATCAGAGAAGCGGAGGAGTAAGAGGCTTAAGATATCAGGGTAGATATTCAGAATGTTTGGCTTCTGGGATTCGAAAAATGTGTACGTCTGAAATTGTCATGATAAGAGATGGAAAGTTTTGTACAGTATCGTTATTGTCTTTGATTTTTGTTTCGTCTAATATTCCAAAAGTAACGAACGGAACATAAAGAAGCTGTTTCTTAGGTTGTTTTAATATCAATGCAGTGTTACAAAAAAAATAAATGCAAGTCCTGGGGTGTTCTGCTAAGAAGGACGTCGTTATCAGCATAGTCTAGGTCAGATAATTTCCTGTTACCAATGCAGCCCAATCCTTCTCCACCATCCCCAACTGTTCTATGCATTCCAAAATCTATCAGGAGTATGAACAACCTAAGTGGCAATACATTTGCTTGGAGTACTCCACTATTCACTGAAAATTCATCTGATAGGACTCCACTAACATTAACATTAAATTTGCACTTGTTATGCTCATGAACAGACTTAATCAAATTTACATATTTAAAAGGAACTCTCAAAATAATTGGCCGGTGCACAGTATCATAGGCTTTTTCATAGTCCACAAATGCCATCAAAATTGGGTTTATATATTTCACAAATTGCTGTACCATATGTCTTGACATGGAAATTTGGTCAGTACAATTTCTACATTTTTTCTAAATCCTGCTTGTTCATCTCTCAGCTTTTCATCAATATCTCTCTCTCTCTCTCTCTCTCTCTCTCTCTCTCTCTCTCTCTCTCTCTCTCTCTCTCTCTCTCTCTCTCTCTCTCTCTCTCGTGTCTCTTGAGAATGAGTATACTATATATTTTCGTGACAGCTAAACGTAAGTGTGATGCCTCTGTAATTATTGCAATCAATCAGATTTTTTTTCCATTTTCCCCAATACTCCTAGCTCCCATTCATCAGGTTTTGGCTCTTCACTCCACATTCTACTAAACAATCCTGTAAGCATATATATATATATATATATATATATATATATATATATATATATATATATATATATATATATATATATATATATATATATATGTATATATATATATATGTATGTATACGTATATGTATTTATATGTATGTATACGTATATGTATTTATATGTATGTATACGTATATGTATATATATGCATGTATATGTATATGTATATGTATGTATATGTTTATGTATGTATATATATATATATATATATATATATATGTTTATATATATGTATATATACTGTATATGTGTATATATGAATATATATATATATATATATATATATATATGAGTCGCTCGCATGTCGGCAGAATCTTTTTTATATTGTTACACTTTGTGTTCGAAAACTACTGTTATTCCCATATGTTTTGAAAGACGGGTTTACTAGAAGGACATCATCTCCATTTATTGGATTTTGATCCTGCACCTTTTTATTTATCAGATAAAATTGTTAGCATCGAAAATAGATCCATTTAAAATTACTTAAGTAACTGGTGGAAGAGGATTTGATTATACAATAAAAAAGATGGTAGAAATAAAAGTAAAATAATAAAAAAGATTAAAGTATATTGGGTGACTATCATTGCTTAGAACATACGTCATGGAAGTCTTAGGAATTTGGATTATTCGAAAAGTTTTAGGATAAAAATGTGATAAGAGAAGCTTCAGTCATGAAAGGCTGAAGTGTCATTATCAGATGTGGTTTTGTGTGTGACTATTCCTGGCAACTTTTGCGTTGGTGTTCATCAGGGAAGGTATTGAGAAAGATCAAAGGAAAGATTCTGGGAACTTCAGATATCGGGAAAATTAAAACTTTCTCTCTCTCTCTCTCTCTCTCTCTCTCTCCTCTCTCTCTCTCTCTCTCTCTCTCTCTCTCTCTCCTCTCTCTCTCTCTCTCTCTCTCTCTCTGTGTGTGTGTGTTTGTGCATTCATTATGTGGTGTTATAAGATATTACATGAGCAATTTTTTTTTTTCCAAAATTTATGCCAGCGCTCCATTGCAAAGTCAATGACTCTTGCTCATCAGATCAAAAGCTGAGAAGTACATGCTGATGCACTAATCTTATGAAGAGATGCACAGTGGTTGATTCGTATATGGGCCTTTTTCCATGTTACTGTTCTCGAAATTGAAGTAATTAATGAATTGAGTCATAAAACTCTTAAGAATTTTCTTTGAAAGGTAACATAAGGAAAAAAAGTGTAAGACAGTAAATAAATAGCAATTAAACTCTAGTACCGTAGGTATCTATGGTTCCGAGCCCCATTTTACCAGTCAACGGGGGAGTGGCCGCTGACTGAGCTGACTGCCCGGGTTCATGTAACGACTGTTGATCGGGGCATTTCCAGTAGTATTAATCCTCCTAGACGTAAAGGTTCCCTCAAAACCAATCATTGTTAGTTCATAGGGATGGTGACGTTGCAGACACCACAAGAAACTATCGAGCTAGAGCAGGACTCGATCTCCTGTCCAGCAGAACGCTAGATGTTTCCAATAAGATACCAAAACCCATTTGGGTTTATATTTATACACTAATTTTTAAATGAATTAAATGTGAGCAGACCTTTCCTGATGCGTTAAGCTTGTTGAAAAGTAGTTTAAACACTTTAGTTCTCAACAACTATTATATTGTAGACTTTTTCTATTATCGTCGTTTAATTACTAATTTCCTTAGTCCGCCATGTCATCATTGTCCAATATTAGAACAAAACTAATTATTCCACTTTGCAAGATGTAGAGAGAGAGAGAGAGAGAGAGAGAGAGAGAGAGAGAGAGAGAGAGATAAGTGTTCTTTTTATCAACACTGAAAAAGATTATTTTTAGAATGCCATGTTTCCTGATAGTTGAAATCAAGTGTCTGGAAAGATTATCTAAAATCTTTCCTTTGGAGGAACTTGCTTTCGTAAATCAAAAATAGCAAGAATATAAAGTAATTTTGTATTATGCTTATTCAAATACGCATCAAAGTTTTGTGTAGATATTTTGTTATATTAAAATACATCTTTGACCTTTATGATTTTGCTTTGATTTTTGACCAGTAAGTTTTGTTATCTGGCTTTCGAAGGTTGAAAGTTTATGCTCGAATTTCGTTTTCTGTAAACAAATGTCCGTTCCTGTCTTGGGTTTTCACTGGAAGAAACGTAATGAATTTGATTTATATAAACTGAACAAATATTACTGTTGGCCTATCTAATTGGGAATATCCCTTTCCTCTTCTTTAGTAGAACTGTACGCGACCCGTCATAATGACAGCTAAATATTTAGATCGATACACACACACCCCATCTCACCAGCGTATACCTACTCCCTCTCCCCACTACCCCAGGCGGGGGTAGAGCTGAACGTGACCTGGTATATATATATAATATATATATATACATATATATATACTGTATATATATATATATATATTATATAGATAGATAGATAGATAGATAGATAGACAGCCAGCCAGATACTTGCTCTGTATTATATGAGGGATATAAGCATGTAACCTTATATCGAAACATTTCTACTATATTTTGTGTGGAACATTTTGAATTTTGGTTGAAATATTCTCATCCTCTTAGTCGGAATAATTATCTTCGCCTTCCATAGACATCTATAATTGAAATCCTGAATTCGTTTTTAGAACAAAAGAATAATCCTTCAATTACAAATTATTAACTTCGTTTGTAAGATTATATGTGTGCGCATGTGAATGTGCGAAGTGAATCATGATTTCCTTCCAAGAATTCTATCCAGCGTTCCCCTCAAGATGACATAGAAGACAATTTATTAAAGCTTGGAGGATTCCTGGTCTATATCAGCGCTAGTAAAGTTCCATTGTCCAAAGATATCGTTTTTGAAATCAAGTAACGTAATTTATTTCCATACCTTAGCAAAGTTCTTAGAGAGAGAGAGAGAGAGAGAGAGAGAGAGAGAGAGAGAGAGAGAGAGAGAAAGAGAGAGAGAGAGAAATATTTGTCAATAAAAAATGTCCAAGAAATAGAGGGTTCTACTTTTTTTTTTTTTTTTTTCATTGCCATATATGCTTCTCCCTGTTCTTCACATATTCTAGTTAAGAAAACGATAATATACTTTTATTAGGGCATCAAAAACGAAAAGACCCTTACATTATTTTCGAAAAACGAATTCATTGCTCTCTCTCTCTCTCTCTCATCTCTCTCTCTCTCTCTCTCTCTCTGTATGAGGCGAAAAATTAGCTAGAATAAATGGGAACATTTATAATTCATTTATCCTTCATTTTAATTGAAATGCGTTATGGCCCTTATCCAAGGGTATTTGAAAAGGCTAAGGTCATATGGAGAGGAATGGCATTATGTGTAGCCCATTATAATTGTTTATCATTGAATGTTAAAAGCTCATAGTTTATTCGGAGTTGCTTTCGATAAGTGTCATAATCATAAACCGAGAGTTTTATCCATTAAATAGATTATTAAAACCATGAAGATGTTGTTTCTTAGTAATGTATGCAAGGCAGCTGTCTCCTGACAGATATCGTCTAAAATCTTGTCTGTTTGTAAGAGTTAGTGGTCATGAATTGGCCGTTGCACTCGAAATTGTAACCTCTGGTTGAATAATGGTTTGGTCGGCGGAATAATAATAATAAAGTGCTCGTTTGGAGACTGAAAGCGTCGCTGAAGGTTTCGGTCTGAATGCCCATTTGGGTTTTTGGGTATCAACTATTTTGTTGATACAATGAATTATAATTTTTTCATTATGTGCTGCATTGAATTATTAGAATTATCATTAATATTAAAGTTATTATTAGAATTATTAGAAATAATAATGTTGAAATTGTTGGGTCAAAGTCATCAGGAAGAAGACCCCCAAATGATAAAGAATCGTGGTGGTGGAATGATATTCAAATGAGCTAAATAAGTTTCTTGCATAGTCTTCCATTGTAAACTGGAATATATTTGATTGTCTTCATTTAAAATGCTTTGTGATTGCCAGTTGAGAGGCTAAAAATATTTTCCAAATGTGAGGTCATCACTGGCAACGTCAGAAAAGATTCAACTGTTGATCGGGGAATCTCTTCTGGGGGACAGAATTCAAAGGTTGATGTCAAATAGAAATGACGAACCCGTCACTTAGAAATGTTTTTGGAGATTCGTTATTTTTTTTTTGTGATTGATGTTTGCGTTATCAGAGAAGAGTTCATAATTATTTTATCGAAGCATTACGGTAAAAGATATGCTACAAATATATATATATATATATATATATGTATATATATACATGTATATATACATATATATATGTATATATATATATATATATATATTATACGGGATACGACCCTTTCGTCTAAAGCACTTTTGTCTAAAGCACTTTCGTCTAAAGCACTTTCGTCTAAAGGCACTTTAGTCTAAAAGAGCTTTGGTCTAAAAGCACTTTAGTCTAAAAACACTTTAGTCTAAAAGCACTTTCGTCTAAAAGGACTTTGGACTAAAAGCATATTCGGCTAAATAATTTTTTTGGAATTTTCTTTTACCTAAGGACTAATTTGGCATAAAGGAATTTCGGGTAATAACCATTCTTCCTCGTTAAGTTTTTTTGGTATAAAGACGCGTTTATTTTACAACAAAGTTTACATTACAAAAAAATACTTTCTTGGTTATTTAGTTTCAGCTCGAACCCCCAAAATGGAAACTACTATAAACTTCGTTAAAACCACGCGAGGAAAAGATAAACTGTTACAATGGTTATTATTACACGAGGAATAACGTGGCCAAGTGGTTTAGTCACTGTCTACACAAGCTTGCCGGACCAGGGTTCGATTCCCGGCCGGTCACAAGCTCTTGTCTTTGTGTGATTTCGCCTGGTCCTCTGATCCCGAGGTCGTCAAGAGAATCCAGACATTAATGTATCAAAAATATATATGGCTTATTTGAATACACACACACACACACACACACACACACATATATATATATATATATATATATATACATACATACATACATACATACATACATACTCACACACACATAAACAGATGCAGCCCTTTTTAATCCCCTGCAGGACAAAGGCCTCAGACATGTCGGTATTCATGTCTGGGGTTTGATCATTTTCATCATCATTGTAGATTGGTGATGGTAGTAGATTTTAGAAACTGAAGTCTTGTCCTATAAGGCATCGATGCTTTTATTTCTTTATCCTTAGGAAGATTGAAGTTTTCGTTTAGATTTTGGATCCAGAAGCTCTTTTGATTTACTCCAGATATGTTGGATTCGATTGGTGTTTAAGAAGGTTAAGTGATTAAAATTATCTATAAAGTAATTATATTTTTACACCATTTGTATTTTTAAATAAGGCATTCTGAACTTCAGGTTTGTTTGATCCAGCGGTTGACTTATGAATATAGTGGTAGTAATTTTCCCTTTTTAATTCCCCATCTACTCTTGTATGCTAGGAATAGTTTAATGGTTTTTCAACTGCTATGTGTCTAGTATCATCTGTACTAGCCAGGTTGGTTTGCTGTGACCTTTCAGGCAAAAGTCTCCCAACATCACCAATCCTCACTGGCCAGCGTGGTGATGAAAACTGGCCCAACCCCAGACATAAATATAGATATGTCTGAGGCCTTTTTCCTGCAGTGGACTAGACACGGCAACATTTGTTGTTATTTGTTTTATATGTTTTGAAGGGAATAACCACTAACCTTGACGGGCTACATAACTTTCATTATTACACTGTTTTAATTATCAACGTTTCTTTTGGTTCCCCATTTTTTCCTTCTTTCGTCGGTATCATTAATCAAGGAACGTACACTCAATCTTAATATATAAACTTAGCTTATCAAACTCAGATTCCACGTGGAGAAAGTTTTCATAAAGAAAGCAATTCCTTGTTGAAAAAAATTCTGATACTTGATTATAAAAACCCAAAGCAAATAGGGAGGAATTGGAAAAGGCAAATTGCTAATGTGAGGGGGAAGAAAGTTGCAGCTTATGTTTCAAGTTTCTTAATTTTAACGGTTGGAAGGATTTAATGGGATTTGGGATGTTTTTAATGGTCCCTTCCACTCCATTCTTGTTTGTTTAGAGTTTAATTGATGAGGGAAGGTAACCATTCTCTCTCTCTCTCTCTCTCTCTCTCTCTCTCTCTCTCTCTCCCTCTCTCTCTCTTTTGAGTATTTCACCTTAGAGTCTAAGGTTTCTAAGAGGTGGTCTAAGGCTTAGACCACCTCTTAGAAGCTTCTACCTTCAGTTTCTTTTTTAGCTCATAAACGGCAGAAATAAGCGACGGATAAGTTGGCTACGTTATTTCACATCGACTTTGATGTTGAACATATACACACATGATCAGCACTGAAGTCACACCACCACCGAAGCCATCACCAAGGAGGACCAGGTATTAGCTGATGGTAATCTGCACTTTATGCTTTCGTGCTTTTGCCTCAGAAATTAGCGTGTTACCGCTTGGTTTTAGATCCTTCTTCATTATAGAACGGAAATTGATTATTAGTGTAAATTCGTCGGCTGACGAGCTAAACATTTCTGCAATCATCGTTACTTAGTCGATTTATAACTGGACTGGAATTTTAATGCCTTGATGGCTGGAAGTGGCTCAGGGATTGGATTTTTTTTTTTCTCATAAATGAATTTAGTATTCGGTATTAGGGTCGTCTTGTTTGCCGTCAACTTTCTGTATTCTTATGCAGATAGGGATTCGCAGAAACTATCATACTAGTCTCTTGGATAGTACAGTGCAAGACCTAGCCCTTGGTACAGTGGTAGCTTGCTTTTTTAGCAGTCGTAAAGCGGCAGATCGGTCCCCGCTCAGCACCGTGAGTTTAATCTATTTACTGGGGAATCCATTGCTGTGATTGGACACCGCTGTTGTGGGGATGGGGTTTGCCCGACTGACGTTCTGGTGAGCATATTTTCTGATGAAACTGGAACTGAAACCAGCCACCTTTAACCTTTATGTTACTTTGATTTTATTATTTTTATTATGTCGAAATATATTTTGATGTCTGTCACCGTAGTAGACGTTTAACCTTTTGCATTTCATATTTTTTATTGACGTCAAAGAACTAATCACAATTGGAGTACATTTTAACTATATAATAACGTCCCCTATTTATGATAATAATAATAAAAATAATAATAATAATGATACTAATAATAATGATAATAGTAATAATGATAATAATAGTAACAAAGATAATCTTATAATGATAATCTTGTTTCTGTATGACTTAAAATTTTGAATATTGGAATGAAACAGGGCATTTGTTAGAGACGAGCAGGTTGGTATAGCATCAGAAGGTTGAAAGGAAATCGGTTTATCCCTCGTTGTGGTGAAAAGGGACTGAAATGAAATTATCCCTTTTTCGGGTAGTGTTGGGGAGGGGGTAGCGTGGGGGGGTTGGAGACTGGTAGAAAATGCATCCTACCGTCTTGTGATGATTTTTTTTCCCATCAAGAGATCACAGATCATGAAGAGGGGCTTCTACTTTGAGGGTGCGTGTATAATATGGGAATTAACTTACACATATTTGAGTTTATGAAAAAGTCTATGTATATTTTTCTCGGGGGATGGATTAGTACTGACTTTCCCTTCTTGCAATCGCGTGACTGTGGATGGCATTTCGATCTGTGCTATATGTTATAATAATCCTTTTGTTTTTAATATACATTTTCTTTTCACACAAACTAATATGCCGTAGAATAAGCTTTTAATTTGTAAAAAAAATTTCCTTTTCATATAACTGACAATCTGAAATCTAGTTATAAGATTTGATAAAACCTTTTTCTTTTTCTTAGCGGCCAGGATATGTACCATGATCAGATAATTTTTTCAGTTGGATTTTATTTCGCCGCGAAACCTAATAATATGAAATTTGCTATACGAATGAGAAAAAGTGTACATGATAATATAGAAGATGATCCGATGGTATATAAAACCTTTAGCATTTAGGTATTTCACGGTGGGGCAAGATATGGTTTCAAGTTTAAAAAACTGCTTCACATTCGGTGCTATTATAGTATGCTATCTACCGTCGAATTTGCTATCTACCATCCCTCTCTGACTATAGTATGATACCTACCATCAGTCCCTAAGAATACGGTCTACTTGCTAATCCGCCTCTAATAAGGAGGATCACTACCGACTTGATAACCTAACCTAACTCAACCCAACCTAACGTAACCTACAAACTGCTTATAATTATGCATCCATGTTGTCCTTCCAATAAATATTATTAAACTATCATTAAAGTCCAATGAGGATAACATACTTGTGGTAAGTAATCTGTTTGATAATCCTCATCAAACAGGAGGATTAGCATTGACGGTAGATAACATACTTTGTGGTAGATACCATACTATAGTAGAAATTCGACGGTAGATAGCATACTATAATAGCACCTCACATTCTTATCACTCAGGATATATAAGGTGGAATAAGGTGTGCTTGTCTTTAAAACTGCTTTCACAAACACGATTGGCATGTCCCTTACAGGTGCTACTGACTCATAAATATTTTGGTCCTACATCTCACTGGTGTTGGAGTGTGCGTGTATGTGTGGGGCCGGTTCCTCCCTACATCTATTAGCTGTGGGAGTTTGGGGGTTCTCTTCCTTATATATTTCAGCTGTGGGAGTGTGAGGGGGTTCCTCCCTACATCTTTCAGCTGTGGGAGTTTTTTTTTTTTTTTTTTTTTTTTGGGGGGGGGGTGGTTTCCCTCCTTACATATTTCAGCTTTGGGAGTGTGGGGGTACCTCCCTACATCTCTCAGCTGTGGGAGTGTGGTGGGTTACCCTCCCTATATATTTCAGCAGTCGGAGTTGGGGTACCTCCCTTCATCTCTGAGTTGTGGGAGTTTGGGGGTTCTCCTCCTTATATATCTCACCTGTGGGAGTGTGGCGGTTCCTCCTTACGTCTATCAGCTGTGGGAGTGTTGGGGTTCCCCTCCCTATATATTAAAGCTGTGGGAGTGTGGCGATACCTCCCTACATCTCTCAGTTGTGGGAGTGTGGGGTTCCCCTCTCTATATATCAGCTGTGGGAGTGTGGGAGGTACCTCCCTACATCTTTCCGCTGTGGGAGTACCTCCCTACGTCTCTCAGCTGTGGGAGTGTTGGGGTTCACCTCCCTATACATTAAAGATGTGGGGTACCCCTTACATCTCTCATTTATGGGAATGTGGGGTTCCCCTCTCTATATATCTCAGCTGTGGGAGTATGGGAGGTACCTCCCTACATCTTTCCGCTGTGGGAGTACCTCCCTACGTCTCTCAGCTGTGGGAGTGTTGGGGTTCACCTCCCTATACATTAAAGATGTGGGGTACCCCCTTACATCTCTCATTTATGGGAATGTGGGGTTCCCCTCTCTATATATCTCAGCTGTGGGAGTATGGGAAGGTACCTCCCTACATCTTTCCGCTGTGGGAGTACCTCCCTACGTCTCGGATGTGGGAGTGTGGGGTTCCTCCTTACATCTCTCAGCTGTGGGAGAGTGGAGTTCCTTCCTACATCTCCCAGTTGTGGGAGTGTGGTGTTCCTCTTACTCGGTATTTCCAGGATTTATGATCCGTTCCAGTTTGGAAATAAATCTGAGGTTTCTTGAGGAAGATGTTGATAAGTATAACCCTGGTGTGTGTCTTGCTAGGTCTTTCATCCATCTTGGTTTTCAGCATAAAATTTGCTTCAAGTATATAAAGATTATATTCTCTCTCTCCCTCTCTCTCTCTCTCTCTCTCTCTCTCTCTCTCTCTCATCACAATACTCCAGCAATCGGGTGGAGCAAACATCAGTGCAGTTATCCCCAAAAACTATTATATCTCATTCAACTGGACTCTGCAGCTCCTTAAACTAAAGAAAAAAAAATAAGTTAACAGAGGGGAGATTAAATGATAGTTTTTGAAGTTCAAATGGGACACAACCTGTAGTGAAGGAGGGGATGGGAAAGGAAGGTGAAGAATTTCATTTAAAGGGGAAAAAAATGAGAATATTGGATCCAAATTGGGGACGGCTTCATGGAGGAGAAGTGCTTGCGGGAAAAGGAAAAGTCTGGACGAGAATGAGTTCCAGAATGAAGACGGAGCGAAGAAGGGAAAGAGAAGAGACGCGGAAAAGAAGGCGGCTCATCCTAAAGCTTGCAGTGGCCATGCCAAAGATGTAGGTGCCTTGAGATGTGTATTTGCCCATAAGGAATTTCAAAGCTGGTCATGGCCAGATCTCTCTCTCTCTCTCTCTCTCTCTCTCTCTCTCTCTCTCTCTCGTGTGAAAATAAATGTGGCAAATTTTACATGGGGTTTATGTTACTTCAAGAGCGGCTCTTTTGATATGTTAGTTGATTAAAATAACTGTTAATCGAAATGCTTGGTAACTAGGCCTAAGAGTGGTTTCTATTTTGAACTTGATGTTAATGGGCGTTTGGTTTTAAATGAAAAGAAAAATACAAATGGAAACATACGCTAATGATTGAATTATTATTATTATTATTATTATTATTATTATTATTATTATTATTATTATTATTATTATTATTATTATTTGAAATGATGAGATATCGTTAAGACCCCAACTTTCATAAACAAAAAATTAGGAAATGTTTAAAGCAAATACACAAAATGTTCGCTGAAAAGTGACATTATACTGGCCAATTATTTCTTGGTTACTAAGTAGACGTGTAATGTAATTTTATGGTAAATATTTAGCGCCAATAGTCCTTTACTAAGAGTTTTTGTGTTGAAACAGAGATAAAACTACTACTATTTCTGTCTATATCATTTAGAGATATGATGCCCAACTAGATATAGTTCTGTCTGGAGACTAACTCATCAAAAAGATCTCAATCAATCCGCGTCTGGCAATCGTCACTACGATTCTCTCTCTCTCTCTCTCTCTCTCTCTCTCTCTCTCTCTCTCTCTCTTTTCACGTCGCTTTTTTAACTCCAAGCCCCTTAATCTAAACATGTATAATTACCAGTGACGTAACATTTTTTCCAGTAAGGAGAGTGAGTGTTGGGTGTTTGGAAACCTGATAATGGCTCATCAGGGATATTGACATTCCATTAAAGAGGTGCTTGTCTGTGGAAGAGATCGTAAAATTGAGTTGGAAAGATTTTTAAACTTTTTTTTTTTTTTCGTTTATGAACACTTTCTTAGTCGAAATGAAAATGTTTGTTCAATAACGTATTACTGAAGAATCTGTATTCCGTTGACTGGCTTAAATCTTCAAATTAGGTGAAATCTAGACTGCATTAATATGCTGGATTAACCCAAAGGACAATTTTATGGTACAGTTACAAACTTTCTGGCAATCTAGATAACTGATCGGGTGCTGCTCCAGTTAACAATAGTTTTTCTTATTCCGTTTCGTTGCCTTTTATTTTTTTTTTCATCAGAAACAAGGATTATTCAATCTTCTATGCATACATGAATTTACAGATTTTATTTAATTGATAACGTAAAATTTTATAATGAATAGTTATCGTGATTTAGATAGAATGATGAATTATCATTATCATGCCACACCCATTTAGTCTATATCAAAAGGATAATTATGTTACAGAAGATGCGAAGCTGTTGTCTATATAAAACATGAAGAGGCAAGGGATTGACGTAATAATTCGGTGGATAAAAGTCCAGATATATAAGGGAAAACTCTTAACAAAGTAACAAAACAACAGGTAGTATAGAGACGGACAGAAAGAAAAATATGTAGGATTAGTTATGAATTGGGAGTGTTGCAAAGGATAGAATTAAGGATTACAAATAGAAGACTGAGGAGTGTTTTTATTTCACGGGAGTGTGATAGGAAAGTGTTTAAGAATATTTGAAAATATATAAGGTGAAAAGCATTTCATTATATATATATATATATATATGTGTGTGTGTGTGTGCGCGTGCGCGTATATATATATATATATATATACATATACCTGTATAAATATGTATATATATAAATATATTCATATATATGCGTATATATACATATATATATGTGTATATAGATACATATATATCTATATACGTTTATATATATGTATGTGTATGTATAAAAATGTTAATTCGTGTGCCATATACATGTGTGTATATAATATGAATATATATATATATATATATATATATATATTAATTATATATATATATATATATATACAAATGTTTATTTGTGTGCCATATACACGTGTTTATATAATATATGTGTATATTATATATATATATATATATATACACATACATACACACATACATACAAATGTTTATTCCTGTGCCATGTACATGTAGGTATACAATATATATATATATATATATATATATGTATATATATATATATATTCAAATAAGCCATATATTTTAATACCGTAATCTTTGGATTCTATCTTATACCTCGGTATCAGAGACCCAAGGGCGAACCAACTCAAAGACAATAGCTTCTGACTAGTCGGGGAATCGAACCCTGGCATGACCAAGTTTCGATTCCCCGGCCTGCCAGATGCTTTTGTCTTAGAGTTGATTCCTCTTTGGGTGTCCTGATCCCGAGCTATATGGGAGAATCCAGACTTTAAGGTATAAAAATATGTGGCTTATTTGAATATGAAAACTACGCCTAAATGTGCAAAATTTAATATATATATATATATATATATATATATATACTGTATATATATGTGTGTATATATATAAATATATATATATATATATATATAAAATGTCCTAATTCATGTATATGTGTATGTGTTTTACGTCAAGTTAAGTGAACCCAATATTCATGAGTATTCCATAAAAACCTATGTGTCAGAATGTTTTGCAATGGTTGCATTTTGGTAACGAAGGGAGTTGTTAGTTGCCGGGTAAGCACTCGAGTTTATTAGATCACGTTTGCTGGGTGAGTTGATCACTCCTGGCCTACTGCCCAACAGTCTAACCAAGCGTAAATGTTTAATAGCGTTTGGCTCGGTTTAAATAATACGTCTGGATCTAGCAATGCACCCAACCCCTAAACACTTCTACTCTTCTGCAGAGAGCTTCTCTCTTACCAAGACGGAAAAAGTGGTGTAAGGTGAAAATCATACACACAACACATGACATACTTATAGTTCCACCGTCGATCCAATAGATAGTTATCACAGGACAGAAAGAAAACCTCGATTCCATTAAATCCCTTCTTATTACCATTTCAAGGGGTATGGTATTGATTCAGTTCTCCTGTCGTTTGTTAGGTTTGGCATTGGAGACTCCTTTCAGCAAATGAAACGTCTCCTTAGATTCTGTTCTCTGTCCAGTTAATTAGATGTCGAAAGGACAAGTGGAGGCGAGATTTATATTCATTTGTATTTTCTGTTTTATGGGAACTAATTATAACGCACGTTCTCTCTCTTCTCTCTCTCTCTCTCTCTCTCTCCTCTCTCTCTCTCGCTATAGTAATAAGGCATAATCATTGTCATTTCAGTGACCATGCATAAATTGTGCTTTGATAGGGATCGTGGAAATAGATGGGTGGGGTTAATTCAACAAAGGGAGGCGATTGCAATTGCTGGTGAAAGGGAAATCAACAGAAGGTTTGTCGCGTAATTGTTGATAGCCTGATGAAGATAGGTCAAAGAGATTTAAATGAATAAATATGGTAAATCGTGTATGGAATATGCATAGTTATTCGTTAGAGTATTATCATCCCCACCATCATCATCTCGTATGCCCTATTGACGCAAAGGATCCTCAGTAAGATTTCCCCAGTCGTCAGTGTAGGTAAATGGTAACTAAACCCATAAACTTGCCGACTTCCCAAGGTTGCTAGAGAGAGAGAGAGAGAGAGAGAGAGAGGAGAGAGAGAGAGAGAGTTAATTTCATAGCCCAAGACACTTGAAATTCCACCAAATTTTCAACTAGTGAATCTAATGCCTTAGTTGATAGAGTCACTGCTTAAAAGATTTGGACTTAGTTCAAGATATTCTTTTATGTATAAAGCCTCAGTTTAAAGCTGCTAAAAAAATCATATAGTAAGTAAACCGACTCAAAGAAAGGAAGTGATTAATGAAGGCTAAACAGGATCTCGAAATTTGGGAGATCTCAAATGTCAGATTCCCAGCAGTACACAAGGTCACTTTCATACACGTCTTCATTTGTTCAGTTACATTTATACCTCTCTCCCTCTCCTCTCTCTCTCTCTCCTCTCTCTCTCTCCTCTCTCCTCTCCTCTCTCTCTCTCTCATTTATAGTGAGCTCCTCCATTCCTATTGATTTTGTTGGAAACTTTCTCTTTATTTATTTTTGGCAAAAGTTTATTTACTGTTCTTGACGAATAGCTTCCCGCGATGACTATAATAGTTTGCTTCAGACTGAGGTGGACACAAAACGCTTTGCTGAAGAATATAATGATACTACTACTACTACTACTACTACTACTACTACTACTACTACTAGATATACTTATAACAATTATGATGATGAATAATAATATCATTGTTATGAAATCTTATCCAGAATGATATATTTAAAAAAAATGTTTCAGAGTATGTAGTCGGTATGAATTTCTTTATTTCAAGTATATCACAAACTTCCTAATTTATATATTTTTGTCTCTTATCTCTCTAATAAAGGGGTGAATAATGGTGGGGGTCTTCAGTGTTTGTGCCGTTTGAAATCCGTAACCACCAACAAGATAGATTAGGGTTAAGTCAGCTGGTTTACAATGGTCTGTGGGACACTTTTGTTCAGGGTTAATGTTTGGAAAACTACGGAAGCCTGATACCATCACTTGTTTATATACCAGCATTTATAATGCGACGTTCAATGTCTTCATTCTATTAAATAATCAACTTTAAGAAGACTATTTCTCTTTTAGAAAATTTGGTGGGATGTCTATTTCACACCGGAAGAGTCCTTATCACCAGATCTCATTTTTATGCAGCTGATGCACTAATCTTCTCTCTTGCGATGCCAAGTTCTTCCCGTAATGTACTTAAGCGACAACGACTGAACTGGCAGATTAGAGCTTTTTACATATTTTCCAATGTACAGTTGGATACATGAATTCCTGGTACATCTTACTTTGCGGAAGTACACCCAGCCACACCCTCACTGCACGGTGAGATCTTCTGTTTACCCCAGCCCACCACCTCGGAACGCTCTCGTTTATTCTCCATGAAATAAGGGTGTGACAAGGTGCACTTCTTCAGAGCGAGGTGTGCCAAGGCCTCCAATGTCAAATTGTACATTCATTGTTGTCATTGAAAGAGCGATAAAGTGGTGGATATAGCGTATTATTTATGCTAGTGACTGGTTCATTAACAAAAAGGGGCAGAGATGGTAATCATAGGCAAGTCTCATTTCTTTGTAGAAGACATAAGGTTGAACATTTCTGTCACATTTTCAGCTTCGTTGAACTTTAGGTCGCCTCACATTGGCGTGAGAATTTAGATTTTTTTGGTCTCTCTCTCTCTCTCTCTCTCTCTCTCTCTCTCTCTCTCTCTCTCTCTCTCATATATATATATTATATATATATATACATACATACATTTGAGATAGGGACGAATAGTTTCGCGTTGTAAATACGTGGGTCTGACGCACTGCCAGTGAACATTCTGTACCGGAGCATAAAGCTAGTAGTGTTATGGCATGTCCTGGGTGGTATTGATCGAATAGAGTACTTTTTTTTTTTTCATCTTTTCGTAAAGTATAATTCTATTGAATTATAAGTTAAACAATCTTTTGAGTTCTTTTCATTCGTATGACGAATCTGAATTGGAGGCAGGTTCATTTCTCAACTAAACTTTTGGGCGGTCGAAGTTCGAGGGCAACTCTTGGAAAAAAAAAAAGTTTCTTGTCACTTGTCTACCTTAAATGGAGGTGAATGACTTTTGGACATGAGGAGGATGTGAATGGAGGTTGTGTTGGTGCTTTTGGCTCTTAAGCATTCTTTACTTTTGCATGATGAAGAAAATTTTACGGTGAATGGTTGCATTAGCTGTCATATATAGGTCCGCAAGCACACACGCTCAAATATATGCAGTAATATATATATATATATATATATATATATATATGTATATATGTATATGTATATAATGTGTGTGTGTTTATATTGAATACAAGATAATAAATGCATATGCCATTTTAATTTCTGGTTCAAGTGTTCATGTATTTATGGCAGCGGTGTACAATAAAAAAACTTAATTACGTATTGTGCTATTAGACGTATTATGCTTATAGTATGTTGTGTAACTGGAAAATCAATGTGTTTTATTTGTATAAGGGTTTAGATTTCAAACTGCGTGGAGAATATTTGTATGTTAACTCTTTCATGGCGTCCAGCCATGGCAGCGGAGAAAAGTGCGAAGGCAGATGCAGAGGAGAAACGAAAACAGACCATCTGGAGTTTCACACCCCGGTTTGGCCACCTCAACCAAGTTATTAAGAAGAAAACCTGCAGTGATAGGAACCAATGAGGGTACCGGTCTACTGGCAGCTGAACCTCTCACCAATATTTCTCTTTTTGTGTCTAGGTTAAGCCCTCTTGTAAATGAAGATGAATTGAAAATCCATGTCATAAATGTATCTGGTAAAAATTCAGTTCAATGTCAGAAACTCCAAGCGAAACATGACAATTATGTTTCCTTTAAAATATCAATCGAGAGCATTGAAAAGTGTAAAGTAACTAACCTTTTCCAGTCTGTTAATTGGCCAAAAGGCGTAATGGTAAGGAAATGGTACGAAAAAAGAAATTAATCATGGCTTCAATTAATATAGCAACTTTTAACTGTAGATCTGTCAGGAAAAATGTCCACGTTGTATAGAATTTATGTAATAACTATAAGATAATAGCATTGCAAGAAACATTTTTGCCACAACAGGAGAGTAACTTTTTAAACAATATTGATATTAACTTTGATTCCATATCGTCGTCACCAGTAGACCTAAGTCAAGCTCTGGTGAGAGGAAGGCCATATGGGGGACTAGCTTTTTTAGTTCATGAAGAGATCTCTCCGTATGTCAGGAAAATACCCACAAGAGATGAACGCTTTTTATGTATAGATATTAGTCTTGGTGGTAGTACGATAAGGGTTATCAATTGTTATATGCCCTATTATAACGGTTCTAATACTGAGGAATACTTAAATAAATTAGGGAAAATTAAATGTCTATTTGAAGAACATCAGAATGATCATGTTATTGCTGTGGGGGATTTTAACGCTCACATTTCATCTGAATTTGGTGCAGAATTATTTGGGTGGTGTGATGAATACGACTGCTGTGCAGCCGACATCACCTCATTACCACAGGATACCCATACGTGGGTAAGCGATGCTACGGGTCACACGAGGTGGCTGGACCATGTCGTGTGCCCTGACTCCCTCTTGAGTGCACTTCGATGTTTTAAGGTTTTTTACGAGGAGATAGGCTCAGACCATAAGCCTCTGGGTTTTAAACTTTGTGTACAAGATTTTTCAGCATACAGAGTAGCAGGGACCAATAATCGCAGAATAACTTACGAGGTTAGAAATAATGATGAATATAAAGTTCGAAGCGAGAAGACACTAAAAGAAATAGAGTTTCCAGTTGAGGCAATTGTCTGTAGAACAGGGGGATGCAGAGACAGAAACCACGTATTTCTAATTGAAACATTTGCTGTCGATCTTGTTGATGCATTGATTAAGAGTGGGGATACAAAAAGTACCGGAAAGGTACATAAAAGTCATGGAATACCAGGCTGGAATGAAAACGTCAAATTACACCACGTTACAGCCAGACAAAAGTATTTATTATGGAAGGAAATGGAAATGCCGAGATCGGGTGTGCAATACGAGATGGTCCTGTCTAAACGAAATTTTAAAAAGGCACTCAAAGTCTGCAAGAAGACGGTAAACAGAACAACAAAGGAAAAAATCGCTAGAGATATGAGCAGGAGAAATCCTTGGAAAACAATAAACAAAATAAGAAAGAAAACTACCAAACTACCGGTTAGTATTGATGGAATAAGGGGAGAGTCAAACATAGCAGAAGGTTGGATGAATCATTATGCTCATATTATGGAAGGCACGAACCATCCAAAAATGTCTTTATCGATGGAAAATAAAGATGAAGAAAGCACCATACCAATTGTTTCCGTTAAAGACGTTCAAGATGCTCTAAAATCCCTTTCGTTAAATAGTGCCCCGGGCGTGGATGGAATCACAGGGAATCACTTACGATATGCCCATCCAACTCTGTATGTGCATCTGTCACTTTTGTTCACTTGTTTGTTCAGGCATCATTTCGTATCAAAAAATCTGACTGAAATAAAAATTCTGAATTTAGTTAAAGATCACCATAAGTCTCTCTCTGATAAGAATAACTATCGTCCAATAGCCCTTGCCTCTATTATTTCTAAGCTATTTGAATGCATCATCCTACAAAGATGCAAATACTTGTTAACAACTTCCGATAATCAATTTGCTTACAAAACTAAACACAGCACTGATATGGCCCTTTTTCTTTTTAAACAAACATGCCAGTTTTATAGGTCAAAAAACACTCCAGTTTTTGTATGCGCAATGGATATGTCCAAGGCTTTCGATAAAGTGTGTCATGAAAGATTATTTCAAATTTTAAAGAGAAGACATGTGCCATTTTACATTATAGCACTGCTACAGTACTGGTACAAAACTCAGGACTTTAGAGTAATGCGGGGTAATAGTCTTTCCTCTCCTTTTAAACCCAGTTGTGGTATTAGACAGGGTAGTGTTCTATCAGCACTTCTGTTTGCCGTATATGTGGATGACTTAAGTACAAAGGTCCTCAGCAGGGAAGGTGGTTGCACAGTGGGAGAGGTTAAGGTGAATCATATCTTTTATGCAGATGATATAATACTTTTAGCCCCATCTTTAAAAGCGTTGCAAATACTCATAGATAAAAGTATGGAATATTTGAAGTACCATTATCTTGAAGCCAATCCTGACAAGACCAAAGTTCTTGTAATAAAACCCTGTAATTTTATATCATTTAGTGAACCGTCACTCTATATTAATGACGTCAGGTTGGAAGTCGTTAAGTCATGCAAATATCTTGGCATGAATATTAATGACAATCTAAAGGACGATGACCATATTGCATCACTCTATCGAGGGCAATGCTTGCGAGGCAATATGTTGCTAAGGAACTTTCATATGTGCAATGATGAGGCAAAAGTACATTTGTTCAGATCTTTCTGTACTTCCCTGTATTGTATGCCTCTGGCAATGAAATGTAAAAAGGAAACCCTACGAAAACTTAAGATATGTTACAATGACTCTTTTAGGTACCTGATGGGAATAGAAAGGTTTTCGAGAGTAAGTGGACACTTTGTTTCTTTAGGAATACCAACATTTGATGAATTAGTGAGAAAATGTATTGTAAGTTTGTTTCAGAGAGCAAAGAGTTCAAAAAACCACTTAATTTGTGCAATTTTTAACAGTGATAGTTTTAAAAAATCCTTAGTTTTTAAAGAGTGGTCTAAACACATTTTCTGTGTTTAGACCTTTTGTTTTTCTCCTAATATATTTGTATATAACTATTAATTTTATTGTAATATTTTGTATATGGCTCTACAGCTGAAATAAAGAATTTGAATTTGAATTGTTACATGTTTTCAAAGATAGTCTCTTTAGCTTTAGCTTTCTATGAATATTTTGCTACTATTTCTTTTACCTAATTTATCCTTTTAGGTATAAATCATTGCTTTCTCATTAATG
>NC_090727.1:21480675-21493175 GCF_036898095.1 Palaemon carinicauda | reverse complement strand
CGAAAATTCGTAAGCATTTTAATTCATATGGTTCCTATATGCATCCTTAACGAACTTGCTGAAAGTTAACACGAGAAACTTTAGCGATTAAAATCGTATAAATTAATTATGGCTTTGAGTTGTGGAAACTCACTCTCTCTCTCTCTCTCTCTCTCTCTCTCTCTCTCTCTCTCTCTCTCTCTCTCTCTCTCTCTCTCTCTCTTTTTAGTTTCCGAAATTCTGTTTTGTTTTATCGTTTTGATTAAATAGCGTTCTTTTTATTCGACAGTTTAACTTAATTTCTTTTTCAGTCATTGTTTCTGTACGAATTCTAAAGTAAGGATCGCAGATAGAATCTGATATGTCTCTTAGAATTAGATATGAGAAGCGGACTAAATAGTGTTGTGCTCCTGTGGTAATAACTGTGAACTAAATATGATTAATTCTAGATGCATATTTAGACCCGCTTCCTCGTTCTTTAAAGTTGAACGAAGGAATTAAGTGTAACAATTGAATTTAGGATTTCTAAGGGACCTTTAGTACATTCTTAACTGGATAGCGTTGATTTGCATTCTTAAATTCCTAAAAAGTAGTGCCATCATTTTCCCTAAAGGTTTTATTTTTGTTTCTAAGGATGGAGTTTTATTCTTACTTTTCTTTTTTTTTATCGACTAATGCTGTTGTCTATTTTTCTGTAACTTCAGTATTAGTTTCTTGGCTCTTGTTGCTCAGGTCTATTATGAAACGATAGAAGGAAATTCTCTTCAAGCGTTAACCCGAGTTGCTGATGACAGTTTTAATTAACTTTTCTGAGTTTACCGTTGATGTTTCATGGGCACGTTAGACAATTTTACATGATTTTTTTCTTACGGTGTAGAGGAAAGAAATGATATAGATAACTTTGAGCTTTATTTATAAGTTTTTCTCCACGTACTTTTTATCTTTTCTCTTTACATACATTTCCTCTCCTTTTCTTCCGACATGCAGTTCAACGTCATTTAACTCTCACTTGAAATATCTCGGTCATAATCTCTTTAGCCCTAAATTGCCTCTCATCTCTCATGCCCCAGTGAAGGGCCAGTCCAAATTCATTCCCAATAAACATTTAAATTAAGATATTTAACTGCTTAGCTGGAGTATCTGGAACAATTTTCTTATTATGCTGAATGATGTGTTTGGTAGTCTAAACTTCTGCCGTTATAAAGTTTGAACAATTTGCTGAACAAGTTTTATGAATAAAGGTATTTGCATTTTCAACTTGCTTTTAAATGTTATTTAACATCTCGTGTCATCACATGCATATGTACTGTATATATATATATATATATATATATATATATATATATATATATATATATAGTGTGTGTGTGTGTATGTATGTTTGCGTATAAATCACGACATGTGATACATGATGAGCATATAATATGTATTATAGCAAAGGGAGCATAGGGGAAAAAAAGACTTGATTGGAGTTATTACTTTCATCTTATATCTATGAGACTAGACATATAAGGATATCTATTTTTACAGGATGAGGGGATCCATAAAATGTCACTTTTAAATGATTCCAGAGAAATGGGATTTAGATTGTTTTCTGGGGTACAGACAATGAAAAAGAATTCCACAGTATTTCTTTGGGTAAAGTCATTAAGTGGTTTAGTGTCTTGGCATCCCACCAACTGGTTTTATGACTTGAGCAAAGTCAGTGGACAGCCAAAGCATTATTAACAAATTGCTTGGAGAAGCCATCTTAAACAATAAAAATAATAGAAATATGAATGTTTCTTTTTGTATATGTTTATTTAATACACTTCTTCTGTGATATTATTTTGATTTTTTTTTCGCTGCTTTATCCATTTAATTATATAATTTTTGAAGTAGGAGATTATAAATGATGGATTGATTTAAGCTCAAGATCGAGACGACTAGCGAAATCTAACCGAAGTCCTTTGCATCAATAGGCGTAGATTTATCTGTACACACACACACACACACACACACACACATATATATATATATATAGTGTGTGTGTGTGTGTGTGTGTGTGTCTTTGTGTGTATACATATATAAATATGTAAATTTTTATTGAAGGCTATCGCCTTAGTGGGGTCAATGCGTTTCCCAAGGTCCATAGACCTTGGTGTTTCCTCCAGGAATCTTCGTATTTTTTCATCTTTAGATTCTCAGGTCTTTTCTCTTGTGATATTACCAGGGGAAAAGCTTGTGGGAGTGTTAACTTCTCTGCTCCTGAGAGTGAGATAAAGATATGCATGTACTTGGTTCCGGTTCTACCCTGAAATTTTGCATATATATATATATATATATATATATATATATATACATATCCCTGGGATAGGGGGAGAGGAATAGCCATACCGAGAGATACACGGGAAAAGGGTTTATTTTGTGTGATAGTTTTATCACTAACATTTGGGAATTTCCTTTATTCAGATTAGCCACAGATACCTTTCAATAATGAATTCATTTTACTATTTAATCAAAGATCGAGAGGGAAATTATTATTATGATAAGTACGTCTTGTTTATTTGGATATATATATATATGTGTGTGTATATATATATATATATATATATATGTGTGTGTGTGTGTGTGTGTGTGTTTATATATATATATATATATATATATATATATATATATATAACATGATAATTTTGCAATAGATAATTTACCAGTAACAAGTATATTATGGTGATGGAATTTATAAGGAGTTGTTGATTATACGTCAAAAGATCTTTGGAAAAGAGGTGAACATGTCAATAGGATAACTTTCGAACTCATGAATAGGGATTAATGGTGCAGTACATAAGAACAATTTTGTTATTGACAAATCGCAATGAATTGCATAGAATTAGCAATGGCATTTTGCTTTTTCTTCGGCGCTGAATTGGTTTAAATTGCTAACTAAATATAACCATTTTGATGAAGTATTTGTTCCGGCCGTTTTCTGCGTAACAGATTGGAAATAGCTTTTGGGGATTGGAATAATAAAGTGTTATGGAGTTACGAGTGAAATTTAGATGTTGTGGGAATTTGAAGTATGGGCAATTGGAGCGAACAGTTTCTTAATTCAGTGTATCATCTAATAACGATTCAGTTTATAGTTGAAAGGAAAGGTAATGGAAAATGGTGAAATGGGGGGATGGTGGAAATTGGCTGAATGTAGAGATGATGAAAATTGGTTGTATGGAGAGAGAGAGAGAGAGAGAGAGAGAGAGAGAGAGAGAGAGAGAGAGAGAGAGAGAGAGAGAGAGAGAGAGAGAGATCCTCACTGAGTGGGAGCTGAAGTGTTAATTGAAACTCAGACTTTGGCAAACTTTTGACAGTGAGAGACACCTCTCCCTGATCAAACAGAATGATTCATCTCCTAAAAGACTAAAAGACTTTCTTCAAACTTCAACTCGGAAGGTAAACAATATAGAATTTGAATGACAATATACACACAAGAAACAACTTGTGGCCTATTGGAACCGTCCCTTTCTTGGGATCTACCGGACTGGGATTCGAGTCCTGCTCAAGCTAGATAGTTTCTTGCAGTGCCTACAACTTCACCGTACTTGTGAGCTAGGGATGAAGGGGATTGGTGGAGCCTAGATATACCTGCTGAGTTATCAGCAGCCATTGCCTGGCCCTCCCTGGTCCTATCTTGGGTGGAAAGGGGCTGGGGTGGTAATCATATGTATATGTGGTCAGTATCTAGGCCATTGTACTGCTAGTTGGGGCATGGTTACTGTCTCTTTTCTCTGCTATCCCTAAACGACCTTTAAACCCTTAAAACGGAAATGGTGGAGAATTGTATAAAGGGTATTAATCTAAATTAGACGTTCCTAGTAGATGGATAATGTAAATTGTTAGTAATGCCAGTTGTACAGTAGGTCGTAAGGAGATTTTGTGTTGTTCATAAACTTTCTTTAAGAATTTGGAACAGAAGATAGTATGAAGCCGTGGAATGCTTTTGGGGTGTGGACCGATCATTGGTACTGCAGGAAAAAAATTACATAGTTTTGAATTTTTATATACTAGGAATAATTCATGTTTGTTTGTTTATCTCATTTGTATAATATATTTCAAGAACTAGTGAAAACAATGACTCTCTTCCTATTAAGGTCTCTGATGTGTTTATGGAAGAACTCTAAAGATGAAAGTGTTCTTGATAACTCTCTGTTTGGTGATTTTGGAAATGAGAAAAAAAGGTTTCCTTCCTTTTAATGAAAAGTACAAATTGTGTTTAATTGATTTCACGAAAGAGAGTCTGGACACGATTCCTGGGAAACATGGAACGATTTAAGCATATTCTTATGACCAAATCGGTAAATGATAGTTTTTCATCTGTGATATATAATTGCGTGGTATTTTGGTTTATAATTGTAAATATACACATTCGTGCACATGCATGTATATACTGTAGTGTCACATATATATGTATATATATATGTATGTGTGTATATGTGTATATGTGTGTATATATATATATAATATATATATATATATATATATATATATATATATATATATATACCGTTGTATTAACTTTGAAAACTAATGTAGTAAACTCTCATTATCTTGTAGTGCTTAGTTTTTAGGCTGAGTGGAGTGGTGACGTAACTGGAGATCAAAGCAAATATATTTCCCACTTGACTCTTGGATATTGTGTGGTCTTTGACTACTATTATTGCTCTCTCTCTCTCTCTCTCTCTCTCTCTCTCTCTCTCTCTCTCTCTCTCTCTCTCTCTCTCTCTCTCTCTCTCTCTCTCTCTCTCTCTCGACACACACGCATATATATATATATATATATATATATATATATATATATTTATATTTATATATATACACACACAAACACACGGTACAGTATATGCATGTGTATTTTCTGTGGGTTTATATATGTGTGTTCATATGTACATTTGTCTTCACCTTTTTTTAAAGATATTATAAACTCAATAATGCAAAATCCCATTTCGTTAAGGTAATAACTACTGTAAGAAAGTTACCATTATTCCTATTTGTAATAACTACTGTAAGATGGTTCTTTCTATTTCCTTTTTTATTATTTAGTCAGTGAAAGATTTTACAGTTCTACCTCACAGTCAGATACACAATGACCCATAACTCATGGAGAGATTCATCCAGATAAGTAAACCCAGTTTGCAAGAAGACAACAGACGTATCTTTGGAACAATAGATCTCATTTCGTGGGACAAAAGACCCAAACAACAAAAAGCTGGAATGGTTCCCGAAAGGATTCCCATATCTGAGATAACAGCAGCCCTAGAGGAGTAGGGAAAGACAAGCTGAAATCACTTGTGTATTGTATTTTAACATTTGCTATTGTTTTTGTGCTATCTATAAATTTTGCATTAAATTGTGAATTATTATTATCTGCGGGAAGGTGATGGAATAATGTAAATTTTTTTTAGTTTGTACGATTGTTGTCACGGATTTTATTATTATTATTATTATTATTATTATTATTATTATTATTATTATTAATGTTTACTGGGCTTTGTTAAAAGACAGTGGAAACTGGGGATTTTCCTCAATAGTTTCATAAATGAGTATTTGTAAATTCTGTAAATTTGTATACTCGAACATCTTATAGAGAAAACATGTTTATATATCAATCTCTACTAGTGTACGCAACACTTAAAAAATTACCACTAAATATTTCGATATGTACAAACACGCACATGCATCTCCCTGTCATCAGGGTATGACTACTCACTTTCCACAATACCCCAGGGCGGGGAGGGCTGGGCGTAACCGGGAAGAATATATAATATACATATATATATACATATATATATATATATATATATATATATATTCGGACACTTTCTCTTTACTGTATAGGAAAGATTAAGGCTATTTAATAAGATGTTTTAAAAGTGAAAGTTATGAATTGATATGGAACTAAATTAATGATATGCTTTAAATCTTTTTCTATCCTATTTAAAGTCAGTCTCTCTCTCTCTCTCTCTCTCTCTCTCTCTCTCTCTCTCTCTCTCTGTCAAGGCATTCCCTGACGTTCTATGTAACTTTAAAATTTTGCAGAGAATGTCAAGTTCATGTTACCTAATTAAGAGACTCGTTAGGGAAGATGTTTGCCTCACGTGCGCCCTCTCTCTCATTGCAGGTATGTGTTGCGCGTCGCTGAACAAGATTCAGGTGAAGGCAGGTAAAGGGGAAACTTCTGGTACGCATTATTAGGAATGTAATGTAAACAATAAAAATTAGGTCTTCATTATAGGCATGTGGAAGAGGTTGAAAGATATTGATTGAGTACTATTCATTTAGTATTCCCTAATATAAAAGTTTATTTTTTATCACTTCATGCGGGTGTCAATTTGCTTTATTACCTTCAGCCTTTATCTTTCATCTCACAGTTAAAAATAGTAATAAATTTCATATTGGCTTTGTTATAGTGAATCAACTGATTGAAATGTGGAATTGGTGATTTAAATACAAATTCATTAATGGAATCATATTTGTCTTACGATATTTGGGCTATTTTTTTTTATTTTCAATTACAAAAAAATACTCCCTTAACTGTGATATCTTATATTCAATATTTATTAGATGACCTTATAAGGCTTTCTAATAGACTGAGAAGTCCTTTGCTTTTCAAACCGACTCCTGCAGCCGCTGCAGACTTTTTCTTTTATCGTTGTTTTCTTTACAAGATTCATCTTTTAGTTTGATATAATGGTCCTTTTCAAGAACATCCATTCATGGAGTTTTACTCAGGGAGGAGGAAGGGATTGGCCTGAATTTTAACTTGGATTTACTAAATGAGAATTTGTACTTAAAATTACTAAAGGGGATTTTTAACTTGGATTTACTAAAGGAGAACTTTAACTTGGATTTACTTGAAGGGAATTTTATCTTTGATTTACTAAAGGGGAATTTCAACTTAGATTTACTAAAGGGGAATTTAACGTAGATTTACCAAAAGGAATTTTCAACTTGGATTTACTAAAGGGAAATTTTAACTTAGATTTACTAAAGGAGAATTTTAACTTAGATTTATTAAAGGGGATTTTTACTTAAGATTTAATAAAGGGAAATTTTAACTTGGATTTACTAAAGGGGAATTTTAACTTGAATTTATTAAAGGGGAATTTTGAAGTATATTGAGGTAGGCTCCTAGAATGCAAAATAAAATTTTTTAATTGTTTGATTTCCTCTCTTGCCATGAGAGCTTCTGTGTTGTCTAGTTGATTGACTTGGGATTGACTAGGAACTTGAGAGAGAGAGAGAGAGAGAGAGAGAGAGAGAGAGAGAGAGAGAGTACTATGGTTGACATTACTGAAACATTCGTTTGAATATTTTGCTCTGAATTAAACATTATTTTTCACTTAATTTGAAAGAACATTTATCCACCTTTTGGACTACTTTTTATATCATTGGATAGTTTTCAAATTCAATTACTTAAATTCTAATTTTCAGGAATCAATATTCAAATTGAATATAGAAAGTTGTTTACGTCAAGTATTACTGTATCTTTGAATGGAAGATTTATTTCTCAATGGGAAAATCAGAAGGACTTGTTTAGGTGTCTGTGAATAAGTTCCTCCAGCGGCCGTGTCACGCCCAATTTCTCTCTGCATCTTTTGTGGCCATAAAGAGGTTCCCATGATGTCTCATGATCAGAATTACTTGCTGCCCTAACAGCCATTGTTCTTCCAACACTAGTGTACGCGACTCGTCAAAAATGACGGTAAAATATTTAGATTGATAGGCACACATACGTAAACACACAGGTTCAACCCTTTCCATCCCCTCCAACTTTCCTACCTACAACCCCTCTCACCCGGAGTTATATGTCAGGCCATAACGCTCAGCGTGACCGAAAAGATATATATATATATATATATATATACATATGTATATATATATGTATATATATATATATATATATATTTCCAGACACTTGCTCTCGATTATATAGGGGAAATGGGGTATAATTACTTGTATTTATCCGTTGAGATTCATTTAAAACTACCTATCATACAGAAATTTGTCTTAGTTTTTAGTTCGCAATTTTCTATAGATTTAGTCCTGATACATAGACTTATGATGCCACTGATCTACTAACATTTACATAGTCTTGATACTAAAATTGATATTTTCCTAGTCTTGATTCCAAAACAGGCATTTACCTAGTATTTAATACCAAAACTAACATATACCTAGTCTTGTTTCCGAAACTGCCATTTACCTAGTCTCGTTTCGAAAACTGACATCAACTTAGTCTTTTAATACCAACACTGACCTTTACCTAGTCTTGATTCCAAACTGACATCTACCTAGTATTTAATACGAACACTGACATTTACCTAGTCTTGATACCAAAACTGACATTTACATATTATTTAATAGCAAAACTGACATTTACCTAGTCTTGATACCAAAACTGACATTTACTTAGTCTTTTAATACCAACACTGACATTTACCTGGTCTTGATTCCAAACTGACATTTACCTAGTCTTGATTCCAAACTGACATTTATCTAGTCTTTAATGCCAACATTGACGTTTACCTCCTCTTGTTTCCCAAACTGAATTCACTTATTATTTAATAGGAAAACTGCCATTTACCTAATCTTGATACCAAAACTGACTTTTACATAGTCTTTTAATACCAAAATTTACATTTACCTAGGCTTAATACCAAAACTGACATTTACCTAGTCTTGATACCAAAAATTACATTTACCTAGTCTTGATACCTAAACTAACATTTACCTAGTCTTGATACCTAAACTAACATTTACCTAGTCTTGATACCTAAACTAACATTTACCTAGACTTGATAACTAAGCTGACATTTACTTAGTCTTGATACCAAAAATGACTTACCTAGTCTTGATACCAAAAATGACATTTACTTGGTCTTGATACCAAAAATGACTTGCCTAGTCTTGATACCAAAAATGACATTCACCTAGTCTTTATACCTAACTGACATTCACCTAGTCTTTATACCTAACTGACATTTACCTAGTCTTGATACCTAAACTTACATTTACCTAGTCTTGATACCTAAACTTACATTTACCTAGTCTTGATACCAGAACTGTCATTTACCTAGTCTTGATACCAAAACTGACATTTAACTAGTCTTTATACCTAACTGACATTTACCTAGTCTTGATAGCTAAACTTACATTTACCTAGGCTTGATACCAAAACTGACATTTAACTAGTCTTGATAACAAAACTGACATTTACCTAGTCCCTTTATACCAAAACTGACATTTAAATAGTCTTTGATACCAAGACTGACATTTAAATAGTCTTGATACCAAAACTGACATTTACCAATTCTTTAATACCAAAATTAACATTTACCTATTCTTTAATAGAAAAACTGACATTTACCTAGTTTTGATACCAAAACTGATATTTATAGGGTTTCAAGTCGATAAGATAAAGTTTTCGTTCAGGGAATAGTATTGGTTTATCAATCATGCTTGTACTATGCAGATTAAATTTGCATTGGTGTCAGTCGGACTTGGCATCCTTTGTCTATATTCTTCAAAGCGGAAAGATTACATTCTTTGGCTGCTATATGTCGAACGTGCTCGAGTTCTATTTTTTTTTTTTTCATCCATACCGACAACGAAGTTTAAAAGTTGTGAGGAAGAGCAAGATAACGCCAGAACCGATGTGTCTTTGTGATAGCGTGTGAAGAGAGTGATATTTAGAGAGTATTCTTCACAGATTAAAGAGTTTTCTTGGTTTGTATATAGGCTAGACTATATATCATGTGATTAGTATTACTCCTAACTCATAGTTTCCACTGTATGGAGAGAGAGAGAGAGAGAGAGAGAGAGAGAGAGAGAGAGAGAGAGAGTCAGTCGAAATAATACCATGTCAAATCTTTGGAATCGAAAGCAAATTACTCTGTAGCATTTAAAGGTTAGTAAAGAACAATCTGCTTTATTCATTTGAATCCTCTGATGATTTAAGTAGCATTTATTATTAAGTAACATTCATGATTAAATGTCATTTATAATTAAGTAATATTTATGGTAAATGTAACATCACTTGTTTGTGCTATTTGTATTTATTACAAGAACATTATCGACTTTTGAATCCGTTTCTGGGGTTAGCTTAAAATCAATTTCGGCTTTGTTTCCTCTGAAATTTTGTGGTAGCTTACAGGTGGACTACAATAATCCGACGGTGGATGTCTTGGAGATTTTGAAGTATTATCACAGAATTATTAAAGAATAGGCCTTTTGAAAGGTACTGATTGGCTAGTTAGATATTACAATACTAGTGTACGCGACCCCTCGTAAGTGATGGCTACATATTTAAATATACAGTACACGCACCCAACTCTCACTCTTACCTGAAGGATGCGGGGTAGTTATACGTCTGACTGTGACCGGAAATATATATATATATATATATATATATATATATTATATATATATATATATATGTGTGTGTGTGTCGGGACGATTTTCTCATTGTTTCTATAATTATTCTTTACCTTGTAGATTTCAGCTGAAATATTTAAAATGAAAATTTTAAAAGCGTTTCGTTGTTTAAACAATGGAAACGCAATATGATTTTGCCTAACGGCCTGGGAGATACGTTACATGTTTCGAAAAAATATATTATGTGCTCGAACGTTTCCCTTCACTCTGATAGGATTAATTCTGGGGTTTATTAATCCTCCCCATTTTCTTCGATTAAAATAAAGCCTTGATTGGAAATCTTTCGAGACCCAGAGATTCGCCATTCCCATTGGGCGGGATCTGTAGCAGTTGAGAAGAGAAGGATCGATTAAGCTGGTTTCTTTCTGGTAAGCTTTTTTTTTTCTGTGAATTCAGGAGCAGTGAGATGTATTTTAGTAACATTGTTGACTCGCGGCCTACCACCTACCAGTTTACGTACCCATGTTATTATTATTATTATTATTATTATTATTATTATTATTATTATTATTATTATTATTATTAGCAACTTTCATTTATTGATGATGCTATTTTGGTTACATTATTTGAAATTAACACAATTTAGTTTTCTATCTATTTGATGCTGACGGCAAGAATTCTGAATGAGAAGACGGAAGTAAGATCATAAGTGGACCTTCCTTGAAGTCAGTCTGCTTTGATTTTTGTTAGTTATGCAAATCGATCAATATTGGTTAATGTTACTTTCATTTGTTTTTTGCTCTTATTTATTCACTCCACATAATATTCTTAGGGTTAAATTCCCTTACAATGGAGGATTGAGAAGCTAAAATGTTTTCCAAATTCAAGATCTTCTATTTTTGTTTTCAGTCCAAGTCCCTTAGATCCTTTGGAGTCTTATTGACTTAATCAATGGCCAATAGCAGTGACAAAGGGAATTTGTCCTCTTAACAACAAAGCTCTTCCAAGTGGCTTTACTTAGACTCTTATCAATTGTAAAACGAATCTATCAATGTTTGAATCTACTCCAGAGGTTAAATGTATTTGGGAATTTTTTTTTTTTAAGTGGAGTCTGAAATGTTTTGCTACTGTTGAGTTCATAAATTGTTTCAAAATCACCATATTTGATAAAGAGAAAGTCTCTGGATATATATATATTTATATAAATAAATATATATATATATATATATATATATAATATATATATATATGTATATATATATATATATATATATATGTATATATATATATATATATATGCAAATATGTGTGTACGTGAAGAGAATATTAGTGAAGATTTTTTGGCATAAATAACTTTGACCCTATACTAGGTATTTGCATTTAAAACTCAGTGCCAAAAGCATTTATTGTTTTTTTTTTCTTATACCTCACAGGTCAAATTATATTGCTTTTAACTTCTTCTCAAACTTCTTAGTAAAAATTTCCACATCGCAGAACCTCTACAATATTCAAACTTTTCTAGTATATTCTTCTTTTGTTCCTGGTAAGAGTGTGTTGGGGACCTCGGTATGAGGTGAATTCCACAGTATTTTATTTTAATGGGATTTTGTTCAATTATAACCTGAAAACTATTTATATAAAAGAAAACAAATCCTCTGAAGTACATAGAAAAATGTGTTTGTGAGATTAAATCTCTCTGAGACGGGGAATATTTACTTGGAAGGGTTCAGCCGGTTCTGGGGTTTAACCTGATCCTCTGGCGCCACTTGACGAAATTGGGTTGGGCTTTTATTATACACAAAAATAAAAATAACTTTTGTTGTATGCTGGAAAATTTGTAATTTCGTTTCTCTCTCTCTCTCTCTCTCTCTCTCTCTCTCTCTCTCTCTCTCTCAGAAAAATATTGCATTTCTTCGTTTGAATTTAGGAAGAGACAGTCGATGTGCCTTGAATTTTTAAATTTGAAAAGATTCTAGTATACTCGGACAAATTATTTCATCTGATAGAAATGTGTAAATTCTTCAACTTTTAAAGGTAATTGATTAGTTAAATCTTTAATAGTTTTATTTATTTATCAGAATAAAATTGAATTAATCCAAAATGGTAGCCTCTTT
>NC_090727.1:21443175-21478175 GCF_036898095.1 Palaemon carinicauda | reverse complement strand
CTTGAAGAGGCTGACAAGATCAGTGAGGAAGATCAACTGTAGTTATGTATTTGGTACATCTAGTTTATTGTTGAATAAAGATAATTTTCATATTACTGTTGTATTTCGCACATTTGGAAATTGTAGAAATTTTTAAGATTATTATTATTATTATTATTATTATTATTATTATTATTATTATTATTATTATTATTATTATTATAATAATATAATGATAAATTTCGTGATTGCATATAATGATAATAAAACACAACATAAATTAAATTATCCATTGTGTACGCCCCCATTTTCTTGTTGAAATGTTTTATGGAATATTAGTATTGAGAGGTGTAAGCTCGATCCATGTATATCAGTATGTATGTATATATATATATATATATGTATATATATATATATATATATATATATTTATAAGTGTGTATATATACATATATATATGTGTATATATATATATATATGTATATATATATATATATATAAATATAAATATTGAGATATATTCAGCCTGGTATTAATGGTATCCTAAACAACGTGTGGTTTTAACTGTAGATGAACAACAGGATTTGATAGTCCTATTACTTTCGGTCGAGTAGTGTTGTCATCCTAACATGTATTTACAGTAATATGAATTTCTACCACTATGTATCCGACATCGTTTATGCGAATATATATATATATATATATATATATATACATATATATATATATATATATATATAAATTATATATATATATATATATATATATAATCTTACACACAGCGCGTAAAACACAAGCATACACCGATAGGAACAAATGTAATGCCTAATCATTTCATATCATCCCTGCTGCAAGAGAGGATATGAAATTTTAAGAGCTTAGTGAACACCTTTTTCCTGAATTTTTTTTTTAGCAATAATCAACATGAAAATGTATTTAGAATTTGGGTTAGAGGTTAGATTCAATTAAAAATCCCATACATCATATCTGTATGTTCATTCAATGGATGGGAAAAAAATTTGTTTAATTTAATATCCTGTGATTTTTCCCGTATGGTTTTGGTATTAGAAATGTGTATGATATTAACATCGGAAGAGTAATAATTTAGTATCTACTCAAAAATTTACAATTATTATTGAAGAACGAAATAATTTTGATATTAGACCTCTGCAAACCTTTTCCAAACAGAATTCTTTGAAATTTTACCGATAAAGATATGTGGACATTCCAATGGTGATACAACGGTTAGCGGAACCAAATATCCTAAAATGAGAAATCGCGATAGACAATTTGGAGTCTCTCTCTCTCTCTCTCTCTCTCTCTCTCTCTCTCTCTCTCTCTCTCTCTCTTGAATACGAAAACTAATATATTCTATTAACTCCTGATCCCTGTCTGCGTAAAGGGGTTAGAGTAATGAAAGTAAAGCATTTTGCCTTTAAAAATTTTAGAGTTTAATATGATTGACTCGCTTTTGTATTTAGGCACTAATAATCAGGTTTTCTTGCATGTATTTCGTTTTAAGATATATGCGTGCTCGTATGTAAGAGAGAGAGAGAGAGAGAGAGAGAGAGAGAGAGAGAGAGAGAGAGAGAGAGAAGAGAGAGAGAGAGGAGAGAATATAGTATATGGAAGTTACGATAGAGTTATTCTTTTCCCTTATGTTTAAAGCTTTTTTATTGATTTATCTCTAATTTACCAGTTTTTTATATAGTGTGTGAATTCAGAACTACAGTAGATGCTACACTAATACATAAAATAGACCTAATCATGTTTGGCTACATGTTTGTTCATCAGTTAGTAGTTACGTATTTTCAGTTTAGTGTTCGTTTCCCTGTTCCCTTAGGTTTTACAAAAAGAAAGAAAAAAAAAACTTCGTGGGTTCTTGCATTAATCCAGTTCTCATGGTTTCTTTCATCTATTAATCTTCTTTTATGTATATTTTTTTCCAAACCGGTCATTTGTTTGCCTATTTTTTTAACCTTCCTTTGCCCTCAGCAATTTTTTCGGCTAATATTTTTGCTTTTAGTTTTTTTCTCTTCATCTTATCCAGATGCCTCTTTTTATAGAAAGAGATCTTGACTGGCTTATATATATATATATATATATATATATATATATATATATATAAATATATATATATATATATATATATATATGCCCTATAGCTCCAACAGGGAAAAATAGCCCAGTGAGGAAAGAAACCAGGAAATAAATAAACTGCACGAGAAGTAAATTAAATAAATTTTTCTTTGAAGTCAGATTTCAGAATATCGAAAGAATTATTAGAAAATTTATTAAAGTATTTTTTCCTTAAACATATTTAATGTCATCTTTGATGAATTTCCGGTGTGCATTTAAAAACCTTATTGTTTAGCGGAAACTTGGGACTGAAGACAACGGTTAAATGTATAAATTGTTCTTGTGATTTAGAACTGTAATGATACCAACGGGAGGTGAGCCAATCCATGTAACCAGGTGATAAGGATGGATTCCGTTTTCATAATACTGTCATTTCTGGCTATTGAATAACAGCACCTTGAAAGGGTTTGTCACGATAGGAATTTCTAAAAAAGAAAAAAAAAAGAAAAAAAAAATACCAATGACTTCATTAAGTCGGATAATTGATAATGGTAATTGATATTAAATACATTGAATCTATTACGAAAAATTTAAAGAATACAAGAAATTTCTCGCGCACACAATGAAATGCGAGAGCTATAAAAGATGTACTGTTTCCAAACCTGTTGGATGTTGAAAGGAGGGAAATTACATTTGCAAGGGAAAGAAGAGATAAATGGGCGGAAGAAACATGAAAGCCTTGATTAACATGTCACAGCTGTTAGCATAGAATGCGTTGCGAAAGTATTGAATATGAGAAACAAAGTAGAATGATTCACTTAAGTAATAGTTTATAATAGCAAGGTATCAAATAGGTAAGAAGTTTCGACGGGAATATAAGGTTTTTCTTTTATTCGGCAAATAAGATTAATATATCTTTATACTAAGAAACATGTAAGTAATTGGATCAAAACCACAAAAAAGGAATAATGTGGAAATAAAAGTTATGTAATATAATGAACTTATATCTTTGGGAAAATGCAGTGAACTCATGTCATTTCAAGAATCACAGCCAGATTGGAAAAATTGATTTGGAAATGGTAGATGTTTTGTGGATAATCAGCATCAGAGAAGCGGAGGAGTAAGAGGCTTAAGATATCAGGGTAGATATTCAGAATGTTTGGCTTCTGGGATTCGAAAAATGTCTACGTCTGAAATTGTCATGATAAGAGAGGGAAGGTTTTTTACAATATCGTTATTGTCTTTGATTTTTGTTTCGTTTAATATTCCAAAAGTAACGAACGGAACATGAAGAAGCTGTTTCTTAGGTTGGTTTAATATCACTCCAGTGTTACAAAAAAATATATGCAAGCCCTGTGGTGTTCTGTTAAGAAGGACAGCATTATCAGCATAGTCTAGGTCAGATAATTTCCTGTTACCAATGCAGCCCAGTCCTTCTCCACCATCCCCAACTGTTCTATGCATTCCAAAATCCATCAGGATTATGAACAACCTAAGTGACAATACATTCGCTTGGAGTACTCCACTGTTCACTGGAAATTCATGTGATAGGACTCCATTAACATTAAATTTGCACTTGCTATGCTCATGTACAGTCTTAGTTAAATTTACATATTTAAAGGGAACTCCATAATAACGCAGGACTCTCCTCAAAATTGGCCGATGCACACCATCAAAGGCTTTTTCATAGTTCACAAATGCCATCAAAACTGGGTTTATATACTTCACAGATTGCTGTACCATTCGTCTTAAAATGTAAATTTGGTTAGTACAATTTCTACCTTTTTTTTAAATCATGCTTGTTCATCTCTCAGCTTTTCATCAATCTCTCTCTCTCTCTCTCTCTCTCTCTCTCTCTCTCTCTCTCTCTCTCTCTCTCTCTCTCTCTCTCTCTCTAGTCTCTTTAGAATGAGTATACTATTATATTTTCATGACAACTAACGTAAGTGTGATGCCTCTCTGATTATTGCCATCAGTCAGATTTTTTTTTTTCACCAGCACTCCTAGCTCCCATTCATCAGGTTTTGGCTCTTCACGCCACATTCTACTAAACAATCTTGTAAGTATATATATATATATATATATATATATATATATATATATATATATATATATATATATATATATATGTATATGTATATGTACATGTATATATATCTATATATACACATATATATATGCATATATATATATGTGTGTATGTGTATATATATGTATATATACATATGTATATATATGCATATATATACGTATATATATGTATATATATGTATATGTATATGTATATGTATGTGAATATATATAGGCTATATGTATATATATATATATATATATATATATATATATATATATATAATATATATGAATCTCTTGCATATAGGCAGAAACTTTTTTATATTTGCCGGACCACGGTTCGATTCTCGGCTGGTCACAAGCTCTTCTCTTTGCGTGATTTCACCTGGGGCTCTGATCTCGAGGTCGTTAAGAGAATCCAGACATTAATGTAGCAAAAATATATGGCTTATTTGAATATATATATATATATATATATATATATATATATATATATATATATAATATATCTATATATATATCTATATCTCTATATATATATATTATATATATATATATATATATATATATATATATAGAGAGAGAGAGAGAGAGAGAGAGAGAGAGAGAGAGAGAGAGAGAGAGAGAGAGAGAGAGAGAGAGAAATGCTGTGAAGGAATATGTTGGACCCGTTTTCCTCTGCTTTTGTTTAGTGATCCTGTTTCCTTTTGCTTTGTTTTAATGGCTTTACTTCCTCATTTAATACAAGTTTCAGCTGTAACACCGAGCTTAAACCAGGAGAATTAGAACAATTCAAATTTGTCATCCGATTCAGTAAATTGACAACCCATGTACAGTTGGATACATGAATTCCTGACACACTTCTCTCTCTCTCATCAGGCAGTGCACCCTATCACAACTTACCGAGCGGCGAGTTTCTGTTTGTGGCCCCGCCCACCATTTCTTCGATCTCTTCCTAAAATGTTGCTTGTAGACCCTCCGCGTAGACATTCAAATTAGGTTTGATGGTCATGAGAAGTTTTTCCTTAATTAGTTTATTGTGTTAATGCTGCTTTGAAGTTGACTACTGAACTCTTTTATATCCACATCAATTGCCCAAAGGTGATATAGGAAATTAATTGGTATTATCTTGGCAGGGGTCATTTCTATAATCCTTATAAGGTTTTTTCATCTAAGAAATTCCTGTCTTTACTATTGAAAATTAATTTCAGTTACAAGCGGGTTGTTGTCATAAGTATTTATACATTATTAAGAGTAGTGATAGTCCAGTGATAGTCTAAATAGTTTAATAGTCTTTAAGTATTTAAGCACAAGTCACTTTTTGTTTATAAAATTTCTATAATTTGTCACAGAATGACAAGAAAGAAACGGTTGGCGGGGAAGGTTGTAACATAAATTAATGATTGAATTTGCGTGACGTCATTACATCAGCTAAGGCCTTTGTTCCAGCCGACAATCCTCACCACTCCTTCGCTTTTACAGTTTTAGCCCTAAAGTTTGAAAACATATGATCTTGTTATTTGTGTCCATTGATCAGAATAGTTGAAAATTGGGAAAAAAGTATCTAAGCTACCTTGCATATTTTAAGGATTCAATTTTGTATCAGTTGTTCACAATATTTACGTTAATTTCTTATATTACCGTATATTAATATATAGCATGATTCTCCTATCCCAAACATAGGCTTAGAATAAGTTGGCGGTGAATTTTTGGGTGGTCCTACCAACCAATGCCTCTGCTGTTAGTAACATTTTGCGTGCTAATTTGTACTTTGAATATCGTTCAAACACTTGAGATTTTAATGGATTATGTATTTATTGGCTGTAAGACTATTGTGTAAAGTTTTTTTTTCGAACTATTACATGATTATGTTTTTGGCTTTAAACCAAATTTGCTTGTATCATCTAGGGGATGATTTTTAAGTTAGTTATTTATGAATTGTTTTTAGAACAAAGTTTGCGTGTTTGATCATGATGATGTATGCATATGTATATATACATTCTATTTACATTTATATATATATTTTTTAACCTCGAAATTCTCAGGAATTGATATTTCTTAGCTCATTTGTGAACTTTCTTATGCTAACAAGAGAAAAAGGTCTCCTGTCAGTCGCTCTTGTTATGGTTGGCCGTGATCCATGATCCATATTCGAGAGAGAGAGAGAGAGAGAGAGAGAGAGAGAGAGAGAGAGAGAGAGAGAGAGAGAGAGAGAGAGAGAGAGAGAGAGAGAGAGAGAGTTGTGGTTTAGTGTACTAATTGCAACCACGATCTTTTGAGGCAAAACAAGTCTCTTAAGCAGAGATGGAATAAGAAACAGCAACTCAGATAGATCAAGTTTCATGCATGATTTTCTTCTATTTTCCATCTTTTCTTTTAATTGCTAGTCATATTCCAGTGAGGGTTCTTGCGGTAAATAGATTTATATGAATTTTGTCTTTTTTGGGGGGCTCTCGATTTCCAAATTATAGTGAGAATTCAAGAGGTCTCAGCCAAGTCCAAAGTAATATGCATTAGCGGATTGATAATTTGTTGCATCATAGCTATTATTACAGAATTGAATTCTGGTAGCAGATTACTTTGTAGAATATTAGCTTTTGAAATACCCAATTATATACGTATACCAGAGATGAAAAGGAAATAGCGGGGTTCGAGTATCTTTATCTATCTATCTATCTATCTATCTATCTATCTATCTATCTATATATATATATATATATATATATATATATATATATGTATGTATATATATATAATAGCGGGGTTCGAGTTATCTTTATCTTTATCTATCTATCTATCTATCTATCTATTTATCTATATATATATATATATATATATATATATATATATACATATATATATATATATATATATATATATATGTGTGTGTGTGTGTGTGTGTTTAAAATTCACGAATACATTTTATTGGTATATTTGGATAAAAGCTGGATATATTTTGAAAAGAAGTATCGAAAGAATTTTTTTAAGCCTAACAACGGATTTTGTTTAGTTGGATTTTTAAGTAAGCATTTGTTGAGTTTTTTTGTTCTCGTTTACTTAGACTTCAAGATTTAAGGTTTGTCAAATTGTCGAGAATGGTACATTAAGTACCCTTGATAAATGACAAAGATGAGAATATTTTGAGTAAATGCAGGACAGAAATTATTCTAAAAGCATTTTGTGTAGAAATGGCTATAGGAATTCTTAATAGAACCCACTTTTGAGACACATTAAGAACAATTTTAATCAAGAACTCTCTCAGAAATCATATCGTTCATGTGTAGTGGACTTACCGTAAATTGTGACCACAGTTTTTACGCAGAATAGATAACGATAAGTCTACATCGACATTGTAATCCAGTTTAATTAATGGAAGGAGGAGTACCAAAGCCTTTACACTACTCAGACTAACCAAGAATGTTCTCTCTAACCAAGAATGTTCTCTCTCTCTCTCTCTCTCTCTCTCTCTCTCTCTCTCTCTCTCTCTCTCTCTCTCTCTCTCTCTCTGTAGTGATTTACGTTATTCTAAATGGCGAACAATGGCCATTTATGCCTGAGGATTTTCTTGTAACAAAGTAGGCCTTTTTCTTTTTTAGTTATCACTCCAAGTGAAATATCAGAAATGATTGCTTAGTATTTTTTGTCGAGTTGCTTTATGAGGGATACGATTATTGCTTGGAGGGTTAAATTTGCTTGCGTTGCTTCTTCAAGTTTAATTTACAAAGTAATTATGCATGGCAAGGAAGCATGTGTTTTGGACAGCAACACGTGCAGCTGTTTCTAGACCACTGCAGGACAGAGGCCTTTGGCAAGACTTTATTCATGTCTGGGGAAAGGCCAGTTTTCATCACCACGCTGAGCAATGTGGATTGGTGATGGTGGGAGATATGTGTGATCGCTCACAAACCAACCTAGTATTGGTGGCCCTGATTAGTATAGCTTTGCTGATCAGGCAATACACAATTTAAGGTATCCCCACTCAGAAATGGGTGGTGTAGACCTGCTCCTATAAATTTCTATTTTCATATAGTTGGGGCGTAGAGTAAATCCAATAAGTGTATTCTTTTGTTAATTGAAATGCAAAATCTTTTTTTAAGATTTGGGGATAATTTCAATAATTGGCTTCTAATGTCTTGAGAACCTAAGTGCGGATCCCTAACGTGATTAGAGAATAATGAAGTTCCGTTTTACTGAGGTCGAGAGTGGCTTTGATCATGATTGAATGGGTAAAATTGCAATTAACTGGGCACTGTGTCCTCTTTTTTTTTTTTTTTTTTTTTTTTTATGTGTGAGATTTTACTCTTTTTTTATTAGATTGATCCGGAGGTAAAGAAGAAAGAGCAGAATAATTTATATTTTTCCAAATGAATTTTAAAAAGTTTTACGTAAGGGATGGAGGTTAGAGAGAGGAATCGAATTGTCAGTTTTCAAGGTCTTTGGAAATGCATGGAAAAGGCTCATCGTTAATCCACCGTTTAGAGGATTTTTAGCAACGAGATTTTGGTTTTTCGTTGGAGTTTGGAAAACACAACGGTTTTTTTTTAACACAAGCATTCCTATATATATATATATATATATATATATATATATATATATATATATATATATATATATATATATATATACATACATACACTATCTGTCTATCTATCTATCTATCTATCTATATCTATATATATATATATAGAAATATATATATATATATATATATATATATATATATATATATATAAATTATGCGTTTGGTTTGCTGAATTCGTATCCTTATGTGATTTTGTTTTTAGGACGATGATCTTTTAATTTTTAATTTCAATCATAGTACCACATTCATATAATTTTTTTTCTTTTTTTTTACTTGCTATGAGTTATAGAGCTTTTCATTTTAATTACTTTATAACAAATGAATAGTATGGAAATCGGTTTTCAAATCCTTATTATATGTAACGTTGAAGCGTCAAGAAATTAGAGTACAGCTCTAAAGGAATCTTCCTTCTTCGCCAAAGGAAAAAGGAGGTAAAATTAATTTCCATTTAAGAAGGTGCTGCCTCTTCGGGGAGATATTCAACGTTATGCCAACCATTGTAACCTGTGCATTTAGATAGATTTTCCTGGGACCTTATCTTTAATGTTTTACAACTTTATGGCAATGTCTGTATGCCCAGATCTCTGAGACGAACTAAAGTTTTCTATATCATTCATGACTCGTTGTCCTTAAAGGACGCTCATGGATGGCAGAGGCAAGGGACAGTGGCAACGGCCTAGAGACTGACCATATATTCATGTGATCAGCGCCCAAGCCCCTTCATCACCCAAGTTATGACGAGGGACGGTCAGATAATGGCTGCTGATGGCTCAGCAGGTAGACCTATATTCCACCTTAAAGCCTCCATCCTTAGCTCACAAGGATGGGGAGGTGGCAGACACAACAAGAAACTATCTAGCTTGAGCCTGACTCGAACCCCAGTGCGGCGATCACAAGGCAGGGTCGTTTCTAATTGGCCACCACAACCCGGCTTGTGTAGGGTCTTGCTAATTGTTTGCTTATGTACGGCACGGGCAATGGCAGGACGATGTCATTAGGACTGACAATATATACATATGGTTAAACCCCAAGTCGCTTTACTGACCCAAGCTAGGACCAAGGATCTATAGGCATCTCAAATTTTCCATCGTGAGAACTATATACTGTAATGTTTGAACGGGGATTTGAACACTTGACTCACGGGTGTGAGTTTAAGAAGTTTCCAAGAGACTACCATAACCTTAGCTAGGTACTGATTTGGTTGTATAATACTGTTAATTTACTCTGAATTTTGAATGAAATGCTGCCCATAATCCATTCAACGAGATTTGTTGAGGTGCAGATAATTGTTCTGGTTAATTGAGATTTTAAAGGAAATACACGACTCATTGAGTCGTGTTGTCCATAAATGCTTTTACAACTTGAGAGTAAATAACTAACTTTTCACATCACATTTTTGAAATATCGTTTTATTTGTAAAATTTAATTAAAGCAGTTGTTTGTGGTCAGTTTGAAATTTTATTCAGGATAGTGCTTCCTTAATCGACCTAACAGTTATTTTTGTTCTGTTGTGTTATTTTCAGTCAGTGATGAGTTGGTTAAAGGTTTTCCAAATAGGTGTATCCCGTTTTCTTAAGGATTTGACTTTTAAGTAAGTTAAAAAAGACTATTGTCTTACTAAGGCTACAAGGGAAAACTAAAGACAGCACATACACACATACAAATATGATAAGCATAAGTGTCTAACAAAAATCATTCTTAATAAGTTGTCTCTTGATTCATGAAGTCTTTTTAATGAATGTTGCTCGACGTTGATTTTTGGTCTTAGAAACTTATTTCACCAAATAAATTGCGTCCGGATTAGTTGAATCTTCAGATTTAGATGTCTGTCCTGAATCCATTTGATGTCCAAAGGACATAGGAAAGGAAAATTTGAGTCTTTGCTATGTAATAAAGAGCAAATGTCTATATATATATATATATATATATATATATATATATATATATATATATATATATATATATATATATGTGTGTGTGTGTGTGTGTATGTATGTATGTATGTGTATGCATGAACTATTATTTGGTATTTAAGCCAATCAGCGTCGGTTCAGTAACTACGCATTTATTGTGCTTTGATAGGGAGCAAAGAAACAGGGAGAGTAAACGAGTAGGAAAAGGAAGCGGAAGCTGAGAGGCGTTTATCGTGTTTCACTTCATTTTATTTACCATAATACAGTATGCTATGTGATATTATGCTCGAGGGACTTCAACTCGGAAATTGTCTCTGAATATGAAACCAGTATGAGCAATTTGCATTTGTGATCATTACAATGTAATAGTTCTAAAGAAATTCCAGAATTCATAGTGTATTTTTTTTTTCCAACTGTTGCATGAATCTCCATATTTTTGGCTCGTGTGACTTTTTCTTTCATTTATTTTGCGTTTCGTTCATTTTGCTTTACTTTTTTTTTTAGTGTTTTATTTTTTACTTTATTTTTTATTTTTGTTCAGATTTTTCAGCACCGCTTCCAACCTTCCTTTTGATTGGTTGAAGAATACTATGAAAGTTGTTTTGTAACTTTTCCCCTTTTACCTGGTGGATTCGATGATGAAGTTTTACTCGTACTTTATTCTAATTCTTTTTTAGTTGTTTTGATTCTTTCATTCTATCTTGTTTTGAGTATTGTTCTCCTTTCTGGTGTTCAGCTGCTGATTCTCATCTTAATTTGTTAGACAGGAACTTACGGTTTATTTAATTTCTTATTCCTGATCTAGATATTAATCTGGCACCGTTGTTCAATTAATTCATTATGTATGTTGCATAAGATTTTTAATAATTAGGACCACCATCCTTTACATCCATATCTTCCCGGACAGTTCCATCCTGTTCGTAATACAATTAATTCTAATAATCAGGCCTTCTCCAACATGAGGCTCAATACTACACAGTATTCTAGAAGTTTTCTTCCAGCTGTGACCAAGTTGTGGAATGATCTTCCTAATCGGGTAGCTGAATCAGTAGAACTTCAAAAGTTCGAACTTGCAGCAAATGTTTTTATGTTGAACAGGCTGACATAAGTCTCTTTTTCTAATTCATATATGAAAAATCTGTTTTAATGTTGTTACTGTTCTTAAATTATTTCGTTGTTCTAATGTCGTTACTGTTCTTAAAGTATTTCTTTTAAATTTTTTGATACTTTTCATATAGTTTATTTCCTTACTTCCTTTTCTCACTGGGTTATTTTTTCATGTTGGAGCCCTTGGACCTATAACATCCTGCTTTTCCAAATAGGGTTGTAGCTTAGCTAATAGTAATAATAATAATAATAATAATAATAATAATAATAATAATAATAATAATAATGATGATGATGATGATGATGATGATGATATTTTTAAGTTATCTTTATATCAGAGCAGACTTACAGAAAAGGATTGTAGAGTGGCAAGAGGCTTTGGAGGGGGTGGGTGGAGACTAAATGTGAATAACACTGAAGCTATGGTAAGCAGTAAGGTAGGTAGGGACAGGATAGTCAAGTGGAACAAGTTAGATACTTGGGATCCACTATAAGTCAGGACTGAGAATGTGAGACTGAAGTTGAGAATAGGATAAAAGCATCCTTGGGGATGTGGGAGGAGGTAGCAGGCATGTACTGTGATAAAAAGATGCTAATCAAGCTAAAAGTCAAGATCTATAGCACAGTAATAAGACCAGTGTTGATGTATGGGTCGGAAATGGGGGCTCTAAGGCGAAGAGAGGAAGCAAATTTAGAGAGAACAGAAATAGGGATGTTGAAGTGAATTATGGAATATTGCTTGAAATATTGGAAAATTATGAAATATGAATAATGGTAGGCATAGTGAAGATTACAGAGGGGATCAGAGTGTCACGACTGAGATGGTGAGGGCACGTTCTGAGGATAGATGGTGGGGGAGAGAGTGAGGAATACTTGGGATGAACCTTTGACCGGGGAAGATCGAGAGGAAGGCAGAGAATTAGATGGCAAGATAAGGTGAAGGATGATACGGAAATAAGATGTTTGGTGGAAGAAGTTGACTCTAATAGAAGGCACTGCAGGGGGCGCGTCGGGCAACTGAGCTCTTAATGTGGGGATAAAAAAAGAACAGTTACTACGGTTCCATTTATAAAAAGTCAACAAAATTACACTAATTTTAAACAATGTTGACATTTTAACTTCCAAATCTAAAGTACTTGTTTTAAAATTGGTGTATAATAAATTCAATTTTCTTAAGAAGAAAATCGTCCGTTACCAGCAGTGACAATAATTTGTTTGCAGCGTCTGGTTGAATAATGGTCTCTGTCTTGGCAGAATATTCCGGATGGCGGCAAAAATTGAATGCGTGACCTGAGAGCTTGTGTAGCTGAAGCTCGCAACTTAAACGAAAAAATAGACGCGAGTTCGAGTTTGGGGGTTTACGGTACTTTTGCCTTGTTCTCGATCGGGGAGGAGGTCGGGGAAAACAAGAAACTCGCCATAAAGCAAGATTTGTGGAGACTTGTTTTGCGTGTTTGCTTTTCAGTTTACTCCAGTATTTGGAGTGCGATATATATATATATATATATATATATATATATATATATATATATATATATATATATATATATATATATATATATCTCATCATCATAATCATCCGATGCTGATCCAGGTCAGACATGTCCTTTCACAAGCGTATGTAAGTTTGCTTTTGTATCGATGTTTCTCTTTCTCTCTCTTATAGTGTCATTCGCATCATTATTCTTTCCACATCTCTTTTGAGGTAAGTAGCTTATGTTTTAGGGCTTTTGTGAGGCTCCAGATTTCCAATGGATAAGTTAATACTGGTAAGACCATGTGATTGTTTTATTTTCCATGCTATTTTATTTGACTTGATTTATAGAGTAGTTTTTTGGTAAAAATATATCTATTTTTCCTCATATGAAAATGAAAATCTACTGTTAAGAAGCAAATTAAATTCTCCACAACACATCAGTATTTGCTATATTGTCAAGTTACCAAGCCAATGTAACTGTTGCAATTGACAGTCCGTTGCAACATTCATAATTGTCAGTGTGGTCTAATGAGTGAATTGATGGCCTCAATTATTATGGAATGGAGTCCGAAGGTTTTATGTGGAAAGCTAATGTTAGATCACAGGCCTCGTATTATACACCGAGGAGATGTTTGTAATAGTTTGACATGTCGAACTATGAATTCTCGTATTGGATGTATATTTAGCCACAGTCATGTCAGCTGGATTAATCCTCTATATTCAAATATTACTGATAATGATAATTTTGTTACACAAAATGGCCTTGATTATTTTACATCGAAAATGCATTAAGGTACCAACTTTCCAAATGTAACTACTCTTTTATAATTGTATTATTGTTTTAGCAATAGTGTATTTATTGCCCATGTTTTGTATACATACACAAACACACATATTTATATACTATATACAGTATATATAATATATATATATACACGCATTATATATATATTTGTTCCGACACGAATACTTTACCTCGAATTACCTCTTTGGAGGGTCCTTGGACCTCTCTCAATCTCGACCAAGATTTCCCGCGCTACCCCCCCCTATCTCGCTCCCGATAGTTCCTACCCCCGCCGCCAGGATAATTCCTGCGGCCCGGATTAGGGCAGGTCACTGCTTTTCCCGGGTCAGGATCTCATTAAGTCCTTGGTCGTGAGATGCGAAACATCTCACTCTCTCGGTTAAACTCTCGATCCTTTGGCGCGTTGTGATCCCACGTGTTCCCAGTGTACGGACTTGTGTTTTTTCGCAGTGTACCTCCCAAGTGTTCCTGTGCTTTCACTTTTCAACCGTGTCCTTAACCGGTGTTTAATTCATTTGCTTAGTGCTTGTGTCGTGCGTTGTGTGCGTTATGGAACTGTTTTCCTTGATTTTCTTCAAGGAATTGATAGCTGAAAGGAAAACTTTTTACAAGAAATCGTTCTTCCTCCCCTTATCCTCGGTGTTGCCGCGTAGGGGCAGCTTATGTTCCTCTTCAACCACGTGTCAGGACTACTGGTCCTGGAACGTAGTGCAGTGAGTGCACTTCGGCACTAAAAGGAAGAATACATCCAAGAGGCTCGTAGGAAGACGAGCCTCTCTTCGCCAACTTAATTCCCGATGCCTCGTCGAATAGAGATTCTTATACAGCCATCTTCCCCTACCCAGAGTAGGGGACGAGGTAAGTCAGTTGCGGGGAAGTGCCCATTGCTCTTCCCCAAGAATTTGAGTGGGTGCGGTATGGCACCAAGAGGAAGTGGGCGACGAAGGGTTCGCCTAAGAAGACTAGCGCCGGGCGTCCCGCCGGGCTGAGCTTCCCTACCACCCTCTCCTACCCAGAGTAGGAGACGAGGTTGGTTTATTGTGTAGAAGATAACTCTTAAGAAGTAGTTCGAGGTAAGTACTACTTTCGGGAGTGTGTGGGGAGACGGAGTCCTGGTGCAAGCAGGCCACGTCTCCTCTGATGACCCCATGTGGGGGAAAATGTCTCTAATTCTTCTCCAGTCTCTTAGCATATTTTTCAGTCTCTTCTGCAGCCGAGGGCCTCGCCGAGAAGGAGCCCCCCAGGTCTGTCTTGCAGCGTCCCCCGGACCGACAACCCAGGGTTTTTTCTCACCACGAAGGCCATCCTCCAGACGCAGATATAACCTTCGCAGGGAGAAATGCGAGAAGGCCTCTTCAGGCAGGCGTAAGACCGCGGAGCCTCCGGTTCACCCCGCCAACGGGTGTAACCGAGCTTCTTTACGGGCAGCCTGGCCGAATCAGCACAGCTGGTTCGGCCCTCGGACTTAAAAGGAACGGTTCCCTCCGTCGGGTCAGCCCACGAGGATCCGCGTCCGCGTCCCCCAGCCCGCCCGCAGGTGTAAGCGGGCTTATTTACGGGCAGCCTGGCCGAATCAGCACAGCTGGCTCGGCCCTCGGACTTAAAAGGAACGGTTCCCTCCGTCGGGTCAGCCCACGAGGATCCGCGTCCGCGTCCCCCGGAGAGAATACACGAACAGTAGTCCTCGACGGTACGGCGTTGCCGGTTCTGACCCTGAACCTAGTGCGGAGCTCCCCGCCGGGAAAACCGGTACCACCGCAAGGGAGTGCCTGGGATTCCAGAACCGAAGCGACCGGGGAGTGCCCGGTGACCCGGCGACTCGAGATCAAGCGGTAGGAAGGACTCTACAGGTAAGCGTAAGTCCCCGAAGCCTCCGGTTAACCCCGCCCAGCGGGGGAAACGCGATGCTGGTCGGGCGGCCTGGCCGAACCAGCCCGGCTGGTGAGGCCTTGGGGTCAGAAGGAACGGTTCCCGCTGTCGGGCCAGCCCACGGGAACCGCATCCTCGGCACCCAGAGCCTTGGGCCGACGGGAGTCCCCGCTGAACCAGCGTTGCTTGCGGTAACCCAGGCCCCTGGTGCGGACGTCCCCGCAGGTGAAATCCAGGTCCTCGGATGACGGAGGACTCCGTCTATAGGAGAGTGGTTAGCCTTTACAGAAGACATCACAGGTACCGGAACCTGCAGCTACGGATGTAGGTTCCGGGAAGTCAAGCCTTTTTGAGGATCATGCAGACTCCTTACAACCTAAGACGTCCCTAGCACTTCCTCTAACCCGAGGTCTGGTCCTAGAGCAGGGTTATGTCGGCAAGGTAGTGGCCAACACTGCAGGAGTCCCCCAACCTTTAAGGGGGGTCAGCAGGACATCCTTAGTCAAGGCGTTTTCAGACAGTAGAGCCTCTTCAGCCCCAGTCTGGTTCTCGCCAGCAGGAGCCTCCATGAGGGAGATAATGTCGAGGGACTTAGTAAACGTCCCCTCTTGGCTGGACTGGTGGGCTCACTCTTTGGGAGGTGTACAAGCCTCCTTTGACCCCGAGGACCCTGTCCAGCAAGGCCTTCAACCCTTAGGTTAGTGACTTTTCAGTCTCTCACACTAACAGCTAACTGGGTGTTCTGGAAGCGAAACACTGTTCTGGCGTAAGTGTCTTGGAAGGCACCAGACAGGGGGACGCGACCCATTCGCAGCTTTCCCTTGGGGGGAGAATCTCTGTTTCCTCGGAAGGAACGAGAAACCATAGTGGAGAAGGTCTGGAAATAGAAGGAGGCTAACGTCCCCAGACCTACGACTCCTAGGAGACCACCCTAGAAGAGATCTGTCTCGGATAGTGCCGCGCCACCCCAAGCATCTACCAGCACTACGAGGAGAGAAGCCCTCTTCCTCCTGGTCCGCAACGCCTCAGCCCCTCCACAGGGGAGCTCCAGCGCCTTCTAGCTCCTTCAGGTCGGGTTACCCCCGCCTCTAGGGGAGGCAGGTCAGGCCGCCCCTCTAGAAGAAGGGAAGAGTGGGAGGCTCCCTATCCCCACCCAACCTTCGGGTTGGAGGATGACTCAGGCGTCATTGGCAAGCATGGAGGGCTCAAGGAGCGGAACCTTGGACAGTGTCCTTACTAAAGAAGGGCTACGGACTTCCATTCCTAACGGAACCACCCACGCCTTTTCCGGCCAACCGGATAGATGGCTAGATCCTAAAGACCCGTTAAAGAGGACCGCCCTTCAAGAGGAGGTGTTGTCCATGCTAGAGAAGGGTACCATGGAAGAAGTTCTTCTCCCAGGGCCAGGTGTCTACAGTTGCCTATTCCTGGCAGAAAAAGCGACCGGGGGGTGGAGGCCGGTTATAGATCTGTCAGCTCTCAACAGGTTCGTCAAGATGACGGACTTCTAAATAGACACGCAGAATTCGGTCCTGCTGTCCTTGAGGGAGAAAGATTGTAGAATACCATCGACTCCAAGGACGCATACTTCCAGATTCCGGTCCACACCTCGGGTCGGAGGTTCCTCCGGGTGAAATAGGGTTCCCAGTTCCTGCAATTCAGGACACCTTTTTTCTTTGGTCTGTCAACAACGCCCAAAGTGTTCGTGAGAGTCCCCACGGCTGTCGCAGGGGGGGCCCACGAACGAGGCATACGCCTTAGCAGATACCTGGACGGCTGGTAGCTTCTTCCCGCCTCAAAGGTCCTCTTGGAGGAACAAGGGAGAAGTCTCCTCCAGTTTGGCAAGGATCTGGGGAACTGAATCAACCCGAAGTAGCAAAATCTATCCCCTTCCACCGGAATGAACTACTGGGGAATAACATTAGACCTTTTTTCGGGGAGAATTTTTCCCTTCGGAGAATAAGATATGACACCTCAGGCTCATTAGTCAGCCGTTCCTACTGTTCACAGGCGCCTCCAACCAGAGATGGGGAGCCCTTCCCCTCGACGAAGCGGCACGAGAGACCTGGTTGGAAGGGGAGAGACAACTCCACACAATGTCCTGGAGTTGGAAGTAGTCCAGAAGGCGTGCCTACATTTCGCAAGTCTGCTAAAGGGGAACTCCGTGGCGTGGATGAGCGACAACACCACGGTAATGGCATACATAAACAAGCAGGGTACTTGTAATCGAAGGAGTTGGGCGATCTCACCATAGAGAATCTAGACTGAGTGATAGGGAATCAAGGGGTGATGTTAGCAAGGTTCTTTCCCGGAAAGTAAATCGTCCTGGCCGACGGCCTCAGCAGAATGGGCCACATAGTAGGGACAAAATGGTCCCTTCCCCCAGGAATAGCCAAGCTCATCATTCAACGATGGGGCGCCCCGGTGGTTGACCGCCTTGCAACAACCTCAACGCCCAACTCCCAGTCTATTGCCCCCCTGTACCAGACCCCGAAAGCTTCCTTAGAAGACTCTTTTCAGAACAAGTGGGACAATCTGGATGTGTACGTTTTTTCCCCCTTTTCACGCTGATAAGACATGGGCTCAGCAAAATAAAGGTGGCTCGAAGCCTACAGATGACTTTGGTAGCGCCCTGGTGGCTAGACAGAGAGAGTAGTTCGCGGACCTAAAGACCTATCGAGTCAACCGCCGTGGCCTCTGTCCGTCAGGTCAGATCTACTGAGTCAACCGCACATCCTCAGGTTCCACGACAACCCTCTCTCTCTTCGCCTTCACGCCTGGAGACTATCGAGCGACTCCTGAAGAAGGAGGGGTACTCCTCCTCCACAGCCAAGAGGATGTCCCTATACCTAAGAAAATCCTCTACCGTAGTCTACCAGGCGAAGTGGGCCGCCTTTACGAAATGGTGCGCGACAAAACAAATAAGACCTCTCAAAGCCTCGGTCCCTGACATAGCTGATTTTCTAGTGTACCTTAGGGATAAAATAGGAATGTCAATCCCGGCTATTAAAGGAGTACGAGCAGCCTTAGGCCAAGTCTTTCTCCTGAAAGGCATCAACCTGGGGACCTCAAGACACATAGGGATGCTGATTAGAAGTTTCGAACAATCCTGCCCTCCCCAAGCCAGGAGAGTGCCTAGATGGGACCTGGCCAAGGTCCTGAAAATGTTGTGTCGTCCGACCTTTGAACCACTCAGAGATATCGGGGACAAAGATCTCACCCTCAAGACAGTCTTCTTGCTAGCCTTAGCTTCGGCTAAGAGGGTAGGTGAGATCCACGGTCTCTCCTACGACGTGGCACACTCCAAAGGGTGGAAGGAGGTATCTTTCAAGTTCGTACCCTCCTTTGTAACAAAGACTCAGAACCCAGCAGTCTGGGACCCGAGGTTTGAAGGTTTCTCTTTTCCAGCCATCCCCAAGACAGGCAATACGGACGACCTGAAGTTATGCCCGGTCAGGACGATCAGGAAATACCTGGAAAGGACGGCCATCTCCGTCCGGGTGCCAAGAACCTCTTCGTCTCTTCAGGCGTTAATAAGAAGCAAGTGTCCAAGAACACTATTTCCGTCTGGCTGAGACAAGTCATCACTAGGGCTTATGAAGAAGACAAGGTGGCAGTACCAGGCACTCCCCGTCCCCATGACATCAGAGGCCTGAGCACTTCCTTGGCCTTTGAGAGAAATATGGCAGTGGGCCAGATCCTGCAGGCCGGCACTTGGTCACACCAGTCGACCTTCACGGCACACTACCTCAAAGACTACTCAAGAAAGTCTTTGGATGGATTCTCCATTGGGACAGTCATCGCCGCCCTCCAAGCTGTGTAGTGGCAGGCTGGAAGACGTCCCCAACAAGTGAATAGACTCATCCCTACTTCGTCAGAAGACTCAGTAGAGAAAATGTCAAGAGGTAAGCCTAAAATTATAAGCGTAAGTTTTCCACTGCTACCCCCTATCCGCTCTCTGTACCCCCGCATTACGTAGCCCTCCAGGCACCATGTGCCTAACCAAGTGGCAGAATGGCTCTCCCGCCTCCTAAAGTGTAAGTCTCCGAAGAGGTAATTCGAGGTAAAGTATTCATGTCGGAACAAATGAAAAATTTTAAGTAATTTTTATTTTTCCTAACATACTTACCGAGAATTACCTCTGAGTAATGGCCCTCCCTTCCGTCCCCGAGTGCCATTCTTCTATTGCCGAGTCGGGCTAAACGGAGGACTTAATGAGATCCTGACCCGGGAAAAGCAGTGACCTGCCCTAATCCGGGCCGCAGGAATTATCCTGGCGGCGGGGGTAGGAACTATCGGGAGCGAGATAGGGGGGGGGGTAGCGCGGGAAATCTTGGTCGAGATTGAGAGAGGTCCAAGGACCCTCCGAAGAGGTAATTCTCGGTAAGTATGTTAGGAAAAATAAAAATTACTTAAAATTTTTCATATATATATATATATATATATATATATATATATATATATATCATAAACTCCTTTAAGGAAGGACTGGAACGTCCCCTGCTTGGGGTTTTTAACTTGGAGTCTGAAAGATTAACTTGAGTCTGGACTAAAATGACTTCTAGAAGGGCTAGAAACACGTTCTCTGGATCAAAATGGGGTTTTTTGAGGATGGTGAGTTCAATAGTAATATTTTCAACACCACCTGGGGTCATCTTCAAGGTCTAAAGGTCATTTATCAAGGTCAAATTTGTGAATTTTGGTAATTTTTGCTCGTTTTTTGTGTGTAACTCATAAATGGTGAGAGATAGCTGATTATAATATGAGGCAAGTCTGCAGAGCTGTCCGAATTTAATATATATTGTCATATATCGTCCTTCAAGAAAGGACTGGAACGTCCCCTGATCGGGGTTTTTAACTTGAGTCTGAAGGATTAACTTGAGTCCTGGACTAAAATGACTTCTAAGAAGGGCTAGAAACACGTTCTCTGAGTCTAAATGGGGGTTTTTGATGACGGTGAGTTCAATAGTGACATTTTCAACACCACCTGGGGTCATCTTCATCATCTTCAAGGTCAAAAGGTCATATTTCAAGGTCAAAATAGTGAATTTTGGTATTTTTTACTCGATTTTGTGTGTAACTCATAGATGGTGAGGGATGGCTGATTATAATAAGAGGCAAGTCTGTAGTTCTGTCCAAATTTAATATATATTGTCAAATATTGTATTACTCAAACATTCCAAACAAGCCCTAAAACAATAAAACACTAAAATAAGAAATAAAGAACGGTATTTCTCATCACAACAAAACTCAAAGACAGGTGTTTACCTGTTCAGTTATGGATCTAATCTGGGACCATTTTGAGAGCAAGCTGTTCTTTTGCAAAGGAAAAAGTCGTTTAGGCACCTCAATGCCATCTTTCTCAACTCTATTCAAGAATAGGAATCCAAAAGGTGAGTTGACTTGTTGTAGATGAAAGAACTGCTTGACAGTTTGTCCAGTAGCGTCAGTTCTTGATAGGTAGAGATCTTTCTGGTCTTTTATGACGTTAAAACCAGGAAAATAGGAGCTAATTTTGGCGCGAAATTGGTCGAAATCTCGGATTTTGTCTGCTGCCTCAGCAGCTGCATGCACCTTTTTAGCTCTTGATTGTGATGTAGAAGATGATGTTGGGCGTGGGGCTGAGGTAACCTGCTTCAAAGCGGATTTTGGTATTCCAGGAAATATTGATGGAGGTTGTTTGGGTCGCTTGCCACCCTTAACTGACACCCATTCACAATTGAAATGTGTCTCACAAATATATATCTCCTTCAAGCGTCTCAAGCTTTCTTTCTCATTCGGCATTGCCAATATCCATCTCTCCCTCTCCTCAGGATCTTTTGGGAAGGATATGACTTTTACATAAGGTGTCCCATCATAGTTCCCTTTACAACCAAAGCAGCTACAGTGACGTGGCATATTGTGAGATCACCAGCTGGACCGTTTTATAAAAAAAACAGAAACAAAACACATTAGTCAGTGAGATTTGAACAGAAAATGGGATTTGCATAGAAAACGAGATAAAAACAGGAAAAGTTGTGGGAGCAAAATGATCTTAAAATTTGAAAATACATAACATATGTCAATTTTTAAAAAAATCAGGCATGAAGTCTCTCAGACTCAAATTAAAAACCCCGAGGTCCTGACGTTCCAGTCCTTCCTTAGAGGAGTCTATGATATATATATATATATATATATATATATATATATATATATATATATATATATATATATATACACGCATTATATATATATATATATATATATATATATATATATATATATATAATATTCCCTTATATTTATTTACCACTCAGGCAATTAGCTCAAATTTATTGGTAATGATGAATTGTTCTGGGGTAATTTATTGCAGTCAGGTCGGCAGTGCATGTTTTGTCTAGTATTGATGTTACCTTGGTCATATCTTTATATATATATATATATATATATATATATATATATATATATATAAAATCAGGTCATATTATAAGCTAACATCTTCCATTAGCTACCCTTTCTTCATGTAAATTTCAAATTCCTTATCTTCTGTTCTTTCTTCAATCTCCTAATCATATTTTTCTACTCCCAGTTATTATATTTCATCCTTCGCTGTGATGTTTGATATCACAGATGAAATATCTTTTTATAATATAGTCCTTTAATGGAAATGAAATTTTCACCACCATTACTTGAGAGACGCCATTCTACCCCAATTCACTTGATCCTAACTAAATTTACACCATCCTAAAGTCATTATCCCCTGCTGAAGTCGTCCGTGTTAATTGGGTTATCTCCACTCGCCTTGTGTTTCCCGGAAATCGTCATTTACCTTCCTAGAATCATCTAGCGCTTGATTCCTGAATCCTTCTCTTCTTTCTACCCAAACTTTTAATGTATGGTTTCATAGGATATTGTTAGGGTCATATGGTGGGTAGTTGTTATGCATCTGTTTTATTTCGTTTGGAAAAAAAATTCCCCCCCCCAAAAAAAAAAAAATCATTTATTTTCACATTAAAAATTTTTTCTGTTGCAATTCTATCAAAACTGGTAATGGTGATAAGAAAAAATTATCTTATCAATCCCTCTGCAATTCATAAATTTATTTTCCTTCGTGTAATTTATGGGTTGATATAATCTTTCTATATTGTGAATTTGTTTGTTAAATTTATCTAGACAAGTTAATTAAATGTGTTTCATCGTTAAGCCACTTTCCCTATTAGGGAATGACCCCAGAAAAATCAAGTAACTGTCATATTCCTACTTGATTTGCTGAATCTTGGAAAATAGGTACAGTATGTTCAGTTATATCCTACATTTACAGCATACGGAAAGCTAAACATCAGTACTTCAACAATCCTGAGTAGGCTATACCGAGCTCCTAACGTCTATTTTGTTTATGTAACTTTCAATATCCTTTTCCCATTACCTCTATCCTGCCCTTGTCAGTCTTTTAGTCCTGCCTCTACACACTCAAGTTATTCTTCCTCTTCTGCCTCCCATCTTCCATTATACTCTCCACATGACCAAGCCCTTCCAAACCATAGTGTATCCATTCTCATAGGCTAACTATCTTCTTAAAAACCCATTATAAATTATATATATATATATATATATATATATATATATATTATATATATATATATATATATATATATATTTTTTTGTGAGATAGAAATTTGTACATGCATCACGAAAACTATTGTTCTTTCTTATATGTTCAAACTTGGGCATTTTTCTTTTACATTAAGTTAAGAATTATTGATAAAACATTAAATTATTATGCTAATAATGTAAGGGTAATAACATATTCAGGAAAAATGAAAATAGAGCTAAGACAAACAGTCCGTCACTGAAAAGTTACACATAGATTAAAATTCTTTTTAGGCTATGTCTCATCTGTTACCTCCGTAGATGTAGAGACCTTCACGTTGATTAAATAAACTTTTCTGCTTTCATTTTTCCAACATATTTTTATTATTGGAACTGGGTGGTTGATAATAAAGAATACGCAATGATCTCTTCACTTAATTTGGTGCATTCTTTATGGCTTATTTAAAGTTATGGTTTGATTTGTAAATTCGGGCCCAAATGGCTAGACGCTGGGGCCGGGGAGGCTGTGGTGTTTCACGAAAAGCTCTCTTTTTCGGCTGAAATCTTTGCATGTACAATTGATTAACATCTATATTCCTTTTAGTATAAGGGTATTTGCCAGACGTATAACTACTCGATCCCTCCCCGTCCCTCGGGTAAAGGGTAGAAGAGGTAGTTATACCCTGGTGAGAAAGGTGCGAGTGGCTGTTTGCAAACCTATCTAAATATTTAGCAGTTATTTTTGACGGGTCGCATGCACTAGTGTTAAATATTTTATAATTATTTTTTCTCCTTTTCCTGCTCTCCTTCCGTCTCTGGAAAAGGCAACTCATAATATATATATACATTTTTGTTCAGAGGGAGGGAAGATAAATGGGATCCGCCTTCCGAGTGAGTGATCTCTCCCTTATTGTGTATTATTTATGAAGGCCATAAACTAGCTTCATCGAGGCCCTGTTACAATGGATCGACCGCCGTAGCCTTAAAATGGGAATACGTATTGTATACAAGGCAAAACTAGGGGTTTCTTGTATGCTATTGTACGCCACCTGTCAAAAATGTCGGCTGAAAATTTAAATAATATGCACAAACTCGCACAAGCACACACATTCAACTCTTCATATCTACTCCCCCCTTTCCAAACTACAACCCCCTGTCACCAGGGTAAGACTACTCTCTCTCTCTCCCCCCTACCCGAGGTACGAGGAGCGTGACCAGAAATATATATTATATATATATATATATATATATATATGTGTGTGTGTGTGTGTGTGTGTGCGTGTGTCTATGTATATACACATCTATATATGTATGAATATATATGTATGTATATATATGTATATATATATTGTATATATATAAATATGTATTTATATGTTTATTTATATATATATATGTATATATATATATATATATATATATATATATATATATATATGTATAAAATTTATATGTGTGTATATGTACAGTATATATACAGGATATATGTATATATATATATATATATATATATATATATATATATATATATATAAAATCCTGTATCCTTAAAATTTTAGCATTTATCCATAAAGCTGTTTCTCTCTCTCTCTCTCTCTCTCTCTCTCTCTCTCTCTCTCTCTCTCTCTCTCTCTCTCTCTCTCTCTCTCTCTCTCTCTACCGTCGTTTGTGCAAGACTGATTGATAGGTCCATAAAACCGGTTCCTTACGCCCCTCACATGTTAAATCAAGGGTGGTGGAACAGAACAGAATTTCTCTTTTGTGGATAAAACAACGTCCCTTTTGACCAAGAATCAAACGACTCTAAAGTAAGGTCTAAGTCTAGATTTCAATTTCATGACTTTGCAAAGGAAAATGGTCATCTGCATTATATCTTTTTTAGTTTTTCTTCAATGTTTATCCAAGTATTTTTTTCTTGTTTTGTTTGTATCTTTTAACTTTTTTTGTGTTTATTTTATTTCAATGCATATATATTTTTTTCTTTTGTCAAATATTCGTGAGTTTCACTATGATTATTCCCCTTTGAGGTGATCTGTAAGTCGTTTACTTCACCTAACTTTTTCTAATGAATATTTTACTTGGAAAAGCAAAATCGTCAAAGGAACCTCCAAAGATCAAAATGTACTTTGGAGTGATAGAAATTTTAGTTAATTATTTCTTATGTTTAGTAATGGTTAATGAACATTTTAATTGGTGTTTGTGAAGTACCTTTTCAACGTTCATTAATTGTCAGCCTGACTTTAGTCCTTTGCTTTGCTCACCTTAAAACCAACGGATATTTTAGCATTTATAGGATAAGTTAAAGTTTAGCCTATGTAGGACTCAAATTGATTGACATCAAGTTTTTCCAATAGTCACAAATTTCGATTTCGTCTCTCTCTCTCTCTCTCTCTCTCTCTCTCTCTCTCTCTCTCTCTCTCTCTCCTCCTCTCTCTCTCTCTCATATTAACCTTTCAATTTTTCTTCTTTGTTCCATCTCCCCCATAGTTAAGGTCTACACAATAGTAAACACATCTATAAGTCCATATTTGCTGCAAGGGTGGGAAAGAGAGTGGAGATATGAGAACTACAAATGATCCTTTATTTGCTATGCAAGGTTACTAGTAAATGAATTGATGTCTCGGAACGAATAAGACTAATGGTAATGTGTTATTTGTGAAAGAAGAAAAGCTAGTTTTAAATCGTTCGATGAAAGAGGGTGACAGGTTGAGAGAGAGAGAGAGAGAGAGAGAGAGAGAGAGAGAGAGAGAGAGAGAGAGAGAGAGAGAGTAAATTCCCAGAAAAAAGGTAAATAGGTGTTCAATAGACAATAAATTTTTTTTTTTTTCTGTCGTTTATTACATTCACAGATTCTGGGAAGAGAAACGTTTGCGTTTATAGAAGACTTTATTTCCCTGTTTGGTTCTTTCGTGAAAGAGGCAAGCTCTTCAAGTGGGGTTCTATCAATACGAACGCACATTATTTGTGCGATATTTAAATATTATGCATTGCCGTTTAATAATAGTTGCAATTAATTGTTGAATAATTTTAGTTTTTTTTGTTTGTTATAAACCCTTTTCGATACTTCAAGGATTTTAATGACGTATGGACGCGTCACATTAAGATTATTACTCTATATATGCGCCCTGAATTTGGTTAAAGGGTCGTTATTGAAATTAAATAAATTACAGTAAGATGCTTTGCTTGATGCGAAGTAGGTAGTGAACTAAGCAGAGTAAAGGACAAATTCTCTCTCTCTCTCTCTCTCTCTCTCTCTCTCTCTCTCTCTCTCTCTCTCTCTCGTCATTGTTATGTTCAATGTAATTGATGGTAGTTAGGATTTAAACAAAATATTCAAAATTTCAACATAATAATTAGAAATGAGGACTCAATAGCCGAAAAAAAAAATTAATAAATAAAATAAATAAATAAATTACAATAGTGCGGCCAATAATTTATCATTTACGTGCTTAGGTTAGAAGAAAATAAAATGGATTATGTTTTTATTTTTTATTAATGAAGAATGTGTTTTAAGGGAAATGATAGTCATTTTATGGGAGAATCTGATGAAAACTATCATAAATTGGGTTGATGTGTAATTAGGAAGGAGGTCAAACACTTGAGCAGGGATCAACAAAAATTGGAAAAATATTCATAGGCTTTGCCTTGAGGCTACACAAAGGAAGAAAAGTTTTATTTAGGCTCTACGTAAAAACAATTTGCCCGGGATGCTGTGGTATTCTAACAATGTTCCTGTCATGCCAGTGATGTTTTGTACGAGAGAGAGAGAGAGAGAGAGAGAGAGAGAGAGAGAGAGAGAGTACCATTGTCAAATTGTTGAGAAAACTTTCCACGAATTGAGAGAGAGAGAGAGAGAGAGAGAGAGAGAGAGAGAGAGAGAGAGTACCATTGTCAAATTGTCGAGAAAGCTTTCCACGAACTTAGAGAGAGAGAGAGAGAGAGAGAGAGAGAGAGAGAGAGAGAGAGAGAGAGAGAGAGAGAGAGAGATCCATTGTCAAATTGTCGAGAAAACTTTCTATGAATCATGAGAGAGAGAGAGAGAGAGAGAGAGAGAGAGAGAGAGATCCATTGTCAAATTGTCGAGAAAACTTTCTATGAATCATGAGAGAGAGAGAGAGAGAGAGAGAGAGAGAGAGAGAGAGAGAAGTCGAGAGAGAGAGAGAGAGAGAGAGAGAGAGAGAGAGAGAAGAGATCCATTGTCAAATTGTCGAGAAAACTTTCTATGAATCATGAGAGAGAGAGAGAGAGAGAGAGAGAGAGAGAGAGAGAGAGAGAGAGTATTTTTTGCCATTACCCCTACAAGCACGTCAAGGTCCGATATCAAATTTCTGGAAAATTTGATGCAAGTTAACCTTTTCTTAGTGTCTTCCATTATCCTTGATATATTCAGGAGAGTTTTATAAAGGCTGCAGCAAGGCTTGCTTCACACGTAGCAAGCCTAAGTAATATGCACTTTTTGCTGAAGAATTATATATTCTGTCATCTGGAAAGTATTTAATCCATTTACTGATGCAACGAATATTATGGCTAATGATAACCCGGTCTGATATTTTCAACTGTAATATGGGGTACGAATTAGCATGGGAAGTTGATTAAAATCTTTGAATAATATGTGAGGAGACTTTGACGAAAGGGCGTTATTTGGAAAACTTAAAAAGGCCGTTTTTTTACTCATTAAAAGATATGGAAAAGGGCGTTTTTATATATATTAGAAAGGGTGTTTGCACAACAAATGGTAGTCTTGTTGTATGATAGCAACGGCAGTGCAACTCAAGCAATACACTCTACTAGGTATTACTTGAAAGCAAATGCACCGTCTTACTCTTCCATCTTGTTGCCCAACCTCTTTAAATTCTATCTCCTATTTCAACTATGGGTTTTTGCCCAGTTACGTATGGGCTTTGAATGGTCTCCTAGGTCCTAGCGTTGGGTCATGTGACCCAAATTAGTATATCGAACCCGAAAAAAAGGGTTTTATATTATATAGATAAGTTTTACGCCTGGTAAATAAGAATGGATTTCAATTTTTTTTTTTTAGATTTGTCATCTCCCTTATATAATAAAGAACAACTTTGGCTATGTGTTTGTATATATATATATATATATATATATGTGTGTGTAATTATATACTGTATATATATGCACACATATACATATATATATGTGTGTATGTATATATATATATATATATATATATATATATATATATATATATATATATATATATATATATATATATATATGTTATATATATATATATATATATATATCTGTCACGCGCAGCAGCATTGCCTAACGTATAACTACATGGTTTCTCCCCGTCCCTCGGGTAAAGGGTAAAGGCAGTAATCATACCCTGGAGAGAGGGGGTTACCCCCGAAAGGTACACTCTAAAACCACAATTGCTGAAACTGCTGTTTATCTAGGAAAGGTGGTTGGAACGGTTAAATCTTCTAGCCGTCATTCTTGACGGGTTACGTACACTAGCTATTCATAATTCGTGTGGATCAATATGAAAATATCCTAATGAAATCTCCGTTCCTCTGTTCGGGTTCTTTTCATCGGGCGTTGTTGTGGCTGATTAATCGTCCCCGAGTCTCTCCCATTGTATCTGGTCCTCTTCTATCTTTCGCTCTCACCTTAATTAGGAATCTTCCAAGAACCAGTAATTCTCTCTAGTCTTTTTTTCATTGGGTGAAATTTGGAGGAGTGCAGGAGGAAGGGTTAAGCATCTCTCTTTTTCTTGCTTATTTGTTGTTATGTATATAAATATTTGGAGGTTACCCCATCCGATTTCAGCTTTTTTTCGTTTACGGAGATTGAGTGGCTTTGGTTTATTTAATTTCATACTTTTTCCAGAATAGGGATTGTTTCCAGAATGAGAAATAACACAACAGTCATTACCGCGTTCACCCTCTGGTGGATGTGTCATGAATTACTCCTTATTTCTTGAAAGTTGCATAAAATCAATAGCTTTATATACCTACAAAGAAAGCTCATCAAGAGTTCGTTAAACTCCCATATACACATTTGCTGTCATTCGCTTTTTTTTCAAGTCACCTAGAAAACCCTTTACTTATTAGTTTATAAATTCCATCACGTAGAATTTAAGGCAGACTTGGATAGAAGTTTTCCGTATTGGGATCTCTCTCTCTCTCTCTCTCTCTCTCTCTCTCTCTCTCTCTCTCTCTCTCTCATACCGTTATTATTTCCAGTTATTATTAGTCCTTTATTCTTTACATCACTATTTACATGTGAACGTTTACTACGTTGGATGTTTATCCTCGTGACGTATTTACCTGAAATGTTGGATTTCATAATATATTAATTATGTTCACCCGATGGTAAACAATAAACAACTGAAATCGTTTAATCTTCATCTTTGTTAGAAATCAACAATTAAGATTCGTCCATTAATATCTAATTTCCTATCGGGTAAGATTAGAACAGTTTTCTTGAAGCTATTAATAACATCATAATGAATTAATTAAGATGCTTTCGTTATTGATATAAGAACTAATGAAGCAAGTAGTTGAGGTTAACGAATTTTTTATCTTAAGAGTAAGATTATTTTCGTCGTAATTGGGAATGCCATTAGGTTTGGCGTTCGCTAAATACTAATTATACCATTTAGTGTTTACATCCAGAGAGCACTCAATTAAATTGTATTCATTTTTCTTACTTCCTTTGTAACTATTGAGTATTTTACGATAATTTTCTGCTTGAACATACACCAGGGTTTTATTTAGAGACGCTACAAGGGGACGAAAAACAGAAACTATTTTCATTTTTGTTCCAAATAGTTTCTGTGATTTCTTGGCAAATCTTATTTGCTTGTCTTGCATTTAGAGATTTTGTTTGGATATGTAGATGATCACCCACAAATCTCTCTCTCTCTCTCTCTCTCTCTCTCTCTCTCTCTCTCTCTCTCTCTCATACACACACCTCAGATAATAATGATGAATAGATGTTAAACACCAAGGTCTATAGAATACACATGATCTGTTTTCTTGTTCGTTCCTAAGATTCGCGTTCAAGTTTTTCCTGTCAGTCTGGTAGATTGAACGATCAATAAATCTCAAGTTGAGCAATACATTTTTTTTTTTGTCAATAATTTTTGCATTTTCCTGTTGTTCTTGTGGATGACGGCCCTTTGATTTATTTCATTTTTTTTTACAAGACAAGAGCGATATTGGAGATATATATCCTATATATATATATATACATATATGTATGTATATATGCACACACACATATATATATATATATATATATATATATATATATATATATATATATCTTATATATGTACTTATAGATATGCATATATAGATTCATACATTATATATATATATTTATATATATATATATATATATATATATATATATATATATATATATATATATATAGTATTAGAGAATTATATTGATTGAACACAAACTTATGATTGTGTGAATAATAGTAAACATTAAAGGGGTATTACCAGAGTACTGCCTTAAGAGATATATTATCACCATATATGATTGTTGATAGGAAGGAATTCGTATTTCGGAACAGCAAGTCCCACAGACTAATCTAGGCCCAAGCTGAGTGAAAAACCATGTTTATCTCTCACCTTTTCCATCAGATTTTGAGAGAGAGAGAGAGAGAGAGAGAGAGAGAGAGAGAGAGAGAGAGAGAGAGAGAGAGAAGTTATCAGTGATTTTATCCATATGATCATATTTAAAGATTAATTAGATTGCCTAGCGTCGCAACTACAAAGGTCATTGACACTAGGCGGCGTCATAACTGCCAGGGTCACTGACGCCTCAAGGTAGAATGAAATGCAGTAAAGAAAAGAGTATTTAATCATCATATCATATCCCTGAAGATGGAGAGGATTTTGGAACTTTCATATCAGATTATTTTTTTCAACTAAAATTTTCTGAAATTAATATGTAAATTCATCGGGAATTAGACACCATTGAATTTTTATACACTTAATTTTAAATTAGATTTTCTTTTAGAGTAAAAAACAAAAAATCTTTTTATAAATGATTCCCAATTGTAATTTTAACGAATATTTAATTGTATCAAGTTGAAAACCTTATTTTCCATTACACTCATTTCATTCCGCCTTGAGTCTGGACGAGTTCTTCAAGATTTCCTTTGGAACTCCGGAAGAAATTCGCTCGGAAGTGATTGACAAAAGACTTCCTTCACTACTTTGAACATATAATTTCGTATTATAGATATTAATTTATAGAAGCACATATTGATAGACATAATAAATATATTTTTCAAAGTAAAACTTATTTTGTTATCAAAACTATTAATAAAGATAATATTAACGTCTACTGACTCAAAATATTGTGTAACATTCTCCTTATCATTTGCTTGAAATTTTTATTCTTATAACTTCTAGAAAGTCTTCTCGCTTTTCAGGGTCTGCCCCTCTCTTTTATTCTTCTCCTCTACTTCTCTTTCTACCTATTTCCCTAATCTTTCCCATCCCGAGTACCTGCCTTCGAACTATAAACTGGATTGTATCCAGGGGTACTCTTCCTTTCCCCATATTCCCCACTTCCCTATTCTTATTATTGTTGTTGTTGACTGGTTGGTTGCTCTTAGGGATATGAGAGAATGATTAAATAATATTTTCGCTCTCTGTCTTTACATCGGTTTCTTGCTGCTCCATCATCATCATCAAATTTTACTTCACAAATTCAAATTGTTGAGGTTATTTCTTTAGGTTCTATTTTATTTTATATTAGAAATATACTAAGATATTTATGCTGTATATATATATATATTTATATTTACATATATATATATATATATATATATATATATATATATATATATATGTGTGTGTGTATATATATATTTATATATATATATATATATATATATATATATATATATATATATATGATCTCCAAAGCTATATTAGTCAAAGTGACCGACCCATACTAGATTGAATTGCTATGAGCGTTCAGACTAAAATATCACAATATCGCCAATCTGCAGTGGCCAGCGTGGTGATGAAAAAGGGCCAACCTCTACACAAGAATAATGACATCTGATGTCTTTGTCTAGCTCTAGACTAGAAATGTTTATATCGGTTGTATATAAATATCAACAATTATATCTTAGATATATATTTTTGCTATTTGCTATTATTTTAATAGAAAATAGACATTAGAAGTGAAGTTTGTACGTACACACACATATATATATATATATATATATATATATGAGTGTGTGTGTGTGTGTGTGTGTGTGTTTGTGTGTGTATGTATGTATGTATGTCAGTGTATGATTCTTCATTTATATATATCTATAAACGCATCTATATGGATGTATGTGCATATATATTTTTTTATCTGGTGTAGATTTAATTGGCCATAAATTTTCACGTTCAAGTGGCTTAAAAATAACCTTAAACTCAAAGCTGAATAATATTCATTTTATTTTACTTATCATAATGAAATAATTATCTATAATCAGTTCTTTATAATGTATAGACTTTCATTCACTTCCCCATTTAAAGTAAAGAATTGATTGAATTTCCTGTTTTTCTGCAAGTTAAAGATCGCTATTTAATTATTGGTTACAAGGTTTTCACTTGGTGTTTTCTAAGGAGTGGTCACTTTCAGAAATACTTATTAATGTATTATATCGGGCAGATTTTCTTACGCCTGCCGTTCTTCCTATTTCACCTTTTTACAATATTTCTAGCAGTGATATTTTCATAATCCACTCAAAATTCTCATTCTCACAAGCTTTCTTTCCTCTATGCATATTTGGCGTGTATTAAGGGGTCTCTCTCTCTCTCTCTCTCTCTCTCTCTCTCTCTCTCTCTCTCTCTCTCCGGTAATTTGCGTATCGTCATTATCTTTATGGCGGATATATTTTCTTTTTAGATTCGCTTTTACTCTCTGTTAGCAAGATTTCAATTATTCAGCTTAATGCTTTTATGTAATAACTAATTAATCCTCTCTTTTATTGCAGGTAAGGTGTCTGGTGTCCCTTGTCATCCGACGATACTGCCTCTTACGTCGGTAAGATTGTCAGGAACAACTCTTTATCTACGAGTCTCCTTTTAATATATATATATATATATATATATATATATATATATATATATATATATATATATATATATATGTGTGTGTGTGTATATATGTATGTATGTATGTATATATTTGAATAGTAATCATATTTAAATCAAATCTAAGATTGTGGTCTTAGATTTTATACTAGCTGGTATAGAAAGGGTAAAGTTATTACAGTGAAGTCTCTTATTCTATTATATAAAGCAAAAGGCCTTTGACCTTGGGTCTTTTCTTTGAAATTGATTTAGAGGACTACAGTAAGTTTCTCTTTGAAGGTAATTGACTTCAGTAAAATGTTTAGTTTTTTGTCATGAAAATTTTTTTTGCTTTCTTTTGTGTGATAGTGTCCCAAGTTCTTTTAATACAGTATAGTCAAATAATTAAAATAGCTAATAGGAGGGAAGGGAGTTTTTAATGTTGAGTGTTTAGGGAAAGAACGAGTAGTAGGGATCCTTTTTTATATAGGATTTGCAGAGGAATATTAATTTCACAAGGCTATTGGGTTAATTTCAATGTTAATGCAGAAGGACTTAATTTTTCTCTTGAAAATTACATTATATATATACATATATATATAGATATATATATACATATATATATATATATATATATATATATGTATATATATATCTATATATATATGTATATATATATATATATATATATATATATATATATATATATATATATATATATATATATATACTGTATGTATATATGTATATATATATGTATATATATATATGTATATATATATATATATATATATATATACTGTATGTATGTATATATATATATGTATATATATATATATATATATATATATATATACTGTATGTATATATATATATATATATATATATGTGTGTGTGTGTGTGTGTGTGTGTGTGTGTGTATGTATGTGTATAATTTGTTTGTGGACATCGATTTCATATGAAAGTAAAGGAAATTTCCTGCCATATAGTAACAGTATTTAACTAGTTTGTGAATCGAAAATTGGATATTCTGATGTTTAGGTACATAATTGATTTAAGGAAACATTGAATTGAAAAGAACCTTTGATATATTTGCAATGAGTCTTTTGTTTTTCTGTTTTGAAATTGTCTTGATAATTCAAAATGTATTTCGAAGTTTCTAATCATCCAAAAAAAATGTTCATAATGCCAAAGCTTCCAAAATGATTTCCGGTTGACAAACTATATTTCTATATCTATTTTTACCACCATAGACTTTATATTGAAGTGTAATTCCTTGGTTCAATAATTGTAGCCCTGATGAAGGCCCTAAGGAAATAGCTTAAGCATTTGTTGCAAGTTTCCTCTTTTCCTTAACCATGAATAAGTTGGTTGAATACGAAGTGATGTTCTTGTGATTTGGATGTCATTAAACAATTTTTAATATGCATACAGTATGTATATATATATATATATATATATATATATATATATA
>NC_090727.1:21423175-21438175 GCF_036898095.1 Palaemon carinicauda | reverse complement strand
TATATGCGAGGATTAGATGTTACACAGAAGTTTATCTATTGCTTTTTTCAAAGAAATAAAGAGGATTCCTTTGACTTCTTTGATAAAGATTAAAGGCGAGAAAAATCCCATTTGGCGAGGAGATGAAATGGTGGACGAGTACAAAGGCCCAAAGGAACGCCTTGTACTACGTGTCTAGAATCCTTCTTTGAAGAAATTGTAAAGTTGGACGAACTGGGGAACGGAATGACACAAAAGTCTCTCTCTCTCTCTCTCTCTCTCTCTCTCTCTCTCTCTCTCTCTGACAGACAGCATGTCAGGACGGCAGGGGTTGGGTGACCCTTTTGTTACCAAAAGAAAAGAGAGAGAGAGAGAGAGAGAGAGAGAGAGAGAGAGAGAGAGAGAGAGAGAGAGAGAATATCCGAATCTAGCGAAAAAAGAATGTGAAAGTTGTCATGACAACTTGTGTTTAGAGTAGTCACATGTGAACGGAAGTGGCATAATAAGCTTACTTGGGAATCATTTTCTTATTTAAAAAAAATGAATTGCTTTGAAAGTAGGATTACGTAGAAATAATTTTCTTAATGGTGTGGGTTGAGGGAATTGATTTTGAATAATAAACGAAACCGATGAAGTCTTTCACTATTTTGTTTCATCGATTTCATATGACTCTTGGCAAGGTTTAGGTTTATGATCCTTTTATACCATGACAAAGTATTGGCCATAAAATACATTAGAAATGTATGGATCAGCCATGATCTATTTTAATTACTTAATTTTTTATCTCACAAAGATATTTTAGTAGGTTTTCTTTTAGCGTATCAGTCAAAGTTGTTTAAGAGATCAATTTTTGAATTAGAATTGAAGATTGATACCAGACCTATTTCACAAGTATAGAATGTTTCTGAGAACTAGTATAGTGGTAATAAAAATAGAGGAGATATTTCCCCGACTTATTTAGCCGTTTTGTGGAGGAAATGAAGGGGAAATGCAATTTGAATTGTGTAACAACTTTTATTAAAACCACTGACAGGGTGAACCATTTTTTGTTCTTTTTTTTAGTCATAAGAATTGGGTTTACAGTTTTATGACTAAGCCCTGATAGGATGCATATAAATGTATCAGGATAATATATATATATATATATATATATATATATATATATATATATATATATATATATACACATACATACATACATACATAATGGTGTATACTTTTTAAAGTTAGGTAATCTAAGATATAGTTCATAATACAAAATATATAAGATAAGTTTGCATTGCATTTATTACCTTTGTAGCTGTGATGCAAAATCGGATAATCTGCCAGAGTAAATCTGTCCCTCAAGTAGTTTCTGTCAACTTGAATTAACAATAAGCAAAGTTGAATCACCTAAGTTGAAAGTTGAAACGATTGTAACAATGAGGGACCCAAAGGAAAATACTAAGGAGTCCAGAAGTCCTAAGTAGGCCTACAGAAGCCCGAGAGAACTTTTGATTTCTCATTCATAGAAGACATGTGGTTTCTTTTGGATTTCACACTTAATATGCACTATTTTTATGCGAATGCATTCCATACTTGTAATACTTCTTTAATTGAATAGTTATTAATGAAGGTTAGTACTTACGATCATATGAGCGTTTTTGTTATTGATGTAAGGATTTGGCGACCCCAGTAAGGCCTGTAGATGAATATGACACGTTTGCAAGGACCGTGGATTACTTTTAGCCTACCGTTCGCTAATACTAGTTATAAATGGTGCTACTGTTTGCTGGGGTTAAAATAAAGTGAGTGGGTAAAAAATCTGTTATTTCTTCTGAATTCGTTGTCAAACGACATCGTAGGATAAGAGGTGCTGTTTCTGTTTTCATTTCGTTTTTCGTTATGACGCTCGTATTCTTTAAATTACATATCTGTTTATATATCAAATTTGTTAATTTTATAATGCACACATCATCCTAAATACAGGAGTCTGGCTATCTGCATCGGATTTAGGAAACCAATTGTTTATATTGAAGGATAATTAGTGTTGAATACCTTGGAAATCCTGCCAACAATTTCCAACTACTGTAGTTTTGGGATTATGAAATGCCTTAACATGTGCACAACACAATGAGGGTGGTCCCATTGTTGTAATTCTTAGTCGAATTATATTCCAATGGACAGTAAGAGGTCTTTGAAGTTATACAGTATATCGGTGAATTTATGTGATGGTTGGAATATGAATAATTAAAGTTTCTGTGGAAGGAGGAGGAGAGTTTCTTAATCACATAGATATTGTTATTGTTTAGATTTTGATTTTTCTTAACTGTCCAGTAATTTTACGCGTAGGAATGCTTCTGTGTCTTCTGATTACATGAATGTATTTTTTGAATTATTTGCATCAACAATTATTTTTCTTGACATGCTACGACTCGATATGAATAAATCAGTACGTCCAGACAAAATTCATGAATTGTGACGTACATCTAAGATAGGTTTAGGAACCAGTAATTTTTAACGAAATATTGTGATATGGTTTGATGACGGGTAAATTGAAGCGTGGGTTATATTTTTTTTCCCAAAATGTTTTAATTTGAGTTTATGACGGATAGATTTTAATATTTACTACAGCGTTGAAATTTTTTGTAATATTAACATAATTTGTTATCAATTTAGCTGTTTGTGATCCGGCTTTTCATTACGTTTGCAGTGGCATATGACTTGTTATTCCCGTGATTAGCTTTCCACTTTTAGTAGCTCCTTAAATTTTAGCGAATACTATGTTTATGTAATTATGTATATTAATTGATTATATGAGAAAAGCTACTTGTAATGCATTTATTTCATGGGGTTCGCCTTTACGCATAGAGATGTTTTGGGATCGATGCTATTTATTATTTATCCGGAAACAGTAAAAAAAAAAGGTGGAATTATCTCTTTATTCAATGAAAATGACGGTTTTAACAATAAATGATAAATGAAAATATACCCTCTGAGCGAAATAGGAAGTTACCCTTTTCATCGAAGATAAGAAATGGCGAATTCAACTTGTAAATTTTCTCTCTGTTATTGAGAGATGTGAATGACAGGTTTTGCGATAGTCTTAATCATCCTGTTAAGTTAGAAATTTATATTTTTATCTTTGTCTGTCTATCTATGTGGGGTCTATTTGTGTATGAAAGCGACATGGACAACGATGAATAGTCCTAAACTTTGATGATAGCAAAACTACTATTTATAGTGGGAATTTTGTAGAATAAAAAAAATGCTCCTGTTACATAAGCTTGAATATAGTTTCCGTGTTAGTAACTTCTCCCACTGAAGAAAAAGGGATTCAACAAACATTGCTTTATCTCTGGCCTTGAGGGAGCAGAGTCTTTGTAGTCTAACAAATCTCTGTTTCCTCTGTCAAGGTTTTGGCAATAATGCATCGTGTTGCAGAAGAGGGACTTTCTTAGGAGCTCGGGAAATCCTTATGCGCTGCTGAAATAAAGAGGCCTTTTATTTCTCCATAAAAACCTTTGTATTTCTTAATCTCTGAAATTCGTTTTCCGAAGGGGTAAGGTGTTTTGGTGTTTTTCTAGAACTGTTGTACATATTAAGGTTCATGTAGTGAAATTTAACATTCCATGCTTTCAGACTTTACCTCTTCAAAGTTCTGACAGCAACATCAATCAACGTAAATGACAATGATATTTTTTTCCTTCAACAAGCCAGCTATCATATATTTTTCTTTGGTGCCACAGCCATTCTCATTCAAAACTCAAATACTTAGTTTTCTGATTGATTTTCTTTTTCTTTTTCCAAAATCTTGTGGCTGGAATTTTAAACGCTAGAATAAGGAATTTTATATTGTCCTTTTCATGAATCCGGCACAAGTATTAGTTCTATGACTAAAGTAAAACCTATAAATGGTGGTGGTAAGAGGCTAGAAATGTCGCGATCAAAGGATTTTTTTCGTATTTTTATAATAAAAAAATAATTAGTAAACGTACAAATGTTAAGTCGAAGCAAAATTATAAATGATTGCTGTTGACCATTTAAGAGCATATTAAAAAGATTCTAAGTTTAAGTGGCTGTTATGCAATTCAAAGAATCTGTTTAAATATCTCAAGTATTTACTTTCAGAGGGAATCGTACTTGAATCCAAAATTCCGGCAAGTCCTTTGTACTCGATTTACCTGGAATTGCAAGATCAAAATTAGATTGAGCATTAAAGTTCTCTCTCTCTCTCTCTCTCTCTCTCTCTCTCTCTCTCTCTCTCTCTCTCTGGAATATCGTGCTCTTCATTCGCTTTTGTAAAATTCCAATTTATTTTGCAAAAACTACAATTTTACCTATCCAATTTACTTTATTGAACTACATAAGATTCCTTATTAGTTTAAATGTCCTAAGTTTCATAGATTAATCCCCAACACAATGAAAGCAGAGCCTTTCGAGATTAACATTGATCAGTTCAGCAAAGTAATCATTCCACTGTATTATGGAAGTTATGTCCCTTGTTATACGAAGACCCTTGTATCCATGGAACAGCGAATCTCGTTCCGTGGAACACATATTCCCTTTCGCCCAACCAATCCCTGAAAGAGAAAGGATATTGATTTCCGGATTGAAAGGAACCACCGAGGATATGTGGCAAAAGGGGGAGTCTGGAATATGGTGTTTTAGTTTTTGTTCACGTCCTTATTGACAAGGGTTTTTTTTTTTCTTTTTTTTTTTTATGATCATTCCCTTTGTCGTTAGAGTTTGGCCCAGGATTTTGAGATTGTTGCTTTTCTGTATTTTGTTTGGCAAAGATTTGTATCATGTTGATGATTTGTTACTTATTTACCCCGCAGTTATCTTGATGAAAATATGTATAGACATACGAGATTCTTGTCTCCATGGTCGACAGTTACATAAATGTAAAACCCGAAGTCTCTTAAATGAATGCAGAATGACAAAATACTCATAATAATATCGATTATTAGGGTGAGGCATTGAAGACGGTACAATATGCCGTTGACGTAGAAGCAGACGGAGTTGTTGTTGTAGATTGCCGGGTCCTAGACGTTCTCAGGTGGTCATCAGCCGTAGAGGGCCGAAGTATAAGAAAGAAAAGTTTTGAGGACCGAAGAGGACCTGGTTTAAGTGAAATGCGGCTGTCTTCCCCATTAGATTTTTCCTCCGTACTCTTCCTATCCACTCATTACTCGGTGGGTTGCTGGCATTGCCTGCATCTCATCATCATCTTTTGTCCGTCGTTTCAGAGCTAAGTTTACTCCTTCAAGTACGTATCTCACTCTGAGCTACCTGCTGCAAAAGCCCGCGTTATATTCCTACCCAGTACAATAATCTCCATAGACCTTGGTAATATCATACCTACCTATCTACCTACCTACCTACCTAACCTACTCACTTACCTACCTACCTAATTGTATTTCCATTCACCTTTAGATACCATTTCTAATTTCATTTCAGTAGCATAGCTATCTTGCAAGGTTTTACTTAGTCACGGTCTTCTGACCAGAGATAGGCTCTTGCAACAATGCAGCCCATAATGGAATCGGAGGGTTTCGGATTTTAGGGTTTAACAGCTATATCACAAAACTTGTTGAACGCCCTCGACCAAGTATCCGTGTTGCTTCGGTATCCTCTCTATTACTTTGGGTAATACTCTCAAAGATGCATTTTATTTTATATTTTCAAGTGTCATTTGGAGGCATTTAGTAGCTCTCTCTCTCTCTCTCTCTCTCTCTCTCTCTCTCTCTCTCTCTCTCTCTCTCTCTCTCTCTCTCTTATATATATATATATATATATATATATATATATATGTGTGTATATACATATATATGTATATATATGTGTATATAATATATATGTATATGTGTGTGTATATATATATATATATATATATATATATATATATATATGTACACATACATACATATACACACACCCACTCACATACCTAAACTGGTCAAAACCTCAGACATGAATTGACATGTCTGAAGCCTTTGTCCTTCAGTGGGCTAGAAATGGCTATATTTGTTGTTGTTGTAGTTGTATGTGTGCATATATATATATATATATATATATATATATATATATATATATATATATATATATATACTGTGTATATATATATATATATATATATATATATATATATATATACTGTGTATATATATATATATATATATATATATATATATATAATTTTTCTTAGAGGTTATTAGTTTCTAGGATTGAATTTCACTTGAAACCCAATAAATTTCCTCTTATAAATCCTTTAAAACTCCTTATAACCAGACCAAGTTATTATTTTTTCTGACCTGATTTCCCTTGAAACCTTTAAAATTCCTCTTAGAAGTTATTAGTTTCTATGGCGGGATGTCCCTTGAAATCCCTTAAATTTCTTCTTAGAAACCCTTTGAAATTCCTCATAACCAGAGAAAATCTTGCTCTTTTTAATGAAGGTGAATTTAATAACACAATGCCTGAACAAATAATTTCTTTTAATCTTACATAATTATTCCTTTGATGTCAATATAAGATAATATATATATATATATATATATATATATATATATATATATATATATATATATATATATATAGAGAGAGAGAGAGAGAGAGAGAGAGAGAGAGAGAGAGAGAGAGAGAGAGAGAGAGAGAGAGAGATTCTATGGAAATGGTATCGCCGGGAAGATTAAAGATGTGAAATGTAGTAGGCAAAGCAGATTTCGGAGATGTTATTCGTAGCCGACGAAAGATTTGTTGTCATGTGTCTTTTTTCCCAGGGTCTATGTGGGCTCTTCCGAAAAATTCTTGGATGATCCTTATGAGGTTTAGCATAACATGTCCTTAGATGGGTGTTTTTTTTCAGTCTCATGTGGAGATGTGTCGCTTTGGTAAGTTTTTAAACATTGTGCATGGTTCCATTGTAACTTATCGTAACTGTAAATAATGAATTGGTAATAACTTTCATTTGAAAAGTAAATTTATAAAGAAAATATCGATAATGCTAATGTCAGGTTATTAAACCATTAAGAACCTAGTTATTGATATTAGTTTTTATTAGTATTAATTTAACAAGGGAATACTTAAATAAGGGGATGAGAGGTCACTAACTGGCGTTGGAAGGAAAAATGGCCGAGGTTTTACCACTTATAGGATGTAAAAGTGAAATTAAAATGTAATGAAGTTAAATGAATGAAAACAAGACATTTACCAATAGAGATTTTTTTTTTATTTGTAGCATTCAACTATTTTAACGCCAAATGGATATATAAAAACCTTTTTATTTGATCGTGCGTAATCTCTCAACACGGTCATTACCATAGAATCTTGTTGTTTTTATAAATTCTCTCTCTCTCTCTCTCTCTCTCTCTCTCTCTCTCTCTCTCTCTCTCTCTCTCTCTCTCTCTCTCTCTCTCTCTCTCTCTCTCATGAAATTATTTTATTAAAGTTGTCAATAAGAAGGAAAGATAGGTGAATAAAAGAAATACTTAGTTCAGGGTCTCATTATGTGATTAAGTTTAACTTTATAAAAAGGAGAACATGTAGAGAATAGAAACGCTGCTGACCCAAAATATTGTCTTGCAAAAAAAAGAGACATAATAATTGATTACCTTAATGAAGCTGTTTTCTTTTTCAGTCATAATTAAAGATAATATTGGAAATCTTATCTCAAAACGTTTTTGCGAGTATGTCCTCGATGGTCCAGCATGTTGTGTTGGCTCAGAACAATTGTTTGATTCATATATATATATATATATATATATATATATATATATATATATATATATATATATATATATATACATTATATTATATTTTAAAATACACACACGCACGCACACACACACACACACATATATATATATATATATATATATATATATATATATATATATATATATATATATTCAAATAAGTATTTAATCTTGTTAATACTCAGTCAGTGAAGAAAATTTGGAATAAATGAATGGAAGAGCATATTTGAGAAACCCTTCTATTTCTGCAGTGCAAAAAGGGGAACTTCAGAATCCCTGTAGAGTTACTTGGACGTATCCATTTCACTGGTGTCAGATGGGAGTCCTCTCACTTCAACTACAACGATATCACTTTGCTTAGGGATGTGTATGTTTTGTTTTGTTGCTGAAAGTTTATTTTTTATTTTTAGCGATATGAATACTGAAACAGTGAAAATGGGTTAATTTTTTGTCTCAACTTTTGTTTTGCATGTCTATATTTCTTGGAGAGTGGGGGGGGGGGCCCTTCCCCGTGCCAGCGAGAGCGGGGGAGCCCCTCTCTGCACCAACGAGAGCGGGGGAGCCCGTCCCCGTGCCAGCGAGAGCGGAGGGGCCCCTCCCCGCGCCAGAGAGAGCGGGGGGGGGGGGCCTCCCCGCGCCAGCGAGAGCGGGGGGTTGCTTATCCCCGCGCCAGTGAGAGCGGTGGAGCCCCTCCCCGCGCCAGCGAGAGCGGGGGGGGGGGGCCCTCCCCGCGCCAGCGAGAGCGGGGGGGGGCCTTCCCCGCGCCAGCGAGAGCGGGGGGGGGGCCTCCCCGCGCCAGCGAGAGCGGGGGTGGGGGCCTCCCCGCGCCAGCGAGAGCGGGGTAGCCCTTCCCCGCGCCAGCGAGAGCGGGAGAGCCCCCTCCCCCTCCATTGGGATGGGGAGAGTTCCGCTGGCCCAACACTAAAGAGTTCCTGAATCAGGCTTAGTTTTAATAAAATGCTCCTGAAGCCTTTTTCGAAATCAAAAAGTCTTCAGGATCTGAAATAGTTACTAGCAGAACTCCAAAAGGTCTTTAGACTCTCTCTGAGAAGAAATGTGGAATAACGATACATTTCCAAGTCGGCTTCAAATTGTCATTTGTCTCCGAGCAGAAATGCTAGAAAAGGAAAAATACATCGTGAAGAAGGGAGCAATGACAAGTAGAACCTGGAAGGTAGTCTAGAAAAGCAAAACAAGAAGAATATTGAAGACTAAAAGTTGGTATATTTGAAAGGATTCCAAGAGAAAATACAGGAAGAAGAGGGAGACAGAAATGAGAACGGGGGCGAAGAATGAAAGAATCCGAAAAGAACTAATGATAAGTCGTTGATCAGTTAAGGAGAGGGTGGATTTGAAATAAGAAATAAAGTCCATTATGTTGATTAACCAAAAATTAAGATTATGCAGAATAAGATGGGAACTATGCAAAAGTAGAGAATATTGAAGGATTAGAAAAAGATCAGTTTTTTCTTTCTGACGTAAAAAAAAAAAAAAGGCCGAAGAAGTCTTTTTAAGAGAATGCAGTTTCCAGAACTCTAGAGGTATTCTCAGAAAGTCTTCAGAGAAGAATTGAGTTTTTTTCGACACAAACATTCTCTCTCTCTCTCTCTCTCTCTCTCTCTCTCTCTCTCTCTCTCTCTCTCTCTCTCTCTCTCTCTCTCTCTTCTAATAGAACTCCTTAAAATGAGCAAAATAAACGAAAGAAAACTGGGAAATCTTTCAAGATTACTAATTCGTTTGAGGATAAGAATCATCTTTTCCGCTGAAGAAATTTGGAAGATTCCAGATCTTCAACACGATTCGAAGAGCAGTGTTTGGAATTGCTATAGTCTTCAAATATTTCCATAATTGTCTTCACAAATATATAGAAAATTTTGGATGAAGAGGACGCAACTAGTAGAGAATGAACGGATAACAAATGAAGACTTGTAAAAGAGCGTGAAGATTAGTCTAGGATTCCTTCGTAGCTCTCGCTCAAGTTTGGTCTTCAGCTTTTATGATGGAAGCAAGGGGCGAATCCATCGCCACGTTTAGCAAAGAATTCACCTCAGTTATTTTTAAACAGGGTGGTTCCATTGAAATTGTTACTTCAATCATTAAAACTAATAAACATTAAAATCATTAAAATGAACAATACAGTCAATGCCACATTCATTCTAAAACTATTGAATAACCATTGAAATTGTTACTGCAATCATTAAAACTAATAAACATTAAAATCATTAAAATGAACAATACAGTCAATGCCACATTCATTCTAAAACTATTGAATAACCATTGAAGTTACTGTGTAATAACACTAATATAATATCAGTCGTTACATACACCCATACAGAAGGTTTAAAGGTTTAAAGACCTCTCATAAATTTCAGAGGTAAGGTAACATTGCCCTATTATTATTATTATTATTATTATTATTATTATTATTATTATTATTATTATTATTATTATTATTATTATTATTGATAAAGCTATAATCCAAATTATAAATGCAAAATGTTAAAAGCCAAAGTAAACCTCCAACTGTGAAAGAAACCTGGGCTGTCCTTTTGAGTATTGCTTTATGGCTCGTGCATATCTATCCTCTTCCGTTTCAGATACACTTCTACCTGAAAAGACATTGTTGCATTTCAGATTTCATGAAATTACAACGACCATTCTTATACTTAAGGACAAAAAAATGAATAGTTTTATATACCTTATGGTTACTTAAGGGTGTACAAACCCGAAAAAAAACATAAAAAAGCTTTTATTGAAAACTCAATACTTCCAATCTTTTAACATTAAAAAATAGTATGGAAAATCTATTTGAGAGTTTCTAATAGCTTGTAGAGGTGTTTAGGTAGACAATTGTAACCCTTTGAAGAGTGGGTGTGACGCTTTCGAATGTTTGCACCTCGATAATAAAGATTGTATTTGTTTTTTTTTCTACAATTGCTGAATGTCATTCTTTCTTAAATACCTGGTGGTTTCTGATAATTTATTTCTCGTAGTAGAACCACTAATTGGCCAAAGTCCACCATACAATAACCAATTACAGCCAGGGAAATTAGTACCTTCTCGATTTCCTTAAAGAACTGTTGTTATAGTTTCGCTCCTGAAGTGATCTATTATACATTGTCGCTTACGCTTTCTTCGGCCTTTGCGTTTCTTTTTGGCATATACTGTGCAGTGGTAAAATTTAACTCTGGAATCCGGCAAGTTCAGACAGCTACAGCGAAGTTCTGCAAGGAAGCAAGAAAAGTTACGGAAAACTTGATAAAAAAGAATTTGTGATGCCATAATAAAAGAAAGCAGTATAGAAAAGGAAAAACAACAAAAATAAGGAAATTTCAGGAAGAAGAACCTACTATGGCTGAAGAGGGAGACACTTACGGTCCCAGAATGGCACCACTTCCATAGTACCATGTGTTTTTTGGTGAGGAGTGCCATTGAGGATAAAGAAAAAACCTCCCAATTATTTGATGCTTTCAGCAGATCTCAACAGTGAAGCAGTTTCCCGACAAAGGTGCAAAAATTAAATAAGAAGAAAATGACAGTGGTGCCTAGGAGTAACCTCAGGGTAAGTTGGAGCCCATAATTAGTTAATATTTTTCAAAATGATTGATCAGCTGCACGCAGTATTATTATGTGTTGAAGAGTTTTATGCCTGGAAATTAAAAGTTTCTAGAAAGAAATAAGTATGTTGCAAGTGTTGCCGAATTTTAAACGTCTGCAGTCAAAAACTCATTTAGCCGTCATTCTTAACGGGTCGCATACACTATCTATTCATAATGCAAGGGATCAATATGAGAATTTCCTGATAAAATCTTCAAGTCTCTGTAAGGGTCCATTCCATCGGGCGTTGCTGGGAGTGATCAAACGTCTCCCAGTCTCTCCATTTATATCTGGCCCTCTGCTTTCCCTCTCTCTCACCTTAATTAGGAATCTTCCAAGAACCACTAATTCTCTCGAGTTTTTTTTTTTTTTTTTTTTTTTTTTCCCATTGGGTGAAATTTGGAGGAGTGCAGGAAGGAAGGGTTAGGCCTTTCTTTTTTCATGTTTGTTTTTTATGGCTTTTATGTATGTTTTCGTTTATGGAGATGACGTGTCTTTTGATTTATTTAATTTTTTACTTTTCTCCAGAATAGGGATTGAATCCAGAAAGAGAAATAACACAACAGTCACTACTCCCTTCACCATCTAGAGGCTGTGTCATGAATTACTCCCCATTTCTTGATAGTTCCATAAAATCAATAGCTTTGAATACCTACAGAGAAAGCTCAACAGCAGTTCGTTAAACTCCCCTATACATATTTGCTGTCATTCGCTCTTTGTTTTGCTCTCTCTTGAGCTTTTTGGATGCCGAGGTACTTTAGTTGTGATACCTTTTTCACACCATCTGTAAAACCCCTTTCTTTCTACCTCTTAGCATTTAACAGTTTATAAATTCAATCACGTAGGATTCAAAGCAGACTAGGATAGAAGGTTTCCGTATTGGGATCTCTCTCTCTCTCTCTCTCTCTCTCTCTCTCTCTCTCTCTCTCTCTCTCTCTCTCTCTCTTACACACACATCAGATAATAATGATGAATAGATGTTAAACACCAAGGTCTATAGAATACACATGATCTGTTTTCTTGTTCATTCCCAAGATTCGCCTACACATTTTTCCTGTCAGTCTGGTAGATTGAACGACCAATAAATCTCAAGTTGAGCAATATATATATTTTTTTTTCATGAATTTTGCCTTTTTGTGTGGTTCTTGTGGATGACGGGCCTGTGATTTATTTCATTTCATACGAGACGCGAGAGATAATGGAGCGGAAGACGCGATCCGTCAGAGTTTCGTGCTTTAATACACAAGGATATGTGGCTTTTATTCTGAAATTGCTCTCTGCTTTTAAAAGTTTCTATTAAAAGTTTGAAATATTGATAAATTGACTCTACATTATTGGCAGCTTGCTACATTATTATTGCATTTTAAGGAAGGTGTCTTGTATTTTCTATCAAGAACATGAGAAATGTAACGAGTTAAGAAAATGTGTGGATGTAGGCTGGCATAGATCGATTGATTGATTGATTGATTTAGAGTTCTCCGGCTTCCTGATATCGAAGGTCATTGATGCCAATATCGTTTGTTGTAAATAAACGATTCAATTAAAGAGTGAAGATGTCCTTATGAAATTTAAATAGCTTTCAGAAGACCTGCTTCTGAAATAAATCCGAAAATTCCGATTGCATAGTACAACACGTCCTGTCCAAGAATTTTGTCAAGAATGAACCTGTCATCCTCATCTCGAGCCTCAAACATATCTATTTCTTACTCTGTTAAAATTGAGTCATTCGGTCAACAAATGCCTCACTGTCAAGGGTACCAACCAGTCGTCGCAATATGTCAGGTCTTAAGAAGACCATAAACAGATGTGAGTGGAAGAATATGTCACAGGTTTTTTTGTCCTGCAGGGGACTAGCTATAGCTGAAGATGATGATGATTCTTGTTTCTATTGACGTCATTGATATGTGACTTCTTATATGATATCTTAATGTTCAGAGGAGGACGAGGAGTCGTAACAAGATTGCTTTAAGTTTATAAGATCTCACATAGAAAGTGTTTTAGATGTTGAGGTTTTGTCACTGCATAATTATGGGTTGCAAATCACGTGATTAAGTACATGTTATTACAATTAAAGTAAACTCATTTGCCTTGAAATTTTTTGAACATCGAAAAGAATTGAAATCAAAAGTTTTATTTTTAATTATAATTTGATCAGAGATGACTTATGACTTTTCATTTTCAACTCAGGATATTTGGTTTTATTATCTATATGCTGTAATCTTTTTTTGTAAGCTGGAGACTTTTTGGAAAGATAAAGATAAGGTGATGAGTTACACGCTCTAGTTGGTTAGTTCCTTCAGTGCCCCTCATGCTGTACACTAGGCGTAAATTGGAGGGTCTTTGCAGTGTTCCTTCGGTACCAACTGCACTCACTTTTTAGCCTTCTTCTGTACCTCCATTCCCATTTCTTCTCTTCCATCTTGCTGTCGTCACTCGACTTATTAGCTGGGCGTTAGATGGCCTCCCAGGTACCAGCGCTGGATTATGCGGCCCATATTAATACATACAAGCCAATCTAATCTAAAGTATATATTACAACATTTTCCATTGAGAGAGAGAGAGAGAGAGAGAGAGAGAGAGAGAGAGAGAGAGAGAGAGAGAGAGAGAGAGAGAGAGAGAGAGAGAGAATCGACGTTGGTTGCTTAAGGGAAAATTGGGGGAGAGGAAAATGGTGATGGAAAATTGAATGAGGAAGGAACGCTGGATAGCGGTCGCAGTTTGGGAGGGAGGATAAAAAACTACATTTTTAGGCATACTTGCATCTAAAATTATTTTTAGAATTTTTAAATAAATTTATCGGTGATGGTTATTTTACAGCATATTTTCCGGTAAAAATAGATAGGTGTCCTTTGATATGTATGTTTGTGTATAGATTAAATTAAAGGTTCAAAAGCCAATCATTAATGACAGAGGCAAGAGACTGACCATGTATAGATATGATCAGTACCCAGGCCTCCTCTCCACCGAAGCTAGGACCAGGGAGGGCTAAGTAATGGCAGCTCCCTCATATCCTCCATCCTTAGCTCACAGGGAGGATAAGGTTGAAGACACTAAAAAACTATCGAGGTTGAGCGTCCACCCGATCGCTAGGCAGGAACGTTTCCAATAGGACACCCCAACCCCCGAATTATGTGCACTTTATGCTTGCCATCGTTTCCATCTAAAATGTATAGACAACCCATTTGGTGATGGTGAAGCATGGTACATTAGCAAGCTGCCTATTAATTGATGAAATTCATAACTGAATGACACAACATTGACAGCTGAATGACATTACTGTTCAGTGAACACAAACGTTGATATTAAGCAGGTCGAGCGTAGAAGATATTGTTTCTGTTGATTGAATTTAGTGAATAAAAGGGTACAAATCATTAATCATTTGAAAGAAGCAACAGTAGAGTCATTTATTTTCGATTTTTTTTAACGTGATGATATTCATTTTGCAGGTATGTGATGGAGAGAGAGAGAGAGAGAGAGAGAGGAGAGAGAGAGAGAGAGAGAGAGAGAGAGAGAGATGACTGAACATTCAAGTAACTTTATTACTTTATGATGTTCTTTGAGGTACAGCTATAGAAAGAAAATATCTTAGGCATTTCAAAATTCAGACGTAATATCTCAAATATACATAGTGTGTATATGATGTACATATGTATACTTATGTATGTATGTATATGTATGATATACT
>NC_090727.1:21415675-21420675 GCF_036898095.1 Palaemon carinicauda | reverse complement strand
TTATCATTTTAGGAAGAGAATTTTTGCATCAAGAAAAGGATAATCTAAGAGAATTAACAACTGTATTGCTCATGAGTTTACAAAAAAAAAAAAATAACTTTAGTGAAGAAAGAGGGGATAGTGTGTGAAAACTAGATATGGCTTAACATGAAAGATAAGGCATTGAAGATAACTCAATTGACCAGAAAACAAGAGATATCAATTTAAACATGTAAACACTATACTGGTACAGAAAACGAAGTAAAAAAAAAAAAGAGAGAGAAATCTAATGCAGAAATAGGATAAGGTATCAGACATTAAGGGTGAGGTTTGGAGATGTAAATGGCTTGGAAATTCGAAAGGAGGGAGCAGATTGAAAAAAAATATTTTATTATATCAAAGGGAAAGGAATTGGGGAGAAACATTTTTCTATGTAAGAAACAGGGTTCAACCATAATAAGAGAAAAAACTTAGGTTTGGAAATGATCAGAAAAGAGAATTTCCAATTCATAGCAAAAGGAAAGTTTTAGATTTTATTGATAGCAACATTCTCGGTTTGAAGATACTGCAGTGTTGCATAAATTGCATAAATATCACAATTAAACGAATTCATAATTTCACCGCCGAGTTACAATCTCCCTTCCATTCCCTCTTTGGTGTTTGATAGTAAAATGCTCGTTTTACCCAGGACCCACTTTATGCGAGTCTTGCTTTTACCTAACCGCTTTTTTCACCATGAGTTAGTTTTATTAATTCCACGTTTTTAGTAGATTCTGGTATTCCAAGTAAGTTTATAATGACATGTTTTTTTATTCTTAGTGTAATTTGTCTCAATTTGTGTTGAAATATGGGAAAAGTAACAAAATTATGCAGTATGCATCCGAAAACAAACTCCTGTCGTTGACTTCGGCGGGTGTTGTTATTAAATTTAGATTTACCATCACAATATTTTATAATATATCTATTTATTTAACATTATTTATTGACACAACCTATATCTAAGGGAGAAATTTAGATTAATAAATAAGTTTCTATTCACATTGCTTGGTAATCATTAAAAACAATTATGGTATTCGGACAAAAATACTTCATACCAATCAGCTATTAGGAAATTTTCCAAGCTAAAAGGGCACCCTTGCGAGTCTGTGCAAATATGCCTCGATAAAATAAAAATAACTATAGTTGTGGTGGCCAATTGGAAATGTCCCTGCCTGGTGATCTGCCAAACAGGGATTCGAGTCCATTTTAAGCTCGATAGTTTCTTGTAGTTTGCAAGCTCATCATCCTTGTGCGTGGATCATATGCATAAAGGGTCTACAGGGCATTTTCACCTTCCCTTGCCCCTGTCATTCATGAGTGGCCTTTAAACCTTTTAAGAGGCTTTTTATTTGATCTATGTAGGTTTTAGTATTAGAAGACCAAGGTATGACAAAATAGGGAAAGAATTATTTGGAAAATGAGTGGCATATATAGATCGCTTTTTGTAGTTAACAATTAGGCTTCATCCGTTATAGAATACACGAACTTGTCGCGACTTCAATATTCAACTGGTTGTTTATCAGGTCACGTTTTATTACTTCATTTTACTACCCTGTAAAGCGATATAGACTGTTACGCATACAGTCTTTTTACTGAAGGTGAAAGTGTATTAATTAATAAAAAGCCATAACTGACCTTAACGTATATTGGTATCAGTTTCATCCATAAAAGGTGAGAAATACAAAATACTGCATAGAAGCGATCTGGAGTGGTTTTATTGTTTTAATTTCATTCCTTCAGCGTTGAAATACAGGTGCTATAGTCGTTAACATATACTTGTTTTACTAGGCAGGGAAACGTTCTGTTCTGAAAATGTTCAACTCAGCAGAAGAACAATAACCCCCAATTCCAAGCAACGTTTACATGGTTTAAAGGATAGAATTCATCTCGCAACGTTAAGTTCCCTGAAGAATAAATTTTACGCTGATCTATCTTGGGTACTCTTGTGGTGAGTAAGAATGTGTACCTCGTATAATGGAGCGTTTTCGAGGCTGTTCGGAATGTCAGGGAAGGCCACTGAATAACCCTAAAGGGGCGCCTAGTTTTCCAGCATCCAATAGCATTTTGCCGTCAACCTTTGTACGAAGTAACAATAATCCTTTTTCATATTTGCGTAAAATGCCAAATCTTTATATCCTTTGGTGAACTCGTGCATTAGAAGGAACTTAATGCCGCTTTGAAATGCAAATATTGAACCAACAGTGAGTTGGAAATATAAGTCCAAAATTAGACACTGGAATTTTAAACACATCGCTCTGAGGACGTGCATCCTGTCACACACTTACTGTGTGGCGAATAACCAAACAGATAGTGTAGGGAAAGATGGCAGATGTGCTTAGTAGGGCTACATACTGGAACTTACTGTGCATGTAGAATGTGATAGGATACACTTCCTCAGAATTCCTGTATCCAACTGTACAAGTTTTTGGAATAGATGGTTATTGTCTTTTTAGGATCAGAGAGGTCGTTACATGAAAATATTTCATTACAAATAATTCGCTGAAAAACACTTCGCGAAATTCTCTTTGATTCTGGGAAGTTTGGTCATAAGGTCCAGCCTTGGGACTGGGGAAATCATTCATCCCCAAGTATAGCTGGGGAAATCCCTGCAGTTGCCATAAGAAGTTAAAGTTTATTGAAGTAAAACCAGTAACTGCAATTGCCATAGGAATTTGAAATTTGCAGAAGTTCGAAAGAAAGATGGAAGAAAGGAAACTGAACGGAGATGAAGTAGAAAGCTAAAAAGGGGGTGCGGAAGCCAGGGATCCATTTTACCATTTATACTTGTCTTTTGTATATGTATCTGCAATTCATAGTATTATGGTTGAGGTATATTAAATCAATGTTTTTCGTAGTTTTGGTTCCGGCTTAATTAATACTATGGCATTTATAAAAGAAATAAAGCCTGTCCATTGAAATGAGAGGTGCTTAAAAGGTCATTAGTCATGCCTATACAGATATCCTTATTGTAGCAGCTATTTAAAGGTGGTCTTTGTTCACAACTTACCAAAGTTTCTCAACTACATTAAAGTAGGCGTTCTTCCTTCAAATTTCTCGAACCCTTTTTCCGGGAGGAAGTCTGGAAATAATTTATTAGAATGTCCAGTGACTTATAATGGTTTTGTTTTGAAGATATGATTACATTAATGTCTTCTGTGAATCGAAGTCAAACCTCTTTTTCTTCTTCGACTTTTCTTTCCCCTGACATGTTTTCTTGACACATAACACAGCGGTTTTTTTAGTCTGTTTCGAAATTGTTATATATGGTAAAGAAGAACACGTTCTTTAAGGGATATTTTCATTGCTTAGTAAATGTCTATTTCCCCTTTATATTTTCTTGACTCATCACACATTGATCATTTAGTCGGTTTGAAAATTTCTATATTTATTAAAAGGTATCAATTTTTTTTTTCCAAAAGATATCTTAAGTGTTAAGTAAAGTAATCTTTCACGCGTTTTATGTAAGATTTATTGCATCTTTTAAAACTTGAACATTAGTCCTCTGAGATTAACCATCCCTCTGCAGTTTACCTTATTTTTAATTATCATAGTTTTTCCTCCCAAGGCCGTTGCATGAGGTCACGGCTGGCCTTCCAAGGAGATGGAAGAGGCTAATATGAGTTCAGGGTCATGGAAGAGAATACGAATTTCCAGAACCACGTGAGGAGAGTAACAGAAACTTAGTCTGGCTCTTTCGAGTCTACAATTCTTATTTGTTTTATCAAATTCCACATCGTTAATTGGTTGTGAATTCGCTACAGGTTGATTAGTAGACGGATGTAAAATAATTATTCCGTTTCATTGTAATTTTTTATATTTATATTTCCTTGCAAACAACTGTTATTCTTCCCTTTGTTTGATAAAAAATCTGCTTAGGCGGTTACTTGTCTTTTTTTAAAGATTACTGTTTTATATTTTCTTACAAGATATTTTCTTTCAAGTTACAGTGATATCATCACCTTTCCAACTCTGGCTATGGACCTCATTCAAGTCGCTTATTATTATTTTAAGATTCATTGACGTCAGAAATTTATATATAGAAGAAACTAAAATCAAATAGATTTTTCCATAGGTCTTTCTGAAATTATATAAAAAGAGATAGAAAAATAACTGGTGCAAAAGGGCTAAATATAAAAATCTGTCTCTAACCGTATTTATTATAGCTGGAATTTCCATAATGCAAAGTTCTTTTTAGGAAATTCTACGTCTTGGTATTGTTATTGAGGGAAGTTAGGGAGGCAGAATACTCATTTCTGTCGGAGAAATGAGAGAATTTCGACATAGGTGATCACTTTGGCTCTTGGCAGTTAACTCTAAATTATATCTGGGGACAATTGTATGTTGCTTTAGTAAGTTGTTTAGTATTTGGAGAAAGTTTTGTGCTTTCATCTACTCTCCCCTCTTCGCTTTGAAGACTTTTTATGGGCTTCTTTCGTAGAAATTAAAGCATTTCTTGTAATACAACGCGAATATGGAATTATGTGAATGAAGAAAACATCGGTCATAACGAAGATTGTTTCAAATAGTTATGAAGTAAAAGTTTTTCTAAGAGACTGGGACTTCTCTCTCTCTCTCTCTCTCTCTCTCTCTCTCTCTCTCTCTCTCTCTCTCTCTCTCTCTCTCTCTCTCTCTCTCATCGTCAACATATTTATTTTTCTTGACTTTTCATGTGTAAATCTGATGGACATAATACCAAAATTTTGTTTTTGGATAACTAACTATGGTCAGCGTTGGCAAGAATAATAATTCCTTAAGAAGGATGGTCATATGGGGCACTTACTAATAAAATGGTTTGTCATTATCAGTATTACTATAGTATTGTTTTTCATAAAATTTTGTTTCCCATTTTAGCATACTTACATTGTTTAGTTGACTTCATTAATTCCGGTACACTTCGGCAGAAGCTAAGGAGACGTCTGACAGATGTACACTGTATCAGGTAACGCTGTGTTTAGCCAATAGGAAAAAGTTGGCTAAGGCTT
>NC_090727.1:21395675-21410675 GCF_036898095.1 Palaemon carinicauda | reverse complement strand
TTCTCATGATCATAGAGTTGAAAGTTCTAAAAGGTTGAAAGGTCACTCATGAATAACAGAGACAAGGAACAGTGACAATGCCCTAGCTAGCAGGACAATGGTATTGTACTGTATTTATTTCCTTATTTCCTTTCCTCGATGGGCTATTTTTCCTTGGAACCCTTGGGCTTACAGCATCCTAGTTTTCCAACTAGGGTTGTACCTTAGATTGTAATGATAATAATGGTAATAATAAAATTATGGTAATATTAATAATAGCAACAATAATGATAATAATGACGATGACCATGATAATAATAATAATAATAATAATAATAATAATAATAATAATAATAATTATTATTATTAATACTAAAGCCCACAGTTAGAAACATCTTAATTAATCTTTGATATTTATTCTCTATTTTTTTTCAGCTTGGTCTTATGCAGTTTAGTCAAAATATTTTTATCAGTATCTCAATCAAATACTCAATATTGGGCTGGATGAAAAATATCATCGGAATGCGTTGCATATCTCTCTCTCTCTCTCTCTCTCTCTCTCTCTCTCTCTCTCTCTCTCATATTTGACCTGAAAAAGATATACATGAATTGATACGCCTGGTTGAAAAGGAATGACGTACTTGCATCGTTGAGGATTAATCCGATTCTGAATAAAGAATGAAAACGTTGTTGGCCAAAAAACAGTCCACTTTTTTCGCGAGAGGACAGGTTAATTCTTCGTCGAATTGATTTAATAGTAAAGTGAAAAGCTCCATAGCATATTACGGAGACGATATATAAGAAAATGCTAGCATACGTGATCGTTCAAAGATTATAATCATTCAAGAATGTTTAAAGTTTTTATATATTTTCCATACGTGCATACACACTTCTATATACTGGTTGTTTATTTTCTTGTTTTTGGGGGGTAATAAATGATTGGCAGTCAAAAATAGCAAGAAATAGTCTGTCATATCCTTTGTCTTATATCATACTTTCCTTCTTTTTATTTACCTCCTTCATTGGAAACCTTATGTCTTTGGAAAGCTGGTGTCCTACCATAATAATTAATAAGTTATTAGGTAATTTTTCTTTTGATTCCTCCTCAAAGCAGCTTATTCCTACATGTTTTTTTAGAGGAACTTTTCCTTACGATATTTTACTTCAGTTTTGGAATAATATAATTTACAGCAATTTAATATCTGCTCTTTTGTTTGGATTTTTTCAGATGTTCAAGCGTTTCAGAGTTAGAATTCTTTACCTTTTCTTATATTATTGCATCCCAGTTTTTCTTTAAATCCAACCCTGTTTGTCTTTTGGTGTTATCGAAAATATTTATATTTGGTATACACGCGAATGTTTTGCGAAATAACCTGAAGCCTCTCCCCTATATAGTAAAGAAAAAGTTTGTGTGTGTGTGTGTATATATATATATATATATATATATATATATATATATATATATATCGGTCACGTTCAGTGGTGCTGCCAGACTTATAACTACTCAGTCTCACCCCATCCTTCGAATAGGGGGGAGAGGAGTAGTCATATGGTGGTGAGATGGGATACCCAGCGAAGAAAGGGGGAGGGTTGGTAAAGGTTGAATCTGTGTGTGCATGTCTATCAAAATATTTAACCGTCATTTTTGACTGGCTGCGTACACTAGTTTGACGTAATGATTAACTACTACTATTAAAACTCCCATTACATATAGGGGACAAATCTTGGAATATGCCTCTTCTTTAAGCTGAATCGAGAGTAGTGATGCCATTCAGCATTTTCAACCTTTATACCAGTGACTGTTTACCTCAAGGGAAGCGAATAGTCTCGGAATGTTTGCGGGATTTCTTTGTTTACCCAAAGGCTTACAACTAAAACTTAGTTTCCATCCGGTTTATTGGTAAGTCTCTCTACAATATATTTGTCTTTTACCATTCCATGTTGTCTATTTTAACTTCTGGAGAGAGGAAGCTTGTGGAATATAATGTCGTTTTGAGGAAGGGGAACAAAATAGCTGTGTTGTTTCGAATGATTGATTATAAATGTTTTGATCCTTTGATATTAGATCCCATAAAATAGATTCGTCGATTCATATTTCTCAGGAAGGAATGCAGTGAAGTTAAATTATTTGTATTCATGACAAAACAATGTAATTTTCTCATTTCTTTCAATGAAAAAGAATATTTTTGCGGTGGAGTCTCTCTCTCTCTCTCTCTCTCTCTCTCTCTCTCTCTCTCTCTCTCTCAAACTGACTGTTTGAAAGATTGATTAAGAAAGCATACCTTGCCATAGTTACAACTATTACTATTGTTCATACTGTTGTTGTTACTCAGTTATGCAGTTTGCTTTGAAATACCAGCATCAAAGCAATAAGAATCTCATCATACACAACGCTGACATGGATGTATAGACAGCACATACTGAATTATTCATGTTATGGAATGTATAATTTATTGGTTTATGGTGTTCTTTCACAATATTAAATAAATTCAATTTGGCTATCGGATTGATAAAGAACAAAAGTAATGAAGATGAAGGCATGCTTTGTTTAACATATCTAAATGTGTTTAATATTTAGTTTCGTAAGCAATATCCTTTCATAATTGGTTTATGATATCGATATACTTAGATAGATGTATATCTATTTTCTTTATGTTTAAAGGAAATAATTTGTTTTTTCATCGTTTTGTCACGCCTCAAATTCACTGACGTTTTCAGTGAGATTTCCCTGAAATTAAAAAAAATCCCTTTTCAAATGAAATTTTGGCCGAAAGAATTAGAAGCATAAACGTTGTTCCTTCCTGAATCACAAATGATTGACAAGAATCTCATAATCTCTTTTTTTTTCTCGTTTGTGTTTTCATACATAATAATGTATGAAAACACACATAATAATGTATGAAAACACAAACGAGAAAAAAAAGAGATTATGACCAGATTTTGATAGCATTTTGCAATCGTGGACAATGTAATGCTGGGAAACTATTGAAAGGATAATCGATCTGCAATGAAGAGGTCAGATGTAACCAAAATATAAATAGAGTAATGTTGATGGAGGTTTTCACGGAAATGTAAATATCTCCACCATCAAAAAGATTGTTGTTTTGTTGTTTTTGTATTTTGTTGCATTCAGAAATATAGGGAAGAGAAGAGTTTTTTTTTTCTTTTCTCTGGCACTTACTCTTTATTATATAAGGGAGATTAGAATTACCGTCTTAATGGTATGAGAATTCTTTTACATTGAACCGATTTCTTAAATCATCAGTAAAATTGTATTCAGGTCGTTGGAATCCTTGGGCCTGAATGTTCCTCCCGAATATCCTTTGGCGTTGAGGGAAGGAAGACTGTCCTAGCGAATAAGTTACTCTCTCTCTCTCTCTCTCTCTCTCTCTCTCTCTCTCTCTCTCTCTCTCTCTCTCTCTCTCTCTCTGCGCGCTATGCCATCAATATGAAAGACCAGTGTTCGATTTCAGTACTAATCTATAAGGATCGAAAATACTCGTCCTTAAATTCAGTATGCTCATGCTAACCTTAGATAGAAATTTGGTACTTGTTTATTTTTCAAAGATTAGGAGGGTCAATTAGGATGAAGATATAGAGAAATAAGGTAAAACCCACAGCACTTTATTAAAAGATATAAAAAAGAAGCGAAAAAGATGTTTATTTCCCGTTCAAAATGGGAGGGCCAAGACACGGTAGTTTGCACTCAACCGGTTTGTCGAATTATAAGTTGCAAGGAAAAAATTATATTCAAGTTACCTAAGCTTTTTCTTTGCTATGAGTTTGAAATTACCAATGCTCTCTCTCTCTCTCTCTCTCTCTCTCTCTCTCTCTCTCTCTCTCTCTCTCTCTCTCTCTCTTGCTAGGGGAGGAGTGCATATATATTATGTCTCTTGTTGTCGCTGTCCTTTAATTGAACTTTGAATAGCTTTACTTTTCGGAGATATCATTCTTTTTGTTTCAAAAGAAAGCCAATTGTTTTTATCTTTTGAGACTGTTGGTATTCATTGAGTGTGCTTTAGTTAGTCAGTAGTGTTTTCTTTGCTGTATTTATTTCAAAAATATTTATTCTTTAGAATATTGAAGAATTAAAATACACGTTTGCAAATTATCTCAGTTAACGTTGTCTTGTGCCGTTATTCAGTAGTTAGTAAACCACATGTATGCAGACACTTCAGTGATAGAAATTAGCTGTAAATTCCAATACATTCTTGTTAACCACGTTAAATTGTTATTATTGATGAGTCGAAATTTGTTTTTACAAGAATCCAACGCAAACAATACCATATATATATATATATATATATATATATATATATATATATATATATATATATATATATATATCCCAAAGATGCAAGTATTTAATGTACGATAGTACTTGGCGCAGGTCATGTTATCTTTGTATTTCCGATTTATTTTTACACATTCATACATACATAAAAGACGCACATGGTTTGTTCTAATATTAATTTTTACTGAATAGAAGTGTTAGATGATTTTTTTTTCTCGGATTTTTGAGAAAACGGGATTAAAACAATACTGTAAATGTTTGTTCTATTTTTTGATGTCTTTTAAATTCCCTTAATTATTGTCAAAGGTTTTACATTTGTTATCGTTTTTTCTGACTTATTCCTTTTGATTTTTCTTGTTTATTATGGATTTCATCATCTGTCCTATGTTGGTCTTTTTGTCTCACTTCTATATTAATTTACATTTCATTTATGTTTGTGTTAAAATTTATGGTATTTTGATCTGTTTTTGTGGCCTATGTGTTGACGTCCCTGACTATGGTTCAAGTTCCGATGATATTCGTTAGTTCTTTTAGTTGCAGCAACCATACCATCCTGTGGGAGCCTATAGGACTATCTGCCGAGAGGGGCTTCGGCCCTGATTATATGTACAGTATATGTCTCCAAGGCATTGTCCTGCTTGATAGCGCAATGTCACTAGTGTCCCCTTGCCTCTTCCATTCATGAGTGGCCTTTAAACCTCCAGATCGTGCCTTTGTTTTTCACTTCGAACTTCAAGTCTTCATTAAAAACGATCCATCACATTTTCTTTCTCTTGGTCGAAGTTTAGGTCAAACTTATGTAAAGTTTCAACGAAATTTGTTAACTGGAAAGAAGGAGAAAGTAAACGAGGTTCTCGAACTCTTGTTTTCAACTTATTGACTTTTGTACAGTAATGAAATAATGAGTCTAATGCTTATAGATACATTATTTATTTGATAACCTATTTAATTACGGAGATTCATCCACTTGAGAATATATTATGGAAACGTGTAAAGTGGAAATATTTGATATCTTACTGTTCAAGGCAGTTTGTAATTTTTACAAATAACTTATATTGATTTTACCATAGTGTGGGTGTTATTTATTCAAGTAGTGATCATGATGAATATTTTTCAGCATATTGAGTGGCTTTTTATATTTGAAATTGATCCGGACAATTAGTTCTATGGCGGTTTGGAAATTATTTTTGAAAAGTTTAAGGAACCTATCGGATGATGTAAGTTAAGGAGAATTGCTTTGATATTGCATTAATGAAATGGCGTTAGATTACAAGGCCAAATTTTCCTCATTCTATTCCTTATCAATATACTGTTCACTAATGTACAGATCACCAAACACAGAATGAGTCATCTTCACTGTTTAATAAAAAGGACTGACACATCTTACTTATTACTATTGTTAGAAAGGTAATTCTGTTTACAATTGCAGATTTTACAGGCAAATTCAGCATATTTTAAAATGTTTGTGAATCTACAAATTATCAAAGTAGTAATAGAATTAAGATACTGTCTAAATTGTTACTCTCGACAGCATCTGCTGGTCAACATTAGTTCATCATATCGGAGTGAACTTTCGATGTATTCGGCAAGGTCACTGTTATGTAGGGCCAAGGACCTATGGCTATTGGCCTTGGGTCTTAGCTACTGGGAAGGGACGGCGTTGGTAAACGTATCTTTGTTGATTCAGATGTTGTAAATGCGTTAAGCCTCACACGTTTCGCAAGGATTTGGGCATAGGTTCAAGTTCTATTTTTGAACGGATATTTCAAAGATGTTTTGTTGGTGTCTTGAGACTTGAGGGAAAAATCACACTGAAAATCCCTAGAGTCTAAGAGGCCTTGAGGGATGGCAGCCTAAAAGGAAATTGAAGTTATTTTAGTGAAAGAACGATAAGCGAACAGTTCTTACAATCCTAATCCCTCATGATCTCTGAGATCTTCAGAATCAAGGGAACACTCACACACTCTCTCTCTCTCTCTCTCTCTCTCTCTCTCTCTCTCTCTCTCTCTCTCTCATAGCAGACACTTTACTTTGTTTTCCAAGTGGAGATTTTATTAAATTCATGTATACAGTGCTCCTATTGTTTTAACTACGGTATTCTTTCATCTTTCATGATTTTATAGTCTATACTGTATATGAACCTTGTTGATAGGCTAGAATGAATACCTTCATAATTTTTAAATTTTAGTAATTTTTTTTTTATTATGATTATGAAAATGTTATAAGAGAGAAAGAAGAGAGCATGGGTAATATAAAATGAAGCATTTTCCCTTCTTGTATGTGGAGTTCCAGACGTTTAATGATGCTTCTTCAAGAACTGGTTATACTTGTATGTGGAGGGTCGATGAAGAGAGTAGTTTAAGGTATTGAGGTGTCTCGTTTATTGAAGGGTAGATGGGTTAAAGGGGGAAGGGGGAGAAGGAAAACCTCTTTTGAGGAATCAAGATCGCATCTGATAGATTTTGGTCTAGGCCAGAGAAAATTTGATCATTGCGAACCTGAATAACAGTTTACAATGAAATTAGAGTGCGAAAATTAAATTGTTTTTACAATATCTGTCTTGATATAAGTTTTTTTTCTTCTTTTTTCTTGTTTTTCTTTTTTTTTCATTCCGTATCATATTTGCAATAGTAAAAAAATTTTTTATGGCTCGCAGACTATTCTGGTTCGTCTGTCAGTTTGTGTTTGTTGATATGATGACTTGAAAATATGTGAAGGTTCTCTTCCCGGGAACAATTGGTTCGTTTTGATTGGATTTTACGATGGTTTTTCTTATTTAGTTATGTTTATTCTAAAGGGTGAATGGTGTAATGTTAATACTTAGTAGTTATTGAGCATTTTTATGACGCAATGGGTTCACGTTTCTGCATTTTGACTCAAAGAAAAAGCGGTGTTAAGAGTAAATTTAAACCTCAGCACTTCCTTCTTAACACCTTAGAATTGTCAGTTTCAAATGGGCTGAAATCACGTTCTTCCACCAGCACGTGTGACTGGGTGAGAGGCTGATGGTAATCGCATCTGTCCTTAGTAAGTCATTTCACTGATTTATGCATCTTAAGGCTTTTGCTCTACCAGATCTCTTATCTTATTACGAGCGCCTTGTGTCTGATAATTCTAGTGTGTTGAGAATCAAGTGAGTGTTGGAGTGTAAATTTAGTAGCAACAATTGGTTTAATGGAAATTTTTTCCAGAGGTGAAGGAAGAAAAACCATTGTTTCTTTAGGGGCTATTCTTCGAAATATCGTTAATTAAACCAGTTAATACTTTCGTTTAGGGATTAGAATATTTCGATGGTTGACTTTTGTGCTCTTAAAAGTTTAATCAAAGGCTTTTGTGAGAGATCGTGTCTTTTGCAGCGTGAAGAACAATTCAAAACTATTTATGTTTTGATATGATTTACTAAAAAAAAACAATTCAAGGCTTATTTTTGTTTTCAGTTTTGTTGACCTAATCATTGGCCAATATCAGCGGCAAAGGGATTGCGTCCTCTTAACAGCTAAGCTCCTCCAACTGGTCTTATTTAGACTCAGGTTTAAGTAATGTTTGAATATACTCAAGAGGTGAAATTATTCTTTGAAGTTTGTTGTCTCTCCCTTTTTTTTTTTTTTTAGTGGTCTCTGAAATATATGTTTTGCCACTGTCGAGGTCATATATTGTTTCAAAATCACCGTATGCAATAAAGAGCAAGTCTCTGGATATATATATATATATATATATATCTTTCTTTCTTTCTTTCCTTCTTTCCGGTCACGCTCAGCTTTTCCGGTCTCTCTCGGGTAAGGGAGCGGGAGTATTCATATCCTAGAGAGAGGGGTTGCGTTTGCGGGTATGCCCATATCTATCTTATATTTAGCGGGTATCGTACACTAGTGTTAGAAGATTAAGACCAGATGATAAAATATTTATCGGTTTATATATGTGTATATATAATTTATATATATATATATATATATATGTATATATATATAAATATATATATAAATATATATATATATATGAATATATATATATATATATATATATATAATAGTGTGTGTGAAGAGAATATTAGTGAAGATATCTTGGCATAGATAACTTTGACCCTATACTTGGTATTTGTATTTAAAATTCATTGCCAAAAGCATTTATTGGGTTTTTATACCTCACAGGTCAAATTACTTTGCTTTTGACTTCATCTCAAACTGCTTAGTAGAGATTTCCACATCGCAGAACCTCTACAATATTCAAACTTTTCTTGTTTCTCCTTTTATGTGTTGGGGATCTCGGTATGAGGTGAATTCCACATAGTGTTATTGAATGTGATTTTTTCTAATTCTATCCTGAAAACTGTTTATATAAAGGAGACAGAAAAGAACATATAAAGAAAACGACATATAAAAATGTGTTTGTGAGATTAAATCTCTCTGAGACGGGGAATATTCACTTGGAAGCGTCCAGTCGGTCCTGGGGTTTAACCTGCTTTTCTGGCGCCACTTTACGAAATTGGGTTGAGCTTTTATTATACACAAAAATGAAAATAACTTTTGCTGTATATTGGAAAACTCTCTCTCTCTCTCTCTCTCTCTCTCTCTCTCTCTCTCTCTCTCTCTGCTCAGGCTGAAATCAGAAAAAATATTGTATTTCTTCGTTGGAATTTAGGGAAGAGACAGTCGACGTTCCTTGAATTTTTTTATTTTGAAAAGATTCTAGTATACTCGGACAAATTATTTCATCTGTTAGTAATGTGTGAATTCTTCAACTTTTAAAGGTAATCTGATTAGTTCATGTTTTAATAGTTTTATTTATTTATCAGAATAAAGTTTAATTAATCCAAAATGGTAGCCTCTTTGGAAATAAAGTACAATTTAGTCTGATGGAGGGAACACAGTTTGCAGGAGTAAACTGTAAAATCTAATACAGCTTCAGAATGTAAATATGATGGCAATTTTTCAAAGTAAATTGGATTCCTGTTGACAATGAAGGGAGGAACTGAATTTATGCTTTAATCAATTATCAGTAGAACAAATAGTGCAGTATGGGAATTGATATCCCAGAGACATTTTCACTTTAGATACTGATATTTATTACCTCCGCCAATGAAGTTTGAAGGAGGTTATGTTTTACCCCCTGCTTGTGTGTTTGTATGTTTGTGAACACCTTCCAGTCCCCAGTTTTATTCGCAGAGTAATGAAATTTGCAGGGATTAAATGTTATGTTAAAAGCTGGAAATGATGAAATTCTTGTGTAAGCATTATCTTGTCTTATTTTGCGTTTGTACTCGTAGAATTGAAAAAAATTGGTGAAGGAAGCAGCTCCTGAACATGATTTTATTCTTTTACATTTATTAAAAGACCCAACGGATTATAAAAGTGACCAAGACTATATTTTTAAGACTTTATGTGGAAGTTACTTTCCCCTAAACATATGGTGACATATTTGGAATATTCCAACATTTTTGTGATTTTAGGAATTCTCTGAATATTTGCTGTGTAGATGAAGTACAGTGGGGAATTTGTGTAAAGTTATTTGCTGTGTAGATGAAGTTGGCTCACTGGGGAGAAGTTGTGTAAAGGTCAAATTATTTTTTTTACGAGAAATGTTTAAAATAATGGAATAATCTCAAGTTGTCTTTTAAAAAGTTTGGTTCGAACGCCTACAGTACAGCTCGGAAATCAAAACATTGCGTGAGCAGAAAATAGGCTACGTCTGAACCTCGTCCTTATCGGGTCTGTTGTAATTCTCATCTTTCAACTGATCCACTACAGAACAAAGGCCTCAGGCATGTCCTTCCACCTTTGTCTGTTTATGATCTTCCTGTGCCAGTCCATACCCGCAAAGTTTTTTAGTTCGTCAATCCGTCGTCATCTCTTCCTTTCTCTGCTTCTTTTGCCATCTCTAGAGACCCTTCATTATTATTAATGGCCATCTATTACCTGTTTTTCTCCCATGTCCGATTCTTTTTCTTGTTGTTGTTGGAATATCGTCTATTTTAGTGTGCTCTCGTATCCATGCTGCCCTTTTTATGTGTATGTATGTATATATATATATATATATATATATATATATATATATATATATATATATATATATATATATATATATATATATATATATGAAAGAGAGAGAGAAAGATATCTATATTCGAAAGTATAGTCCATATTGCAAGACGTTAAAGCTTTACTTTTTACGAGTCTCTCTCTCTCTCTCTCTCTCTCTCTCTCTCTCTCTCTCTCTCTCTCTCTCTCTGTGTGTGTGTGTAAAGTGAAAAATTGTTTCCTTTAAAGAGCGGTATCCAGGCCGGCCCTTATGTTTTATATTATGTTTTTTTAAATTCAAACGTAAGAATACACGAACGAATATAATTATATAGAATTTCAATTAAGTCCTCTTCGTCTGGTATAAAAAGCTTTCTTGAATTTAAGAATTACATATGAACAAAATATCTTTAACATTGGGATCCACACCACACCACTTTGGGTAATTTGTAGCGTGTGATAACAATCAAGTTGTGAACGGTGTTTGGTCCACAAACAAATTGGTTACTTTCATTAGGCCAGGATTTTTCCGCACTCTCTTTACGAAATTGTTTCTAAGGATTCTGATATACAAGGAAAACAATTACTGTACAATAAGAACACTCAAGGATTAGAATTGTATCATATAGTCACCATTATCCTCAGACCTGTCCTGGAATCGCCAGTGATCACCTGATCTAAGCGTAAAATAAGCGTCCAATGGACATTTGGACATTATTGTCAGTAAACGTCAAAACCTGTGATCGAGAAGTGAAGTCAATACTTTATTTGCCTGTAAATTTCATGTCTTTTCCTTTAAATATCTTTTGTCTTTAAATTTCTTCTGTCTTTTCCTTTAAATGTCTTCTGTCTTTTAATTTGAATTTCTTCTATCTTTTGCTTTAAATTTCTTTTGTCTTTTCCTTTAAATTTCTTTTATCTTTTCCTTTAAAATTCTTCTGTCATTTCCTTCAATTTTTTTTTCTCTTTTCCTTCAAATTCTTTTTTCTCTTTTTCCTTCAAATTTTTTCTCTTTTCCTTCAAATTTGTTCTATCTTTTCCATTAGTTTCCTTTTGTCTTTCCGTTTAAATTTCTTCTGTATTTTCCTTCAATTTTTTGTATCGTTTCCATCACTTTTTTTTGTCTTTTCGTTTGAATTTTTTGTCTTTTCATTCGAAATTGTTTCTATTTTTCCCATTAATTTTCCTTTGTTTTTTTGTTCAAATATCTTCTGTATGTTCCTTCAAATTTCTTCGTCCTTTCCTTCAAGTTTCTCCTATAATTTCCTTTAAATTTCCTCCGTGTCACACTACCCAAGAGAGATTAATTCAGCAAACTTTTAACTGGGTTCCAGAAGGCACTAGAAGAGTTAGAAAACCCAGGCCTACAGGGCTATGAAGACTGAAGTAGGAGATGATGAATGAAGAAATATTGATTTAGAAGCTCAAGATAGAGACGACTGGTGAAATATAACTGAGGTCCTTTGCGTCAATAGGCGTAAGAGATGATGATGATGATGATCACCGGAGCATTAGATTCTCTCCACTGGGAAACATTACGAAATAAAGGCGAAATGCTCCGATTCAACCGAAGTTCAATGGCCATCTTCAATCATACCCATCAAACACTGGTTCTCATTATTAGTGGTGTATTGCCGTGGTGATACATTTCAGGCATTCTATTTGGAAGGCCCTCGCGCTCAAGATATTGCGTGGAGTGATGGGCAAATTGAATTTCTGATTTTCAGTCCTTTACTTTAGTCACATTAATAGAAATCTAAGGAACTTCGGATTTTCAGTCTTTTATTTCATGCATATTAATAGAAATGCAAGAAATTTCTCATTTTTAGTCCTTCATTGTAGGCACATTAATAGAAATTCAAGAACTTTCTCATTTTCGGTCCTTTATTGTGGGAACAATAGAAATTCAAGAACTTGTGCAAATACAAAAGTGGGTTTTTACATTTTTATTTGATCCTGTTAATTCTAAAATCGGTTTTTGATTTCTCAATGGTTGGTGTTTCCATTTATTGGATAAAGTTTCTCTGTAGACAACGGCAAATCGGTAGCATTAAAGAGAATATTAGATTGTACTGAAGCATCGCCTCTGGAAAGGAAAAGAATCAGGGACATACTCGGTGATACCAGAATGAAGGATGAACATGGAGGAGGAGGAGGAGGATGAGGCTCCTGTCTAAAGTTGCTGTGCTGATGCCAATGGAAGTGCCAGATGGCTGCCTCCTCCCACGCATTTGGTGCAACCTTTGAGAAGAATGCTGAGCTCTCCCCTATAGACATGGTTATTTGGAGCGACGAAATTACGCAGTATTATTGGATGGTTTTTCCTTTGAGATTAATTCTTAGCTCTGCCGTAAATTTTTTTTTCAGTAAGGTACATTTACATTGCATATACAGCGTGTATCTATATGCATAAATAAGGTAATTTTACAGTAGATATTGTACATTACTTTTAATAATTTACAATGTTTACCATTTGTTTTATACAATGCATTTTATGAAATGACTATATTTTTAGAAAGACTATAACAAAATGAGGCCTGAATTTTTCGTCAACTTTCATTGTTTAAAATCTATAAACAATTTAATTTTCTCCTTTTACCTTATTTGGATTTGACTGAAATATTGTTCATGAAGTATGAATGATGGGATGACTCGTGTTTATTGTTAGAAAAGGAGAAATTGTCTGACTTTTGACTTAATATTCCATTTATGTTTAATGATAAGATGGTCAGTCATATCTCATTTTTTTTTCACTTAAGGTTACCATAATTTTTATCATATTTTATACGTGTTTATCCGTTTTTTTAAGCAGAGTACTGTAAGTATGAAAATGAATTTACTATTACAATGCTACCGCTATTAGAGAGAGAGAGAGAGAGAGAGAGAGAGAGAGAGAGAGAGAGAGAGAGAGAGAGAGTGAGAGAGTGAGAGAGTGAGAGAGTGAGAAAGTGAGAGAGAGAGAGAGAGAGAGAGAGAGAGAGAGAGAGAGAGAGAGAGAGAGAGAGAGAGAGAGAGAGAGAGAGAGAGAGTCGTAGAACCATCTTCCACAAGATCAGCATGATTTAAGTTAGGCATAGAAACGCTTCGTGATTGGCCAAATAAGCATCTTTCTACTCGCAGAAGATCTCTTTTATCGGCTAATTAGATTTAATGACGCATAAAGGAGGAGATGTTTCGGGATCGAAGTCATTAGTGTTTGTTTCATGTTTTTGTGAGGTGGAATCGCTTAATTTTTTTTTCTTTTTTTATTTTTAATCATCCTGTCTCTATTCTAATCTTTCAGTGAATAAGATTGATATTCGAAATTAAGATTCTGGCAGTGAATGAAAAGTGGGAGAATTACAATATAGTCTTGAATTAATTCTATTTGTAATTAACGCTCTTTGAGGCTATTACGCTGTAAAGATAAAAACATTCCCTTAGAACCCAATAAACAGATGGGGGTGAGGGAAGATAACTTGGAAAACTCAATTTGAAAGCCTATAATCTTACAACGCAAGCATTGATGGGGTGGTTGTGGCCTATTGGTAACGTCTCTGGCTGGTGAAAGCCAGACTGGGGCTTGAGTCCCGCTCAAACTCGTTAGTCACTTTATTCGCTATATCCTCACCATCCTTGCATCCTTGTGAGCTAAGGATGGGGGGGGGGGGTTGCCCTTGGGGAGCCTATAGGTCTGCCTGCTGAGGTATTAGCAGGCACTGCCTGGCCATAGCTTGGGTGGAGAGGGGGCTTGGGTGGGGAGGGGGCTTGGGCGCTGACAATATGTATATATGGTCAGTCTCTAGGCCAGGATATTGGCCTGCTTGCTAGGGCACTGTGAGTGTCCCTTACCTTTGCCATTCATGAGTGGCCTTTAAGAAATTTAAACCTTAACGAAGAAATGGTTTGAAAACTAGAAATGAAAATATAGCGAAAATTATACCGAACAAAGTTTTTTACGTAATGTCTTCGGGTTGAAGAGATTGACACGCCCGAATGATCTGTATTGGCATTTTCATTAATGCCCATAACCATGTGAATTGAGAAAAAAGACATTTGACTCGCAAATGTCATTGGAACATCACAGTCGCCCTGCAAAAACAGAAAGAAATATATAGATTAATTCTACGACACTTAAAGGGATACAATCATAAAGTAGGTAAATATTAGGTAGAGCTTTGACTTGAACTCAGGATATTCATCCAATGGCCAATGGAATAGACAGTTTGTGGAAGCATTTATTTTTATGTTTCACATTTTTCACTTTTAAGCCGATGAATACACACATGACTGAGGAAGGAGTTTCGAAGGATTCCTCAGGATGTGACTTTCATTTACAGTTTAGTTAAGAGATTACAAATAGAAGTGTGTAGGAAATCCTACTGCTTAGAGTTTGAGAACATATACAGTACATAATGTGTGTATGTATATATATCTCATATATATACTGTGTATATATACTGTGTATATATATATATATATATATATATATATATATATATATATATATATATATATATATATATGAACATATATCACAAGCACACGTGATTTTAATTAATGTAAATATCACCCACGAAATGCATCTAATACCGAATTCTATCTTGGGAATACATATCCACTTGGAATTCATTTTATGGTAACAGTTGGTAGGGTCCCTGCCAGCATGGTTTCTAGCCGTACAGGTGGTGGTTCGATTCACCACCCGGCCAGAAGCTGTTACCATAAAATGAA
>NC_090727.1:21383175-21388175 GCF_036898095.1 Palaemon carinicauda | reverse complement strand
GTTCGAGTCCCACTCAAGCTAGATAGTTTCTTTACTGTCTGCAACCTAATCATCCTTGTGAGCTAAGGTTTGGTTTGGGGGTCCTATAGGTCTACCTGCTGGGTCATCACTAGCATTACCTTGCCTTCCTTGGTCCTAGCTAGGGCGTTGTCTTGCTTGCTAGGGTATTGTCACTATCCCTTGCCTATGCCATTCATGAGTGACCTTTAAACCTTAAGCAGCAAGATTAGCTTTCCTGTTCAGAATGACACATCACACATGTCATAAAGTTATATTTTTCCCATATTTGAATGTTAATCTCGCCACTTGCCTCTGTTGTATAATTATCATCTTGTGTTAAGTTGTACATATATTTTTTGAGCCAAAAAATGTCGGGCTTTTGATATTTAGATGAGCTGAGCTAGATAAGTGTCTTACATAGTCTTCCATTGTAAACCGAAATACATTTGATTTTCTTTATTTCAAATGCTTTGTGACGGCCAGTGGAGAGGCTAAAATTTTTTTCCAAATGTGAGATCATTACTGGCAACGTCAGAAAGATTCTACTGTTGTCATTGGTTGATGTCAAATATTTGCATAAGATCCAAGCTGCTTACGTTTTATACCATAATGGCGCATTAGTTCACTTTCTTCTTTCCTGTTATTCATACCTTCTTTGGAAACTCCATCCCAAGGCAGTGTAAGACTTTGGTACAGAGCCTATGGCACTACCCAAGAATAGAGAACAATGGTTTGATTTTGGAGTGTCCTTCTTCTAGAAGAGCTGCTTACCATAGCTAAAGAGTCTCTTCTATCCTTACCAAGAGGAAATTAGCCACTGAATAATTACAGTGCAGTAGTTAACCCCTTGGGTGAAAAAGAATTGTTTGGCAATCTCAGTGTTGTCAGGTGTAGGAGGACAGAGGAGAATCTGTAAAGAATAGACCAGACTATTCGGTGTCGATGTAGGCAAAGGGAAAGAACCGTAACCAGAGAGAAGGGTCCTATGTAGTACTGTCTGGCCAGTCAAAGGACATCATAACTCTCTAGCGGTAGTATCTCAACGGGCGGCTGGTGCCCAGGCCAACCTACTATCTATGATCCCGGAAAAGCAGCCATCAAAGTAAGTAAGTAAAGTAAGAGATTAGATCTGGTTCTCTGTGCTCAGAGCCAAGATCTATTTCCTGAAGCGTTTGTCTATTGCTCAGCTTACTAACTTCAATATCCGGCTCTTCATATCACCGATCTCTTTGATAATCTGTAATAGAATTCGCTTGGCGTAACCAGGAGTATTGTCTTTATCTATGGTTGATATCAATCGAGAATACGAAGAGAAATGCGAAGTTCAAAGGCAAATGGATGTGTATTGCTGCTGGTCTAGGGTACTGTATCATCTGTAAAGGTCTAAAGCTTTAAAGGTCACTCATGAATGGCAGAGCTGGTCAAGGGACGGTGACAATGGTAGCAGGACAATGCCCTAGACTCAAGACAGACCATATATCCATATGATTAGCACCTGGGTAACATGGAGCGATTTAAGCATATTTTAATGACTAAATCAGTAAGTGATAGTTATTCATCTGTGATATATATTTGCGTGGTGTTTATGTATATAGATGGATATAATTCGTGCACGAGCATGTATTATAGATATTCTTTAGTGTATAGTCATATATATATATATATATATATATATATATATATATATATATATGTAATATATATCTATTTATATACATATATATAATATATAATATAAAATATATATATATATAATATATATGTGTATATATATATATATATATATATATATATATATATATATATATATATATATACACACACCATTGTATTAACTTTGTGAACTAATGTAGTAAACTATCATTATCTTGTATTATTTAGTTTTTGAGCACAGATTGGTGTAGTGACGAAACTGGAGACCAAAGCAAATACATTTCACACTAGACACTTGGATATTGTGTGTTCTTTGACATCTATTATTGCCCTCCCCCTCCTCTCTCTCTCTCTCTCTCTCTCTCTCTCTCTCTCTCTCTCTCTCTCTCTCTCTCTGACACACACATATATATATGTATATATATTATATATACAGTATATATGTATTATATATATATATATATATATATATATATATATATATATATATATATATATTTATATATATATATTACACACACACACGGTACAGTGTATGTATGCGTATTAGCTGTGGTCTTATATATGTGTGTGTGCATAATATTTGTTCATGTATATATGTGTGTGTTCGTCTGTACCTTTGTCTTGAACGGTTTTTTTTTAAGATATTGTAGAGTCGTTAATGTTAAATCCCATTTTGTTAAGGTAATAACTACAGTAAGAAAGTTTCCATTATATCTATTTGTAATAACTACTGTAAGATAGTTCTCGCTATTTCTATTTTTATTATTTAGTCAGTGAAAGATTTTACAGTTCTACCTCACAGTCAGATACACAATGACCCATAAGTCATGGAGAGATTCATCCAGATAAGTAAACCCCGTTTGCAAGAAGACAACAGACGTATCTTTAGAACAATGGATCTCATTTCGTTGGTTAACAGACCCAAACAACAAAAAGCTGAAATGGTTCCCGAAAGGATTCCCATATCTGAGATGACACCAGCCTTGGAGGTATGGGGAAAGACAAGCTAAAATTACGTGTATATTATTTCAACAATTATTTTTTTTTTTGCGTTCTGCATAAATTTTACATTAAATTGTGGGAAGATGATGGAATAATTTAGATTTTATTTAGTTTGTACGGTTATTGTTACTGATATTATTATTATTACTATTACTATTATTATTATTATTATTATTATTATTATTATTATTATTATTATTATTATTATTATTATTTTATTTTTATTTTTGTTTATTGGGTTTTGTTGGAAGACCGTGAAAACTAGGGATTTTCCTCAGTAGTTTCATAATGAGTATTTGTAAATTCTATAAATTTGTATACTCATACATCTTATAGAGAAAACATGTTAATATATCATTCCCTACTAGTGTACACAATCCTTCAAAAATTACTGCTAAATATTTAGATATGTACAAACACGCATACTTATCCCCCTCTCACCAGTGTATGACTACTATCTTTCCGCAATACCCCAGGGGCGGGGAGAGCTGGGCGTCACCGGAAAGAATATATATATATATATATATATATATATATATATATATATATATATATATATATATATATATTTTATATTTATATTTATATTTATATTTATATATATATATATATATATATATATATATATATATATATATATATATATATATATATATATATTTATATTTATATTTATATTTATATATATATATATATATATATATATATATATATATCCGGACACTTGCTCTTTACTATGTAGGGGAGATTAAGGCTATTTAATAAAGTATTATAAAAGTGAAAGTTATGAATTGATATGGAACTAAGTTAATGATATGCTTGAAATCTCTATTTGTATCCTATTTAAAGTATATATATTCTCTCTCTCTCTCTCTCTCTCTCTCTCTCTCTCTCTCTCTCTCTCTCTCTCTCTCTCTCTCTCTCTCTCTCTCTCTCTCATGTCAATGCATCCCCTGAAGTTCTACATGACTTTAAAATTTTGCAGAGAATGTCAATTTCATGTTACCTAATTAAGAGACTTTGTTAGCGAAGACGTTTGCCTCACGTGCGCCTTCTCTCTCATTGCAGGTATGTGTTGCGCGTCGCTGAACACGATTCAGGTGAATGCAGGTAAAGGGGAAACTTCTGGTACGACTTATTAGCTCCGTAAAGTAAATAAGGAAAATTAGGTCTTCATTATAGGCAGGTGGAAGAGGTTGAAAGATATTGATTGAGTGCTATTCATTTAGCATTTTCTAATATAAAAGTTTATTTTTCATCACTTCATGCGGGTGTCCATTTGCTTTATTACCTTCAGTCTTTATATTTCATCTCAGAGTTAAAATTAGTAATAAATTTCATATTGGTTGTTGTAGTGAATCAACTGATTGAAAGATGGAATTAGTGATTAAAATACAAATTCATCAATGGAATCATATTTGTCTTACGGTATTTAGGCTAATATTTTTTTTATTTCCAATTTTAATGAAATACTCCCTTAACTGTGATGTCTTATTATATTCAGTATTTATTAGTTGTCCTTATAAGATTTTCTAATTGCCGGGGAGAGACCGAGAAGTCAAACGTATAGTAGGTTGGCCAGGGCGCCAGCCACCTGTTGAGATACTACTGCAAGAGAGTTATGGGATCTTTGACTGGCCAGACAGTACTACGTTGGATCCTTCTCTCTGGTTATGGTTCATTTTCCCTTTGATTACACAGACACCGATGAATCTGGCCTATTCTTTGCATACTATCCTCTGTCTTCATACACCTGACAACACTAAGATTACCAAACAGTTCTTCTCTCAAAGGGTTAACTACTGCACTGTAATTGTTCAGTGGCCATATTCCTCTTGGTAAGGGTAGAAGAGACTCTTTAGCTATGATAAGCAGCTCTTCTAGGAGAAGGACACTCCAAAATCAAACCATTGTTCTCTAGTCTTGGGTAGTGCAATAGCCTCTGTACTATGGCATTCCACTGTCTTGTGTTAGAGTTCTCAGCTTGAGGGTACACTCGCGCACACTATTCTATGTAATTTCTCTTCTTCCTGTTTTGTTATAGTTGTTATAGTTTATTTAGGAAATATTTATTTTAATGTTATTGTTCTTGAAATTTTCTATTTTTCCTTGTTCCCTTTCCTCACTGACCTATTTTCCCTGTTGGAGCCCGTGGGCTTATAGCATCCTGCTTTTCCAACTAGGATTGTAGCTAAGCAAATAATGATAATAATAATAATAAACGTTTGGCAATGCTTCCTAGTGTGACAGGAAATATATATATATATATATATATATATATATATATATATATATATATATATATATATATATAGTGTGACAGGAAATATATATATATATAT
>NC_090727.1:21375675-21378175 GCF_036898095.1 Palaemon carinicauda | reverse complement strand
ATTTACACCAATTGTAGTTAGTGCCTTTCATGGTGCTTATACGCTAATTACATCATAAAGTGCTACCAACCAACAGGCAAGAGGGGAAAGAACAAAGAAACTCATTAGTTGTGAAGGTTAAATTAGAAGAAGAGCGATATCTTACGGAATCATTGTTATCTTGCTTGAGATCAGGTGTAGAAGATTGTCATAGGAAATATAAGAGAACAAGATGGTTAAAAAGGTGTTAGGGCTAAAGATACTAATAATACATATGAAGAAATTAAAAGCACGTCAGTGTGATATTATATTTATTGGTTATTGATTGATTGATTCAAAGTTTTCAGGCATCCTGACATCTAAGGTCATTGACGCCGGTATTGGTTATTGAACGTTCTCGATAATAGTTGCTGAGAATTTATATAAAAGTATAGAGAGAGAGAGAGAGAGAGAGAGAGAGAGAGAGAGAGAGAGAGAGAGAGAGAGAGAGAGAGAGAGAGAGAGAGAGAGAGAGAGCAATACCCTCAACAAGTGTTAGTTGAAACTCAGACTTTGGGAAACATTTGACAGTGGCATAGACAGAGTGAGCGACATCTCTCCCTGATAAAACAGAATTATTTATCTTCTAAAAGACTCTCGTCAAAGCTCAATTCGGAGGGGAAACAATTTAAGATTAAAAGGACAATACACACACACAGGCGCGGGCGCGCACACACAAAAAAAAACACGTTTGGCCTATTGGAACCGTCCCTGCCTTGTGATTTACCGAACTGGAATTTGAGTACCGCTCAAGCTTAATAGTTTCTTGCAGAGACCTTGTGTTTTTCATAAACTATCTTCAAGAATTAGGAATCGAAGCTAGTATGAAGCCGTGGAATGGTTTTGAGGTGTGGACCGTTCATTGACAAGATTAGTTTTCAATTTTTGAATAATAGGAATAATACATGTTTGTTTATTTATCTCATTTATATAATATATTTCAAGAACTGATGGTATCACTTATCTTCCCATAAAGATCTTTGATGTGTTTATGGAAGATCTCTAAAGATGAAAGTGTTCTTGATAACTTTAGTGTTTTTGGAAATGAGAAAAAAAAGTGTCCTTCCCTATAATTAAAGATAAAAATTGCGTTTAATTGATTTCACGAAAGAGAGTCTGGACACGATTCGCGGGAAACATGGAACGATTAAAGCATATTCTAATGACTAAATATCTAAATGATAGTTTTTCATCTGTGATATATATTTGCGTGGTGTTTTGTTATATCATGTAAATAGAGACATTCGTGCACGTGCAAGTATATACTGTAATGTATAGTCATATATATATATATATATATATATATATATATATATATATATATATATATGTATATATATATATATATCTATAATATCTTTGTGCTAACTCTGTAAAATAATGTAGTAACCTTTCACTATCTTGCAGTGTTTAGTTTTTGGGCTTAGAGTGGATTGATGACTTAACAGGAGACCAAAGCAAATACAGTACATTTCCCACAAGACTCTTGGATATATATATACATATATATTTATATATATGTATATATATACATATATATTTATATATATATACATATATATATGTATATATATATATTATATATATATGTATATATATAAATATATATGTATATATATAAATATATATATATATATATATATATATATATATATATATATATATATTTATATATATTTATAAACACACGGTCCAGTATATGCATGTGTATTTTCTGTGGGTTTACATATATGTGTGTGTGTATTCATATGTACCTTTGTCTTTACCTTTTTTTTAAAGATATTATGGACACGTTAATGTTAAATCCCATTTCGTTAAGGTAATAACTACTGTAAGAAAGTTTCCATTATTTCTATTTGTAATAAATACCGTAAGATAGTTCTCGCTATTTCCATTTTTATAATTCAGCCAATGAAAGTTTTTACTGTTCTAACGTACGATCAGATACACAATGACCTATAAGTCATGGAGAGATTCATCCAGATAAGTAAACCCCGTTTGCAAGAAGACAACAAAAGTATGTTTGGAACAATAGATCTCATTTCTCGGGACAAAAGACCTAAAACTACAAAAAGCTGGAATGGTTTCCGAAAGGATTCCTATATCTGAGATGACAGCAGCTATGATGATATATTTTGGTAATTTTTTGGTAGAAATGTGCTTAAGATCACACGTTTGTAGAGTATAGTTTGGCCGATGAGGTTACAATATTAAAAGAGAAGCCACATGACTCGTTCCCCTTTAGTATGGCTATTTTGTGAGTAAGGGTCACCGCCATATAGATATTGTTATTCACTGCTATTAAGGATCTATGATGCAACATATTCTAGGTTAGACATTTTTATGAATAAATACCAGATTTGGTTCTCATTGTGAAAGCTTTAACTTGTCATAAAATAGAAAGGTTTCAAGTCTGGTTTTAACAACGCTCTTGATGAATTCTTCAATTTTGATATTATTTTGTGCTTTGCTCTTCAAGTAT
>NC_090727.1:21353175-21370675 GCF_036898095.1 Palaemon carinicauda | reverse complement strand
TGTGTTCAACATGTAATATATGTATTTGAAAGAGATGTTTTATTCTGTAATATTTATTGATAGTAGTATCAGCAGCATTATATAAGAAAGAAATGTTTTGTGTTAGGTCTGTGTTTACTTGACATTTAGTTATTTAAGACGTTTCTTAGTTGTGATTTAGTAAATTAACTTAAAGAAGGGCCGACGTCATACGTATATGTTTGGTCAACGGGATTTTGTATGGTACAGGAAATGTTCTGCTTTTCATAAGGAAAGATATTTGTGTTAATTTGATAGTAATATCAAGAACTGAGTGAAATTCAACTCTATTGTGAGATTTTGTTAAGAACCAGACCCACAAACGAACGTACAAGTGGAAAGTAGATCGTGAAGGGAATTGTAAAGAAATGTGACCTATGTTCAGAGATAACATTGAAATACATGATTCGGTATTTTTGGGTCAATGAGTTTTAAGTTGTAGTTTATTTTAAGAATCCTTCAACAAAAATAAAATAAGACTACAAAATAAGCGAAACTTTTTGTTGGAATCGTTTCCAGTTAGCGCAAAAAAAAAGCCAAAAAATTATTAATATATAAAGACTATCTGGGAGAAGAAACCTAAAAAAAAGATGAGTAGAGAAATCTGTGGAAAAGATAAGACAAATATAAGGAAAAGACGAGTAAGAGAAATGTTAGGAAATGATGGGTAAAAGAAATCTGAGGAAAAGTTAAGTAAGAGAAATCTGAGGAGAAAATGAGTAAGAGTAATTTGAGGAAATGATGAGTAAAAATGGATAAGAGAAATATAAGGGAAAGATGATTAACAGAAATCTGAGGAAAAGATGAGTAAGAGAAGTCTGGATTAAAAAAAAAAAAATAGGTAAGAGATATCCGAAGAAAAATCTCCCGAGGAAATCGGAGTTGGTGGTTCTGGGATCTAACGGTGAGAGTGAAGTAATGAGAGATAACTGGATGACGGCCCCAGTTGGAGGTCCGTTAAGGCTATCCAGGGAGGCGTTACGAGGAAGAAGAAAATAAGAAGAATTTGTCTGGGTTGTTACTTTCTTGCGTTGTCTAAGACTTCAGTTGGTATTTATAGTAACCGGATGTTACATTTGTTTTTGTAGTTATACATAAGAGTACATTATTTTATAATTATTATTAATTGCATTTTTCTGAATATTAACTTTTTTAAGGTATACAGTAACCGAACGTGAGGTTTCTTTAACGGCGGGATTGTCGTATTGTTTTTTGTAGTGATACATAGAGTATATCATTAGATTGTCTATCCTTTATAATGTATACTATACAGAAATTGAAAAATATCCTGGAAAAGAACAATTAGCATTAATTATGAAAAATGTAATTAATGCTTATTGCTTTTTATAAGGCATACCTTATAAATGATAAGCATAATGAATTCTGTAGCATGTTGCATGAACATAAGTACAGAAATTTGTGAAACAATACATAAAAAAAAACATGCTTCATGCGAAGACCCATTATCACAGTTGGGTTTAGTGTCCGGAGCTCATAACCCATTAGCTATAATCTGTATTGACAAGTATATTAGTGTATTTTATTAATATTCTTTTATGTCAATTCCCTCTATGCATCAAGAAGCTTTTCGATGAAGAAACCGGACATATTTTCACTATTCCTTTTTTTATGGAGTTCTGGAAGAGAACGACTTTTTGCAAATGACACTGAATTGCAGAAAACTCATTTTCGTGAAGTTTCCTGATTCTGGAGTTAAATGCATTGTTGATATTGAGTGATTGGGTGAGTAGAATAGAATAGTTATTACATCTCTCTTATATTTTGGTAATTTGGAAATTTTTTTTGCAGGTATGTGATGGTAACGATTTCGAAAGCGAGGGAGAGAATGCTGTCTGTTAGAAGTCAAGGTAACGAAAATGAGAATTCATCTTTATTTATTCTGGTTTTGTTTCCTTTATATATAGAGGTGCAGTTCTAGAGATTTCATCTATTAAGGGTTGCGAATTCAAAATTATTTCCTAAAATTTCTCACCTTTTGAAATATCTCTCTCTCTCTCTCTCTCTCTCTCTCTCTCTCTCTCTCTCTCTCTTGTTATTACAACAAAGATCATTGACGTCATGAAGATTGTATAAACAGGGAAGAAAAACTCCGTTAATATTATTATTATTATTATTATTATTGTTGTTATTATTGTTGTTATTATTATAATTATCATTATTATTATTATTATCATCATTATTAATATAATTATTATTATTATTATTATAATTGTTATTATTATTATTATTATTAATATTATTATAATCATTATTATTATTATTATTAGTATTATTATTACTATTATTATTTAAATTATTATTATTATTATTATTATTATTATTATTATTATTATTATCTTCATAATATCTGAGCTACAACCCTAATTGAAAAAGCTGAGTGCAATAAGCCCAAAGGCTCCAACAGGGAAAATAGCCCAGTGAGGAAAGGAATTTCTTTAGAAACGATCTGGAGATTGATTGATATGAGACGTCATTGCTTTCAGGGCCACTTGCACATAATTACATGCAAATGCCTGAGACGTTGGAGGGAGTCGAGAATAAGATGAAAGTGGAAGGGAAAGGCAAGAATTATTTTTGATGCTAGAACACCGGGATGTGAAAAGGGGAGCATGATAAAGTTTACTTTTTCCATTTTTCTATTTTTAGTATACAATTGGAATAATAATAATAATAATAATAATAATAATAATAATAATAATAATAATAATAATAATAAGAAGCGCAGTTTGAAAATGTTGAGACTAGAAAGATGAGAGAGAGAGAAAAAGAGGCAAGAGGAAAAATATGAGAATAAAGGAAAGAGATATTTATTTATATAGATCGAGCAAAATAAAATTTGAGAGAAAGGAACCTGGGAAGAGAGGAGAATAATGATAGATAGACGAAGTCTACCTTTAGAGGAGAGGAGACCACTTGTGTATAGTGGCAGAAAGAAAGAGAGAACAAAAATTCATATTCTAATAAAGAACTGTTTTGGGATACAAATGAAAAGGTGAATGTATAAAAGTGGGTGAAGGTAGGCGTGGCCTAAAGTTGCACTGTTGAAGCGAATTGCAGTATTTGAAGGTGATTAAGTGCATTATTATTGTGTTGTGGGGAATCCTAGTCAGCAAGGACCCAAGTCCGCTTTAATAATATTCCTGAAATTCGTTGGTAGCAAGATTTCATTCACTGTTAGGTTCTGATTTCTTAGTCTTATTGATTAATCTGAGATTAATTTTAGATAAGGTTTGTGACATATTCTAAGACATAAAATGTTCACAAATTAGCTTTTAATCTTATTTTTGCAAGCACACTGATCAAAATCAGTGTGCATTTTAACGTAATACACTATTGAAAAAGTTTATCGAGGTTCCGATCCCCCTCTATTGTGCAAGTTATGAATCAGTTTCTGCATCATTAGCCTTATTATACTTAACAGTATCATGCCGTTAAATCCATATCAGCTTTACGCCACACACTGGTGACCTGATATCATAATGTAAAGAACCATTGATTTTCCACAAACCCATAATTGTCTTCTTTGTTTTCTTACACTCATCTACAGAAGACCTTTAATAATAGCCGGAAGCGCTGCTCTTGTACGGGGTCTAATATGCCCGAGTAACACGGATGCTATCAAGTCCGCGGCTGTCATAGTGGTATTAAATTAATCATTTGCGATTTAATTACGGCGTAACAACGATAAACGATGCCATCAATCGCCATGGTACGTAATCGCATCATCAGGTAACGGACCGTACGCCATGTGATCGTATGATTGACAGAAACATTCGCAGCTGACCGCCCCATTATCAACTTTTTGTTTTTTTCATTATTAATTTTCCAGTCACACCAAGTCATTAATCTTACAAAACTTATGTTCGTAGTTTAGCAATATATATTTTCGGATTAGTAGCAGCATTGTGAAAATATCTCGACGATTAGTGTTATAGTTATGATCTTTCGTAAAACGGTTTTTTTTTATTTATTTATTTATTTTTTTTTATTTTTTTTTTTTTTTGGAAATCTTGAATGATAACTGTAAAAGTTGAGTATGCTAGAGAAATAGCCCATTGGCGTGTTTTTTTTTTTTCAAAGTATAAACCTTTGAAGTAAGAAAAAAAAAACATTTTCAACTGCATGTATTGTGATTATATTCATCCCCTTATACTTTTTCATTCACTTGAGATATTTAGAAAAAAAATAATGTAATTAATTTAAGGATTTTAAGGCTGTGATATTGGAATTTATAATATGATTTTATTATTTATTTGTATTTATATCTATTGAGCCAGTACTTTTGAAAATAAATGTCTCGGTTTTTAGTAAGGGGAAGTGTAAAGACTTTCCTACCATTATGCATTTAAATAAATCTTCGCAATATTTGTTCCTCATGGGTCTTGCTTTCTTCGTCTGTGTGTTGAACATTTGGTAGTCACTTTTTTTTCATCACTTTTTCTTGTTTTGAGATATACTAGAGAACCTAATTCGTTCCTATCAATATAAGAAGATATATTTCCATATGGGAAAAGTTAGCCGATGAAGGTTAAGATAACTGTGTGCAGCTCTATTTCTGTCCAACAGTGAGAGAGAGAGAGAGAGAGAGAGAGAGAGAGAGAGAGAGAGAGAGAGAGAGAGAGAGAGAGAGAGAATCTCTCTCTCTCTCTCTCTCTCTCTCTCTCTCAATAATAGATAATGATTTTCCCTTACCAGAACTCTTTTAATTACTAATCCCGGAAGTTTGAATATGACGGGTAGTTTGAGATACCACTTCCCCGGGCCCTTCCCACAAGTACAAGCGAAGTGTAGGGGCCTCCCTTCCCCTGTTGACAAACTTATAACAAATGAATAATTAGGAAAGGCTTTAGATAGTTACCCTATTTGGTAATGTGTCTCTTTGTCGATCTGCTGGACTGGGGTTCGAAACCTGCTCAAGCTTGGTAGTTTCTTGTAGTGTCTGCATTCTTGCCATCATTGTGAGCTAAGGATGGTTTGTTTAGGGGTAGCCTATAGGTCTATATGCTTAGTCATCGGCAGCCATTACCTGTCCCTCCCTGGTACCAGTTTGATGGAGGGAAGCTTGGCGGCGCGGATCATACGTATATAGCCTATGGCCATTCTCTAGGAGTCTAGGGCATAAGGCCTGGGGCTCCAATTGGGAAAATAGCCCTGTGATGATAGTAAACAGGAAAAATAAAATATTTTAAGAACAGTAATAACATTACAATAAATATTTCCTATCTAAACTATAAAAAAGTGGAAGAGTAACAAAACAAGTGGAAGAGAAATAAGATAGAAATTATGCCCGAGTGTACCCTCAAGCAAATGAACTTTAACCCAGTACAGTGGAAGACCATGGTACAGAGGCTATGGCACTATCCAAGACCTGGAGAACAGCTGCTTACCATAGCTAAAGAATCTCCTCTTTCTGTTACCACAAAAGAGAATATTCTTCACGAATGTTCATGTTCAATATTGATTTCACAGTTCATATAAGTTCATCTTTGTTATTATTAACTAAGTTTACAGGTAATTCGAATTAACAATTTATTAATAACCATTATGGAAAACAAAAGAAATGAAATTTTTTTTATTGATTTAACAATTGCAGTTTCTGCAAATAAATATTGTGAGAGATTTTGATAAACTTTAGGCTATTAATGCAACTCGTCCATTACACCTCATCTCCCCCCTTTTCTCTCTCTCTCTCTCTCTCTCTCTCTCTCTCTCTCTCTCTCTCTCTCTCTCTAGTAATTGTAAATACAGTTGTATTTTCCCAGCTTATATTCTTCCATCCTATCTCTTTTCCGTGCTCTTACACACGAGCATTTTATACGCCTTATTGAGTAAGGTAGTTTTGGTGCATAAGAAGAATTTATATTTTTATTCATAATAAACTATTGTTAGAGTAATGAGTTAATTGCATTTTTAGGAAGTAGTTATCCTTGTAGTTGGAGGAACTAAGCTTCCTTTACTATCTTTCGTGTAAGCTTTAATGACTTATTGCATAACCTATTGTTGTTATGGGAGAACTTGGAAATTAATGATGCGGTTTTATGTCTAGATCCAAACTCATTAACAGTTCCTTCAGCTTTAGCGTCTTATCTTTTCTGTGATGGTGTTTAACTTACTATTTTAAATTCTAGACGTCATTCTTGAATATAAATTTTTTTAAAAAACATAATTGGTTCATATCTTCCCCACTTAGATAAAATATATAGTAAGAATTCTCTTTAATGTTATTATTTTTCTTTATTATCTTCTGCCATGTTTCACATATCGTAGAAGAAAATACTTTGATGTATGTTGATATCGTCATTCCGGATCTTGGTATTAATATCACAATTGTGATTTTCTCTTGAGCTCAGAGATTTTCCCAGGCAATACTGTCCACTTCGAATTAATAGATATTTACATAAAAAATCTCTGATATTTTGCATAAAATGTGCAAAATGACGCGTAATTTCTGTATTTTGTATATATTACAAAATAACTTTGCCATTTTTTGTAAGACTCAATATTTCGTATTATTCTCGAAAGCTTTATTCACGCTGCGACAAATTATGTTAATTGATTTACTTTTACTTCACCTTAATTTAAGCAATATCAATAAAATGCAGATCGCTTAGTTTATACAAATTCTGTTGCCTAGTTTGTCTGTTATTTATATTGTGTATTTAATTTCTTATTTAAGAAAAGACCAATTTCTTTATTACCGGTGTTTTATACTTTGTCTAAATGATTTTTCTATACCGGGTTATTCCCTTTGCTTTCCTAGCTAGAGTTTAACTTGTAGTGGTATTGGTAATATATATATATATATATATATATATATATATATATATATATTTATATATATATTATATATATATGTATATATATATATGTGTATATATATATTTGTATAAATATATCATAGAGATTTTGTTTTTAACTTTCCATTAAGGTTAAGTATTGGTAAATCTTTTCTTTTTCGTACCAAGTTATTATTTTTCTTAAATAGCTTAGAATTGACTGAAAATTTTAACTTTTCAATTAGATTTAGAAAACTCAACCATTATATTGCACGATATTTATTTTGGAACTATCCCAACTGCCATTTCCTTTTCCGCATTCCTTTTTATCTCTGAGAGGGAGGAATTCATATTTGCTGTAATGTCTTGCCACCACACATCAAAATATAGAGCGGGAAAGTGCATCCGAGAAAGAAGCTTGATCCTTCTCTTCGTTTTTATGGGAAATTCCTCCGTTTCCATTTCCGAACAGCGAGATGATTCGGAGGGAAATCTTTATTGAAAATAGTTTCCAGGGATTTCGTTGTTAACCTAAGAACTTGATGCACACACACAACTTACTTTGAGCGCAAGGGGCTGTCACGGGGAGTTTTCCGAAGGTAATGCTATTCCTTTTGCGGGGGGGGGGGGGGGGGATTCATTATCTTAGAAAGGGGGTTATTTAGTTTTCGATTTCTAAATCAGTCATTTTTATATGTAATTATTATAAAGGCATGAATAAGATGTTATAGTGGTTGATATTGATTATATTTGTTAACATGTTCTGGTATGGTGCATTAGAACTGAATATATCCCTTCTTTTTATTCGTAATGGAAGGTCATCTTCAAATCCGGTAAATATTGCCATTGTGTGATTTCATTATATCCCGTCAGCCAAATGCACACAAGAGTAAAAACTGTAATGTCTTTCCCGTAGAATTTTAGGAGAGAGCACAGAGGCCAGAGTATTCTTTTTATTGCTTCTGTTGATATCAAAACTGCATAACTACTTGAATTGTGTGTCAGTGGTTAAGATGTATTCAAGTGTATGTGTTTATGTCATTCGGAATGCACATCATTCTGCCTTATTTTATTGCGAAGCGGAACATTAAGACATTAAGAATAAGCACACAAGATAAAGCATCAATGAAACTCCCAACAATTTCGATGCTCCTCTTTGGATGCTTCTGTAGAGGAGGCAAGGATGGAAAGAACAGGATGCTTAAAGCGTTATTAGGCGAACTTGGGGAGTAGTGAAAAATATGTGGTCCTTTTGCCAGTGACATAGAAAGAACGGATATAAATGTATAATAGAATTGCCCTGTGATGGCAAATAAGTGGCTAATGGTGGTTTGGGGGAAGAATTTTCTCTACGACGATATAAAAATATTACGATTTGAAGAGGAGAAAAAATTTAGTTTTTTTTAGATTTCTTCTTATATTAGCAAAATGTTTATTTCAAATGGAGAGAGTCGCTTATGGTCTCCAGTAAAAGAAAGTAGAGTAGGACGTGACTCAGAACAATTTTGCTAATAATGAAAGAAATTTTTCAATTAGAAAGGGTGAGACCAGGCATTTGATCCTTTTAGGAAGAGAGGATTTTTGCATCAAGAAAAGATAATCTAAGAGAATTAAAAACTCCCTTCTTCGTGAGTTTACAAAAAAAAAAATAATAAAAAAATAAACTAAGTATTTTACTTTAGTTAAGAAAGAGGGGATGGCGTGCGTAAACTGTTGTAGTCTTAAAAACGGACGTTGAGTAGATAGATTAATGAGATAATTAAGAATAATTAAGAAAATAAGTATATAGAAGGGAAGTATCAGTGAATATGGCTTACCATGAACAATGAAGCATTGAGGATAGCTTAATAAGCCAAAAGAGAGATATGTTAATTTAAACATGTGATATTGGACGGTAAAGGTAAGGGTCGGAGATGCAAATAACTTGGAAGTTCGAAAGGAGGGAGTAGAGATAAAAAAAAGTTTTGTGATGCCAAACGGAAAGGGATTAGAGTGAAACATTTTTCTATGTAAGAATCGGGGTCCAAAGAGAAAAACAGAAAATAGTAGGTTTGGAAATGTTCTAGAAAGAGAATTTCCAATTCATAGCAAAAGGAAAATTAGGAAAAAACAAGGTGAAGGAAAAAAAATTAAATGCCGGGACGGAGAAAAGAAAGTGATAAGAGGACAGAATGGAAGGAGAAAATGAGAATTCTTGCTAATGTATCTTTAGTGAGCATAGTAAACGGAGAAGGAATCATCTTCGATACGTCAAAAGGGCGAGAATTATGATGGGGAGGAAATGGTCCTTTTAGGATATGGGTAGTTGCATGGTAGAGGGAGGAAGCGAAGGAGGAGGAAACGAAAAATGAAAGGAAAGGAAAATAAACATTGTGTCTTGAATGAAAAGAGGACAGGGGAAAGGGTTGTTGAAGAAGATTAGAACTGGGCTAAAGCTGCACTGTTGAAACCAATGGTGACATTTGAAGGCGTCATCTTTCCAAATTAGGGCTTATTGCAATCGGAAATCACTAGCATCAAGGTCGACTTTAAAAATAGTACAAAAATTCAGATTTAAATATATCTATCTATCTATCTATCTATCTATCTATATATATATATATATATATATATATGTATATATATATATATACATATATATATATATATATATATATATATATATATATATATATATATATATATATATATATATGTATGTATATATAGAATGTATCCTTAGAAATTGTAAAAGATTAGGGGAAGGAAGAGAGGACGATGGAATAACGAACCTAAGGCCTTTGTTCTGCAATGGACTAGTAACAGCTGATAATGATAATGTAATATATATATATATATATATATATATATATATATATATATATATATATATATATATATATATATGTCATTGGTTTTTGAGGTTGCTGTTTTGGCGGTTGTTTAGAGATTTCGAGTATTGTATAAGGTTGGTTTTTGAGGTTGTTGTTTTGGCGAGATTTGGAGTGCTGTATATCATTGATTTTTTCGTTTCTGCTTCGTCTTATTTACTGCGATTTGCAAATATATTACACCTCTTTTCCTTGTTACTCCTTCCTTGACTCCTCCCCTCCTCTCTACACCTCCTCCTCCTTGTTCCTTGCCCCTTCACTTTCCTTGCTACCTACCCTCTTTTTAAGACTGAACCACGAATAGAGAAACTTAGCATCATGATCCAGGCCCAAGGCTCCCATTAAAATCAGTTTACCATTTAACAGAAAACATTTATGTATACTTTTAGTTTGTTTTTGTGGAATGTGATAAAATATTATTCCAGAAGTGGGGTTTTTGATTAATATAAAGCCTTAAAGTTTATAATGCTATAATAAAATTTTATGATGTTAGTTTTGTCTTTTCCAATCTTATAGTACCTATCTTATAGAACGATATTTACTGTCCCTTACTTTTACAGCCAACAACTAGTAATATATGATAATACTTATACAACTAAACTAGTGGGGTTGCGGTCATGGCTTGAGGTGCATGATTGGGGTCGCCTGAAAAAAAGGTTGGGAACCACTGTCCTAAGCAGTCAAGCGTTAGCGTTATATGGTATGAATGGGCCCCTCTATAAAAAGACCATCAGCCTTATTGCAAACCTTACAACACTGCCAAGTTGAAGTAATGCCTTAACGTTCCAGTAGCTATGTCTCCTAGTGAATGCAACCGTTAGACATAAATTAATAATCTGGGCTTTAAACTATATGCAGATGATACTCAGTTCTACCTTTCAATTTCAACAACACAAGATACAAAGAAAGAAAATTGATGAGATAATGACTGAAATAAAAACATGGATGCAGAGGAAAAAGCTTAAATTAAATGATGATAAAACAGAATGCATGTTTTTTGGCACAAAGGTGGCTTCGAAGAATTACCAGTTAATTCAAAGTATAAAAATTGGTGACGCTGATGTTGGGATTGTGCCTGTTGTGAAAAATTTGGGTGTACTGATAGATTGTAATTTGTCAATGAGGGACCAAATAGTGAACACAGTGAAAGTGTGTAACTATCACCTGAGAAACATAGCATTTATTAGAAAATATTTAACAGAGGGCAGTACAGAATTTTTAGTGATGAGTCACGTAATATCAAGGCTTGACTATTGCAATTCTCTGTACTATAAATCGCCCAATACACTACTAAGAAAGCTTCAAAATGTGCATACCCGGGCGGCTAGACTGATAAAAGGCATTAAACTACGGGAGAGAATAACTCCTGCATTGATCGATCTACATTGGTTACCTGTTAAGGCTAGAATTGAATTTAAGATTTGCTTGTTGAATCACAAAGCACTTACAAGTGATAAGCCTAAATATCTTCGTGTTTGCTTGGTCCCCTACCCTCAAGCTACCAGCGCTGCTGTAAGAGTTAGACATGCCGATGACCCACATAGACTATTCGAAATCAGTGTGAATCATGCAATAGGAGGAAGAACGTTTAGTTATGCTGCACCGAGACACTTCAACGACCTTCCACTTGATGTCAAGAATAGCAAAAATGTGGCAGCTTTCAAGAAAAACCTGAAGACTTATCTTTTTAGAAAGTGTTATAACAGTGACCTGAAAACTGTTAAGCCTGAATACAAATGCTAGCGAAATAACTGATAAGATACAGAGCAAAATATTAACTGGAAAGAAATTATTTTCACATACCAAGGCCCGGTTGAACAGACTTTATTGTCTGATGGAGGGCGAGAAATAAACCCGTGAAAGTAAAAGTAAGTAAGAGTATGAGGCTAATGAATAGTATAAAGGTGATTCTTATTGGTTTATTTTAGAGTAAATGTGTAGGATGAAATGAGAGTTAAGGACAAAATAGTAAAACAATTAAGGTAGCAAATTGCATTAAAAAGTCTGGACTAGAATAGGAGGGTCTCTTTAGGCCTCCCTTTTAATGTAACAAGGCATCGAACAGCCAGCTTCACTTTATGGAAGTGGGGTGCTGATGTTAATAGTTAAAATAAGAAATTGAGTTGAAACTGCCAAGTTGAATTATTTTCTGTAGTGAAAGGGACTGAGAGAATAAAGAATATGTTGACTCAATTGTAGAATGAGGAAGTCATTATTATTATTATTATTATTATTATTATTATTATTATTATTATTATTATTATTATTATACGATCTTAGCAACAACCTTAGTTGGAAAAGCATGATGCGGTAAACCCATAGGCTCCAATAGGGAAAAATAACTCCGTGAGGAAAGGAAATAAGGAAATTAATAAACTACATAAGTAGTAATGAATAATCATAATAAAGATGGAGTAAAGCGTTTTGTTATGGTTTTGCCATGTAGAGCGACGATACATTGGTAAATAGGATGAGTAGTTTGGTGGATAGCGTTGGGATGAAAAGACCCAGAAACCATTGATAGATGGTTTAGAGTAAGCATTGCAATGGTGTGACTTTGATATCTGGGAAGTGAAAATTTGCTGCTTCCAAAGCTTTTTAATTTAATTTGACATAAGGGAATGTATGTGGACGTCTTGGAAATAGTGTGTGATCATGTTATGTAGAATTTCTTTTTTTTTTGTTAGCGCCGATAACGATGCTTTGCTGTTCAGTTGACAATATTATGTCTGTACTGATCGTAATTTGAAGTTGAAAACCTCACAATGAAGATTTGTTACAAAGATTATTGATGTTTAAGGCGATTCGAAAAGCATATTTATTTTTCACCTGGTATGTTGTTTATGCCATTAGTGATATAAAATCACATGCAATTATCACATTTTGTCTCTATGAAGTTCGGAGAGTAATTAGTCTAGTTGATAGCTGTTTCAAACTAGATATACACAATCTCTTTCATTGTATAGATTTGCATACATATTTCATTCTAATAAATTGTTTCGTGAATAACAAGCGATTTTCATCGTCTAACTTCTTTCCGAGATATTGTCATCCATCAATGGACTTCTAACACCCGAGAAATATTGATTTTAGATACATCGAGGTTGACATAGTGACAAGGATGATGGTGATAGAAAAACCTCCCTATCGAATATTGTGAAAAATTGAATGAGGAAAGTGTCTCGCTGTTCTGGTGGAAGGTTTCTGCTGACTTATGTTCCCATTTGAGAAATTAAATAGTAGTAGTTTTTCTGCATCTTGAATGGACGTTCATTTTATCATGCCTGGAAATCAACGTGAAAAGGTCTTCTTTTATCCTTTTGTAACATTTCTCCTATCTAATAAAGAGCAAGTGTCTGATATATATATATATATATATATATATATATATACATATACATATACATATAAATACACGTATACATATACGTATATATATATATATATATATATATATATATATATATATATATATATATATATATATATATATATATATATGTTTCCTGTCACGCTCAGGGGGTTTAGGGAGTAGGCATACCCTGGTAAATCCGAGAGGTACACTCGGAAACAACACATTCCCCAAAATTTACGAACCGGCTGGTTGTAATTTGAAAAGAGGGAGGGGTTGGGAAGGGTTTAATCTGTGTATTGTATGCTTATCTCTCTAAATATTTAAACGTCATTTTTTTTAGGGGGAGGGGCGGTTGATATTTATCGGTTGTGCTCAAGCATCTGATTTGTCTCGCATTTTTTGACGAGAGATTAGTGTCGTCTTTAAATTCAGACTTGAAATGTGCTGGTTTGCCGGGCTAATGACATTTTTTATGTTTGAAATATTGACGTGTAGTGTTTAAGTAGTGTGTAATTATATATTTAGTAAACTCCCTTTACCTTTTGTTTGGTTTTTCTTTAGAAACTGTAAAGTTTGTTTTTGTACTCAAAGTGTGTACACTATTTGTTTACAAGGATTTCTCCTTTGTTTGTAAAATCATCTTATTCTGTATATCCATTTGGTAGATTTTCATGTTAAGTGTGGTAATTTTTGGATCATTCTTTCCACAAGATTTTGATGTAGTGATGTTAGTGAAAGGTTATTTAGATTAGACAAAAATTTAGTTATTAAAGGTTGAATCGGACGACTTGGCTGCGCTGAAATTTCCTTATTATATGCCTTTAACTATTATACTCAATGGCAATAGGCAAATTTGATGCACAAACATAACTTAAAACCATAACCTAAAATTTGAATCTTCTCTTTACTGTCTTCTGAGTTATTGTAAGTTATTAAGTAAGGGCTGAATCCATCGAAGAAGTCTGCCCAGGATAGAAAAAAAAAAACACATTTATTTTGAATGATCTGGAGCCATATAAGGAGACTAATTTTCCTGATATTGCCCAGAAGTAAACTATTTCCTAACATAAAACCCTTTCTCCTTTTCTAGAAATATCGACGGGTTTACAGGGATTGGATGCTATATCTGGCTACATAATTTCGGTGTCATGATGAAAAGGAGTAAAATAAGAAATATAAAGCAATTAAATGCAAAGAGAGAAATGAAACAGTCAAGAAATGAGCAGAAGGAAAACGAAATGTTAAGGAAATGGGATTTCATTAGAAAAGAAGCGGGAAATTTGTTCTGGGGAAAAATTAAAGGAATTCATCCTAAATAATATTGATATAAAACACAAACATACCAATATGTGCACAAGACCATACACACACAACACACAGTGTGTATATATATATATATATATATATATATATATATATATATATATAGTATATATATAGTATATATATATATGTATATATATAAATATATATATATATATATATATATATATATATATATATATATACACATATAGGGTGTCCCAAAAGACTGTATACACTCCTTGGATTGTTACAACTTGTTCAATTTATTGATATTAACGTGGAAAACAGATTCACAAAAAAAGTAAGGATACATGGGGCAATTTGAGAATGTTCGAAAAAAAGGAATCTGTTTTCCACGTTAGATTCAATAAATTGAACAAGTTGTAACAATCCAAAGAGTGTATACATTGTTTTGAGACACTGTATATATGTATATATGTATATATATATATATATATATATATACATATATATATATAAATGGATATACTGTTGCGTATTAAGATAGTTTTATCATAGGAATAAAATGTCGATTAATGATAGATGGAAAATTTGAATAATGTGAGAGTCTTAAGGGTGAAAAATGAAACTAATATTTATAAGGTGCTGAAGAGATGGAGTGAAAGAGGTCAAGGAAATTATTGGCATTGATATCCAGGGAGTTCGAGTGTGTGTGTGGGGGGGGGGGGGGGTGATAATGTGTGTTTGGAGGAGGGGGACCAGTTGAGGATGCAACCAATTCCATCTTCATATACGAGACGGCATTGTTGCAAAGCTTTTACTTTGAGCTGCCTCTGGAAGGTAGATGTCCTCATCTTGTTACAAACATTTCTTGCAGAGACAATGCTTGAAAAACTGCCCAAATCACAAGAGAAGATAAAAGTTTTTGTTTCTTTTACAAAGAAAAATCTTGCGAATATTGGAACCAAAGAACAAATCATTTCGGAACTCCCTTTTGTCTCTCTAACCCTGTCTTGTACGAAACTTTTATTCTAAAATTAGGTAAAAAAAAAAACCACCTAAAATGCGTAACAGCTAGAGGTATTGTTACATAAAAGAATGCGCGCTCTCTCTCTCTCTCTCTCTCTCTCTCTCTCTCTCTCCTCTCTCTCTCTCTCTCTCTCTCTCTCCAATTCGATTTGCATTACAATAGGGCTTTCATATAAAGCTTTGTTTTATTGATTGTGTTGTTAATTAGATGCTGAATAAGCCTTCAATCCCACGGAGGTAGTTTGAATGAGCCTTGACCAAAACAGTGTTGGATGTAAAATAGTTGGTATTAATTTTGGCGTTTACTTTATGCTGTCTGTTCCTGGCAGCAAAGAGAGTGGCGGACAATAGCGCTCTATTGAAATGGTTACAATGACTGTTTGTAAAAAAAAAAAAGATTTCATGAGCCATTAATTCTATTTTTACATGAAAGGATTGAAAGTTTTTCTTTTCTCTCTCTCTCTCTCTCTCTCTCTCTCTCTCTCTCTCTCTCTCTCTCTCTCTCTCTCTCTCTCTCTCTCTCTCTCTGTAAAACTTAATTATAACTACTTATTTCCCACCATTATTCCTACAGTAAGGGGTCGGTTGCCTGATGCACCCTCTAAGTCTAATAGGACTGGGTATGGTTTATAATTTCGCAGTGTTTTTACGATCGGATGCCCTTGCAATCATCAACCAAAGTTATTGGCTGTTGGTCTAACCTTTCACTGCAAGGTAGTGGTTTCCAGTTACTGAGATAGGGCCTATCTTTTTACTAATAAGCAAGACTGGAAGGCAGCAGCTGTCCTTTTATTCCCTTTCTATGACACGCAGGACAGTATTCTTACACCCCTACCACAGGGCATTGTACTTAATTATAACTATAGAACATTGGTATATATATAGGGCCATAGCAATTGCAAAGTAAAGTTTGTTGGTGCACATACTCATACACACATATGTATACATATATGTGTATGCATTTATATGTATATATAAATATGTGAATGTATAAACATACATTGCGTACGCACATATATATGCATATATCTTTTTGTTTATAAATTCCATTGCTTAGGAATTAAACTAGGATAAAAGGTCTCTGTATTGGGATCTCTCTCTCTCTCTCTCTCTCTCTCTCCTCTCTCTCTCTCTCTCTCTCTCTCTCTCTCTCTCTCTCTCTCTCTCTCTATTTCCAGTAAGCGATTATTAGTCCATTAGTTTTGACATCACTATTTACATGTGAACGTTTACAACGTTGATGTTTATCCTCGTGACGTATTTACCTGAAATGTTGGATTTCATAATATATTAATTATGTTCACCTGATGGTAAAAAATGAACAACTGGAATCGTTTAATCTTTATTTTTGTTAGCAATCAACAGTTAAGATTCGTCCATTAGTTTCTCATTTCCTATCGGCAAAGATTAAAATGCAAATACTTTGTATCATAGTTTATCTGCTATTTATATTGTGAATTTTTTTTTCCAAAAAAACAAATTTCCTTATTACCTGTTTTTTATACTTCATTTCAATGATTTTTCCCTACCGGGCTGTTCTCTTTGATGGGTCAAACCGGTACATTATTCTGCTTTCCTAGCTAAAGTTTAACTTGTATTGAGGTGAGCCTTTTCTTCTTTTTACCACATTATTTTTTTTTTTAAACTGTCTTAGAATTAATTGATATGTATAACCTTTCAATTAGAATTTTAAAAAGTTAACCATTATATTGCATGATATTTATTTTGGAACAATCCCAATTGCCCATTTCTTTTTCCGCTTACCTTTTTATGTCTCAGAGGGAGGAATTCACATCAAAGTATAGAGCGGGATAGTACATCTGAGAACGAAATTTAATCCGTTTCTTCGTTTTTAAGGGAAATTCTTCCGTTTCCATTTCCGAAAAGCAAGATAATTAGGAGGGAAATCGTTACTGTAAATAGTTTTCTGGGATTTTGTTGTTATCCTAAGAACTTTATGCATACACACGACTTACTTTGATTGCAAGGATCTGTCACGGGGAGTTTTCCGAAGGTATTGCTTTGCCTTTTTTTTTTTGGGGGGGGTTGTTCATTGCCTTAGAAAGCGGGTCATATTTATATGTAATTTTTATAAAGGAATGAATAAGATGTTACAGTGGTTGAGATTGATTATATTTGTCAACATGCTCTGGGGTGGTGCATTA
>NC_090727.1:21345675-21348175 GCF_036898095.1 Palaemon carinicauda | reverse complement strand
CGCTAGGCAACCTAATCAGTCTTTAAATATGATCATATCAATTAAACCCTTGATATAGGGTCGGTCTCTCTCTCTCTCTCTCTCTCTCTCTCTCTCTCTCTCTCTCTCTCTCTCTCTCTCTCTCACACACACATGGAAAACGGGAGAGATGAACATGATTTTTACTTATCGTTGGCCTAAATTATTCATTCTATTCTTAATCATATAAATGCTGATAATATATATCTCTCTTTAGACAAGTTCCAGACAAGAATAATGGCATTTCTGATACCTTATTCCTGCAGTAGACTAGAAACGGCCATATTTGTTGCATATAGATAAACAATTATATCCTAAATAGATATTTTTGTCATTTCAATAGCAAATAGACCTCAAAGGTAAATTTCATACAGAGAGAGAGAGAGAGAGAGAGAGAGAGAGAGAGAGAGAGAGAGAGAGAGAGAGAGAGAGAGAGAGAGAGAGAGCATGTATATACTGTAATGTAGAGTCATATATATATATATATATATATATTTATATATATTTATATTTATATATATATGTATATATATATATATATATATATATATATATATATATATATATATATATATATATATATGAACATATATCGCAAACACACGTGATTTCAATCAATGTAAATATCACCCAAGAATGGCATTTAATACCGAATTCTATCTTTGGAATATATATCCACTTGGAATTCATTTTATGGTAACAGCTTCTGGCCGGGTGGAGATTCGAACCCCCATAAAATGAATTCCAAGTGGGTATATATTCCCAAGATAAAATTCGGTATTAAATGCCATTCGTGGGTGATATATATATATATATATATATATATATATATAGTGATATATATATATATATATATATAGTGATATATATATATATATATATATATATATATATATATATATATATATATAATATCTTTGTGCTAACTCTGCAAAATAATGTAGTAGACTTTCATTATCTTGTAGTGTTTAGTTTTTGGGCCCAGAGTGGATTGATGACGTAACGGGACACCAAAGCTAATACATTTCCCACAAGACACTTGGATATCGTGTGGTCTTTGACAACTATCATTGCTCTCTCTCTCTCTCTCTCTCTCTCTCTCTCTCTCTCTCTCTCTCTCTCTCTCTCTCTCTCTCTCTCTCTCACATGCATATATTAATATGTATGTATATATATATATATATATATATATATATATATATATATATATATATATATATATATATATATATATGTATATATATATACATGTATATATTTGTATATATATAAATATATAAATAAATATATATGTATATATATGTATATATATTAGTATATATATATATATGTGTGTGTGTATATATATATATATATATATATATATATATATGTATATATATATATATATCTATATCTATATCTATCTATCTATCTATCTATATATATATATATATATACATATATATATATATATATATATATATATATATATATATATATATATATATAAACACACGGTCCAGTATATGCATGTGCATTTTCTGTGGGTTTACATATATGTGTGTGTGTATTCATAATTACCTTTGTCTTTACCTGTTTTTTTTTTTAAAGATATTATAGATGTGTTAATGTTAAATCCCATTCGGTTAAGGTAATAACTACTGTAAGAAAATTTCCATTATTTCTATTTGTAATAAATACCGTAAGATAGTTCTCGCTATTTCCATTTTTATAATTCAGCCAGGGAAAGTTTTTACTGTTCTAACGTACGATCAGATACACAATGACCTGTAAGTCATGGAGAGATTCATCCAGATAAGTAAACCCCGTTTGCAAGAAGACAACAAAAGTATCTTTGGAACAATGGATCTCATTTCGACGGACAAAAGACAAAAAACTACAAAAAGCTGGAATGGTTTCCGAAAGGATTCCCATATCTGAGATGACAGAAGCTATGATAGTGTATTTTTTCATTACTTTGAAGTATCGATTCCATGATATATTTTGGTAATTTTTTGGCAATACTGTGAGTAAGGGTCACCGCCATATAGATATTGTTATACACTGCTATTAAGGATTTATGATGCAACATATTCTAGGTTAGACCTTTTTATGAATAAATACCAGATTTGGTTCTCATTGTGAAAGCTTTAACTGGTCATAAAATAGAAAGGTTTCAAGTCTGGTTTTAACAACGCTCTTGATGAATTCTTCAATTTTGATATTATTTTGTTCTTTGCTCTTCAAGTATATTTACCTATTTGGGGGTTTAGTGCCTTCAGTGCGCCTCACTTAGTAAACTGTAGACATTACCTAAAGGTCTTGCAGCCTCCCTTCGCCCCAAAGCTATAGTCACTTTTCAACATTCAATTATACCCGCCCCTCTTCCATTTTGCTGTCCAGCATCCCAACTTTTAACTTCGCAATATAACTTCTGGTGCTGAATTAACTCTCACATTCTAGCTCTTGGTCATTTGCCCCAAATTAAAAATCCGATTAT
>NC_090727.1:21323175-21338175 GCF_036898095.1 Palaemon carinicauda | reverse complement strand
AGCGTTGGATATGCACTCCCCTGGAATGTGCTCTCCCGATTCATCATTTTACATATGATTTGCACTCCCCGAGTCATTATTTTACATATGATTTGCACTCCCCGAGTCATTATTTTACATATGATTTGCACTCCCCGAGTCATTATTTTACATATGATTTGCACTCCCCGAGTCATCATTTTACATATGATTTGCACTCCCCGAGTCATCATTTTACATATGATTTGCACTCCCCGAGTCATCATTTTACATATGATTTGCACTCCCCGAGTCATCATTTTACATATGATTTGCACTCCCCGAGTCATCATTTTACATATGATTTGCACTCCCCGAGTCATCATTTTACATATGATTTGCACTCCCCGAGTCATCATTTTACATATGATTTGCACTCCCCGAGTCATTATTTTACATATGATTTGCACTCCCCGAGTCATCATTTTACATATGATTTGCACTCCCCGAGTCATCATTTTACATATGATTTGCACTCCCCGAGTCATTATTGTACGCAAAATATACACTCCGCCTCTGCCTAGCGATGTGCCGCACTTAGGTACTAGCAAGGTTGGGTACGAGTCCCGCTTAAGTCCGATAGTTTCTTATAGTGTCTGAAACCTTACCTTCCTTTTGAGCCAAGGATGGGAGGTTTGGGGGATTCTTAAAGTCTACCTGCTAAATCATCAGCAGCCATTGCCCGGCATCACCTAATCGTAGCTTGGGTGGAGAGTGGGCTTGTGCGCTGATCATATGTATACCATATATGGCAAGTCTCTTGGCCATTGTCCTGCTAGCTAGGGCATTGTCACTATCCCGCCTCTGCCATTTATGGACGGCTTTTAAACTCTTAATATTTAGTTATATCCAATCAGGCGAATAATAAAAAGATGCTCCCTATTCCATACCTTATTTTAGTCTGCTTCTATTTATTTTATATTTATTTCCCGAGAATGTCTTATTTCATACCTGTTAAGAAAGAGTCTCATGTTTTTGCCATCAAGGTTCAGACTCCGCCTTATGAGATCCTCTTCTTTATTCGTCCAATATGTGTAGCAATGTTTGGGCTCTTCGGTGCAGCGGGAGGTTTGCTGGCCTATGCAAAGTTGCCCTTTGCAAAGGAATATTTTTTGGGGGAGATGGATGGTGGTGTTATCTGAAAAAAAATCTTCATATTGAATAAAATCGTTCAAGGTTTTGGATATTCATTTGATGCTTTGTATTAGAAGGTATGAATTTTATGAATATATGAACTATATCATCATTTAGGGTTGATTCACACAAAAAGAGGTATACGGAAAGGAACCTTTGCTAGAAAGCGTGAACGTCTGTAGTGCAGCTGCGTGGTTCTCTTTAGTTGAATTACCTCTGCGGTTATTATTATTATTATTATTATCATTATTATTATTATTATTATTATTATTATTATTAATCGAGGAATAGCTTTCAGAATGACAACTGTAATAAGCTTTCGAAAGCGCTCATCTATATTTTCTCCAAAAAAGTATTTGAAACTATTCTTGTATGTATTATTATTTGTTTTGTATTCTGTTGCATATAATATTTCCGTGACAACATTTGTTTATAAGAATGATGTATTGGTTTTACTCTTGTTCTAAGTTCTTGACTTAAAACTTTTTTTCCTATATTTTTTTAGTCGAAATGCACCCTACCAACCCATTATCAACTTTTTTTTCTTGATTAATTTTCCAGTTACTCCGAGTCATTAATTTTACAAAGCTTATGCTCGTAGTTTAGTAATATGTATTTTTGGAATAGCAGCAGCTTTGTGAAAATTTCTCAATGATTATAGGCGTTTTGCATTCTCGCCATCATAGTGAGCTAAGGAGGGTCTGTTTGGGGTAGCCTATAGCTCTATATGTTGAGTCATCGGCAGCCATTACTTGGCCCCTTCGGTACTAGTTTGATGGAGGGGCCCTCGGGCGCGGATCATACATGCATAAGATCAGCGCCCAAACCCTCAACCCAAGGTAGGACCAGGGAAGGGTAGACAATGGCTGCTGATGACTCATCAGGTAGACCTGTAAGCTCTCCCAAACCTCCGTCCTTAGGGTTTTAGACACTACAAGTAACTATCGAGCTTGAGCATGTCTCGAACCCCAGTCCGGTAGATGACCAGGCAGGGACGTTTCCAATTGGCCACCACAACCAGAATATGGTGGAAACTACCGAATCAACACGTTATAATATATCAAGTACAAGGGAGTCTGCCTTACATCGTTTGAAGATTGGCCACTGAAGTTTGTCCAAGTATGTTGAATAGTTTGGTAGCCCAACCATTGTGCGAAGACTATTATTGTCCTTTGGTGTTGGGGCATTTGTTGGTCGAGTGTCCCCGCCTTGGGGACTTGGGGAATAGTTTCCTCAGAGCCACCTAATGAAGAAGGTAATTAATTATCTGCTCCTTAGGGTTATCGGAGATGTCGTTATACATGATAAAAGATGTGTTTGTAAGTTTGTAGAATATGTTTTTCAGTTTAAAGAATGCAAGTATAAGTTATAGTTACTGTCTACCATTTGTTTTGGTCAATTATATTTATGGTCATGTACAGTAAATTTCAAATTTGAAGGTATTTCTAAAGTATAAATGGTTAGGCAAAGGTTTCTCGCAAGAATGTATAAGGAGATTTAATTTTTTATGATCTCCCTTATATAACAGATAGAAAGGCGTGGTATGACAGATTTTGTAGTTTTGAGAACAAAGCCCTCAAAAGGATATGGGGAATTAAACTTTAGTTAACCAAACTTTTATCTGGGCCCCAGGGCTACATGGCTGAGGACTATGAAGCGTGAAGTAGGTGATGATGAATGGAGAAGTATTGTTTTAAAAGCTCAAGATAGAAACGACTGGCGAAAATTCACCGAGGCCCTTTGCAACAATAGGCGTAGATGATGGGAATGGGAAAAAGGGACTAGTCGTACCCTGGTGAGAGAGGGATGTGTGAGTGTGCATATCTATGTAGATATTTAGTCGTCAATATTAACGGATCGCTTACACTTCTATAATATACATCTAATAGTTACTGAACCCTATTTGACTCTCGAACTCTAGTTGGCTCATTTCCATATTCATTAAGAAGTTCAGCAGTATTCTGTTATTGCAGAGTAGAGTGAGGCGTCGGACTTATTTCGTGAAGAAACTCGATTGCAGAATGCTTTGAATGATGACGAAATGAAAGGGGAGACATTTCACCTTCCATTTCAGTCTCATTTCGGAATAAGTCAGTTCGAAATACAATTTGATGCTGCCAAGATTTCCTTAAGGGTTCACTGGCAAGTCAGTTTACCGTCTGACTGTCGTGCATTTGTACTAATCCATTTTAACGGCCCGACAGATGGCGTTTACAAAGAGATTTACTTTCGATCGTGTTTGTTGAGTAACCAGAAATAGTGTTTTCTTTTTTTACCTATTTCATAACTAGTATACCTGACCCGTCAACAATGGTGGCTAAATATTTAGATATGCACACTCAGATTCAACCCTTCCCACCCCTCCCCCATTCCTCTTGGAGTACCACCAGGGTATGACTACTCCCTTTCCTCACCACCCGAGGAACGGGGAGAGATTAAGTGATTATGCATCTTGCACTGAGCATGACCGGAATATATATATATATATATATATATATATATATATATATATATATATATATATATATATATATAAAGAGAGAGAGAGAGAGAGAGAGAGAGAGAGAGAGAGAGAGAGAGACTTGCTCTTAATTATATCATCATTATCTCATATGCCTATTGACGTAAAGGGCCTCGGTTAGTTTTCGTAGGGAAGATTATCTTCTCAAAACTCTTTATTTAGAATTCGACTTGCTGTTGATCATCTTCCTCCTTCCTGACCTTTTATTCGAAAGAGAACGAGCAACCCAATGAAGTTTCGGATTCAAATGTAATCATACATCGAACTAAAGAACTTTCTTTCCTTCAGATGATACATAAACAGTAGTTCGAACATATACCTATTCATAGTATTTCTGTCAAAGTTTTGCTTAACGAGCCAGAGTATCAAAGTATCAGAATGGTGGAAACTAGACGAAAAGTTTTCCGTCCCGCTGTGAACAAAAATAGTTGCGAATCTTCCAGCATTAAATCCAAATAAAAAAGTCCAAGTTTGTTTGCTAACAAAACCTCTAATTTAAGTATCTGCAATTCTATCTCATGCAAAAGTTATTAGAATCTTACCTTCAAAAACATTATTATTTTCTATTTGGTTTAGAAGAACCCAAAAACTTTATTTTACAGGAAATGTAAAACTCTTATAATGATTGAATTAAGCAAAACCAGAGAATCAAACAAAACAGCTGTATCAGTAACCGTATTTAAAGGTTTAATGGTGACTCATGAATGGCAGAGGCAAGGGACGGTGACAACGCCCTAGCAGGAGAATGATCAAAAGACTGACCATATGCACATATGATCAGCGTCCAAGCTTCGTCTCAATTAAGCTCAGACCAGGGAGGCCAGACAATGGCTGCTGATGACTCAGCAAGTAGACCTATAGGCTTCCCCAAACCACTATCCGTAGCTTACAAAAATGGTGAGGTTGCAGACACTCCAATAAACTATCGAGATTGAACGTTTCTCGAACTCCCGTCCAAGGCATCGCCAGGTAGGGACGTTTCCAAAAGGCTACCAAAACTCTGACGAGATCAGTTCTAAATGTTTCTAGTATCTAGAAAAGGACTTATCGAAAGTCCTTTAATAACGAACAGGTGTAGAATCAGTTACGTTTGGTAATGACAGTTATCAGTACAAAAAGGAAAAGGAAGTCACCACATCCATCGGGGAAGAGGACGCACTCATTTATTACGTGTTTACTCATGCCCCCCCCCCCTCCTTGTGACCCATTACCCTTCTCTGGAGAATGCCATACCACTGATATTAAAGCGTATCTCGGAAGAATGTGCAACGTTAAGTCGATAACTGATAATAATAAGTTTTTAATTGGAAGTATTTACTAAAGATTTTATCAGAACCATAATATAACTTATTTATGTTTGTTGCTGCTTCGAGGATCTTTCTCTTATCGTGTTCACTTTTTTTCCTTCTTAGTGGGTAGTTATATTGACACGTGTCAGTTTTGTATTCTACCCTTGTACTATCAGCTTTCAACCGATTCCACTTTCTTTAAGTCTTTTTTCCCTCTTTTTTCGCTAAAGTCTCTCCATGAAACCAAGGAGATTGGTCTTTTCCATCGTTGGGCAAATGGTATCATATTCACTTTTACTCACTTTATTGTAAGTGGGCGTAAGACAGTTAACACGCTTAGCTCCCAACAGACGTTGGTCATCTTGATCACAGGGAATGTTGATAGCATCATTTATTTTCTTTGTAAAATAATATTATATTCATTAATAGTTTTAATAACAAAATAGGTTTTACTTCTAGATAGAAATGATATTGATTATATCTATCAATATTTACTTTTATGAATTAAAATCTAATGTACGAAATTAAATGTTCAAAGTAGGGAAGGAAGTCTTGTATCAATCACTTCCGAGCCAATTTCTTCCTGAGTTCCAAAGGAAATCTTGAACTCGTCCGGAGACTTGAGGCGGAATTGGAGAAATGTAAAGAAAATAAGATTTTCAACTTGATCCAGTTAAATATTCATAAAAATTACAATTGGGAATCATTTAGAAAAATATTTTTGCTTTTTTATCGTGAAAGTAATTCTAATTCCAAAAATAAGCGTTTTATAATTCAGTGATGTCGAATTTCATAGTAATTTACATAATAATATCCGAAATTTTCAGTTGGAAAAATTATTCTGACTTGAACGTTCCAAATTCCTCTCCGTCTTCAGGGATATGATATGATGAATAAATACTCTTTTCTTTACTGCGTTTCATTCTTTCTTGAGGCGTCAGTGACCCTGGCAGTTATGACGCCGCCTAGTGTCAATGACCTTTGTAGTTGCGACGCTAGGCAACCTAATCAATCTTTAAACATGATCATATTAATAAAACCCTTGATATATTGTATCTCTCTCTCTCTCTCTCTCTCTCTCTCTCTCTCTCTCTCTCTCTCTCTCTCTCTCTCTCTCTCTCCCCTTAATAAAAACGGAACGTGATGGAATTCATCTTCTTTGAGGAAGCTCAGAAGTGTCTAGGAATTTTCGGAGTCTCAGAATTTTATTAACATGTTTCGGTTCCAACTACTTGTATTTTCTTGTGATTTTTTCTTTTCCTTGATGTCTCTACAACTTTAACATTTGCTGAAGATACTGGAACGTAGGATTTTTATGTCCTACAAAGCTTGCGAAAGACATCGTTCTTGTCTGTTAACAATTGGTTGTCAAGCAAAGCTCCTATTACTTCTAAGTGACTGACTAATTGGTCAAGAATTGCTTATTCAAGCACTTATGAAGCAAAGGATAGATTCGAAATAGATCTATATGAACTTAATTCCTGGTAGTCCAGAGCATTTTTCAGAGCTGGTGTGACTATAGCCATTTTCTCAGATTTGGAAAACTTGCATTCATTAATGCTTGCATTTGCTATTCTCATTGTTATTTCGGCTAGACTAGAAAAGTTTCTCTCTCCAATTACTTCAGATATTGGCATTGGATCGATCGTGCAGTTTGTTTTCTTTGCTCTCTTGATAATTCTGTTGTTGTCATCTTGTGTTATGTTGTTAAATCTTATTAATTTTGTCTGTGTCAGGTGTATCATTATTCTGATGTTGAGAGTATTCCTAGTCACTGTATCGATCAGGTAGCTTCTTTTCTTTTACATTTCCCATTATACGAATCAGGAGACGATATAACTTATTTATGTCTGTTGCTGCTTCGAGGATCTTTCTCTTATAATATTCACTATTTTTTCCTTCTTAGTAGGAAGTTATGTTGACACGTAGCAGTTTGTGTATTCTACCCATGTACTTTCAGCTTTTAACCGATTGCACTTTCTTTGCGTCTTTTTTCCATTTTTTTTTTTTTTTACTAAAGTCTCTCCAGAAAACCAAAGATATTGGTCTTTTACAGTTATAGTCTTTTCCATCGGTGGGCACATGGTATCATATTCACTTTTACTCACTTTATTGTAAGTGGTCGTAAGACAGTTAACACACTTAGCTCTTAACAGACGTTGGTCATCATGATCACAGGGAATATTGATAGCACCGTTTATTTTCTTTGTAACTTCTTCAATAAATACGGTAGGAGAAAAATTTGATTTATGTCTAAGTTTATTTTCTTTACTATTGCATGTTTCTGTAGAGGTAGACTAAACGTAATAATTTCTCCTCAATATCTATATCAGATTCAATGTTATTCATGTCATCACTTAAAACTAAGTTCAACGTATGCCCAGTTAAAGTAGTTGTACAGTCTATATTATTCACTAGTCGATAGGATTCTAATAACTGACTAAATGCGTTGGGATTTGGTGCGTCATCCATCCAAAACTCTAAGTCTCCACAGATAACTAATTCATTTTTCTCTATGATAATCATATCAATAAAAGCACCAAATTCTTCAAAAAAGATACTAGTGTTTGTTCTCGGAGATTTGTAGACTGTTATAAAGGATATTTTTGGATTTTTTTAACTAAAGTTATTTCTATATATTCAAAGCTTGTTACACCAGTTCTTTTTAACATTCTGATATTTGAGTCCGACACCCTCACCAGACCTGGGCCCTCTCTTGATATATGAAAAAAATGGGGGGGGGGTTTGTTGTTGTTGTAATTTCAGTGATCTTTGCCTTGTCTAAGGTATTTAACCTTGTTCCAGATAATGCTAGTATGTCCCAATATTTCTCGCTTATCAATTCTTGAAATTGAATAGTCTTATTACCTACAGATTGTATATATATATATATATATATATATATATATATATATATATATATATATATATATATATATATATATATATATATATATATATATACAGCATAAATATCTTAGTATATTTCCAATAAAAGAAAATAGAACAGAACGTAAAGGAATAGCCTCAACAATTTGTGATGTAAAAGTTGATGATGATGATGATGGAGCAGCAAGAAAACGATATAGAGACTGAGAGTGAAAATATCATTTAATTATTCTCTCATATCCCTGAAGAGTGAGAAGACTTTCTTGAAGTTATAAGAATAAACATTTCAAGCAAATAATAAGGAGAATGTTATACAATATTTTTATTCAGTAGACATTAATATTATATTTATTAATAGTTTTAATAACAAAACAAGTTTTACTTTTTGATAAAAATAATATCGGTTATATCTATCAATATTTGCTTCTATAAATTAAAATCTACTGTACGAAATTAAATGTTCAAAGTAATGAAGGAAGTCTTGTATCAATCACTTCCGAGAGAATTTCTTCCAGAGTTCCAAAGGAAATCTTGAAGAAGTCGTCCAGAGACTTGAGGAATATGAAGAAGAAAAGATTTTCATCTTGATCCAGTTAAATATTCATTAAAATTACAATTGGGAATCATTTAGAAAAATATTTTTGCTTTTTTATTGTGAAAGTAATTTTAATTCCAAAAAGAAGTGTATAAAAATTCAATGATGTCCAATTTCATATAAATTTACATAATAATATCCGATATTTTGAGTTGAAAAAATTATTCTGACTTGAACGTTCCAAATTCCTCTCCGTCTTCAGGGATATGATATGATGATTAAATAGTCTTTTCTTTACTGCGTTTCATTCTACCTTGAGGCGTCAGTGACCCTGGCAGTTATGACGCCGCCTAGTGTCAATGACCTTTGTAGTTGCGACGCTAGGCAACCTAATCAATCTCTAAATATGATCATAACAAAACCCCTGATATAGGGTCTCTCTCTCTCTCTCTCTCTCTCTCTCTCTCTCTCTCTCTCTCTCTCTCTCTCTCTCACGAGATAAAAACATGACTTTTACTAAGCGTGGGTCTAAATTATTCAGTCAGGACTTGCTGTTCCTAAATACAAATTTCTTCTTATCAACAATCATATAAGTGATGATAATATATCTCTCTTTAGACAAGTTCCAGACAAGAATAATGACATCTCTGATACCTTTTTCCTGCAGTAAACTAGAAACGGCTATATGTGATATGTATGAATAAATAATTATATTCTAAATAGATATTTTTGCTATTTCCTATTATTTAATAGCAAATAGACATCAAAAGTAAATTTTAAACACGCGCAATCTCACACACACACACACACACACACACACACACACATATATATATATATATATATATATATATATATATATATATATATATATATATATATATATATATATATATATATATATATATATATATACATACATACACACATTTTCATTTATGATAATATACACATGCTTGTATGTGTATGTGTAGTTGTTCAGTGGCCACTTTCCTCTTGGTTAGGGTAGAAGAGACTCTTTAGCTATGGTAAGCAGCACTTCTAGAAGGACACTCCAAAATCAAACCATTGTTCTCTAGTCTTGGGTAGTGCAGTAGCCTCTGTACCATGGTCTTCCACTGTCTTGGGTTAGAGTTTTCATGCTTGAGGGTACACTCGGGCACACTGTTCTATCTAGTTTATCTTCCTCTTGTTTTTTTGAAGTTTTTAATTTTTGAATAGGAAATATTTATTTTAATGTTGTTACTATTCTTAAGATATTTTTTTTCCTTGTTTCCTTTCCTCACTGGGCTATTTTCCCTGTTGGGCCCCCTGTGCTTATAGCATCCTGCTTTTCCAACTAGGGTTCTAGCCTAGCATTTAATAGTAATAATGATAATAATAATGATAATAATAATAATAATAATAGAAAATAATAATAATATCTTGATATAAGTTCTAATTATTGGGGCTTTATCTCGATATAAGTACTACTTAATTGGGCTTTATCTTGATTGAAGTACTACTTAATGGGGCTTTATTTTGATATAAGTACTACTTAGTGGGGCTTTATCTTAATAAAGTACTACTTAATTGGGCTTTTTCTTGATATAAGTACTGCTTAAGTGAGCTTTATTTTGATATAAGTACTACTTAATGGGGCTTTATCTTGATAAAGTACTACTTAATTGGGCTTTATCTTGATATAAGTACTGCTTAAGTGAGCTTTATTTTGATATAAGTACTACTTAATGGGTCTTTATCTTGATAGAAGTACTACTTAATTGGGCTTTATCTTGATAGAAGTACTACTTAATGGGGCTTTATTTTGATATAAGTACTACTTAATGGGGCTTTATCTTGATATAAGTACTGCTTAATGATGTTTTATCTTGATATAAGTACTGCTTAAGTGAGCTTTATTTTGATATAAGTACTACTTAATGGGGCTTTATTTTGATATAAGCACTGCTTAATGATGTTTTATCTTGATATAAGTACTGTTTAATTATTCATATTGATATAAATACTGTTTAATTATTCATATTGATATAAGTACTGTTTAATTATTCATATTGATATAAGTACTGTTTAATTATTCATATTGATATAAGTACTGTTTAATGGTGCTTTTTATTGATATAAGTACTGCTTTATGATGCTTTATTTTGATATCTTTACTGTTTAAATCCGCCTTATCCTGATTTAAGTGCTGCTTATTGTTTCTTTATCTTGAGATAAGTAGTTTTATAATTCTTTATCCTGATATAACTACTGCTTAATTAGTCTTTATATTGATATAAGTACTGCTTTATGATGCTTTATCTTGATATAAATACTATTTAATGATGCTTTTTCTATATAAGAAGTGTGTAAATTTGTTTAAACTACCTGGATAATTTTCCAGTGATGTTAGTCTACTGTATTATATTTTTAAGTACAACTTAAATTTCAAAGGGGAATAAGTTGTTTTCCCTTTTTAATTAATCTTGTTTTAGGATATTGCAGTTAGACTGCATTTTTGAGACAATAAATCATCATTTTTTTTTTCAAAAATAAAAACTTTTGAAAATATTAAATTGTTCACTTTGTATGGTCAGGGAACATCCATCCTCCATGCAATCTAAGTTCGTATGACATGAATTTAGTTTTTGAGTGTTTCGTCAATAAGATTTTCTCTAGTGCTCCATCTTTTGTTTTTCCCTATTTCTGCCAAGGATTGGGAAGCTGATTAAAAATTATGATTTTTTAAGGAATGTAACTTGAAGTTTTTAGGCCTTCGATTTAAATGACCTCATGCGTTATTGCATTGGCCTTGGAAAGTCCTATCTTTACCATTGTCTTTATTAATATGAAATGGAAATTTAATTATATCATCATTGATGCGCAATCAGTAAGCCAATTATCAAAAATGGTTATTAGAATAATAGTGGGCTAATTTCGTAAATCTTTTTTGAATGTGTGGTAGAAAATTAATATTTTCGTTCACTTTAGCGTAAAATAAAGTCTATAGAATATTAAATAAAACATGAATTGCTCTGAAGGAAGACTTTCCTAGTGAATAAGTTACTCTCTCTCTCTCTCTCTCTCTCTCTCTCTCTCTCTCTCTCTCTCTCTCTCTCTCTCTCTCTCTCTCTCTCTCTCTCTCTCTGCCATCAATCTGAGAGAGCAGTGTTCGATTCTAGTACTAATCTATAAGGATCGAAACTACTCATCCTTAAATCCAGTATGCTCAGGCTAACTTCAGATGGAAATTTATATATATATATATATATATATATATATATATATATATATATGTGTGTGTGTGTGTGTGTGTGTGTGTGTGTTTGTGTGTATATACATATATACTGTATGTGTGTGTGTATATATATATATATATATATATATATATATATATATATATATATATATATATATATATATATATATATTTTACGTTGCCTTTATGAACAGCTAACTATGGCCATGGTTCTTTGTTTTAAATGCCCACGTGTGAGACGAGGGCAAGTGACGTCACAGTATTGGTGTTTGACACCTTGAGCTGTGCGTTGGCTGAACTGTTATGACTGGACCGTGGGTCCATTCAAGTGGTGGTAGGCATAGGGAAAACTCTATCATTGCATTGAACTGAATTTATTCAAAGAATAGCTGCAATATGATTAAAGGTCTTTTTAATGTGTATTTATTTGTACAAATAATGAAAATTCAGGTACACAATTAAAGAGTCCAGGCTTGAGCTGCATTAGATTACTTCTATTTCATCTATGTTGTAACTGAGTCGTTCGTTAACTTAGACTAAGGATACTGTTATCTTGCAAATATATTATACAGACGAAGGTTTTGCAGTAACGTTGTAATACAGGACCTTCCAAGCAATAGGCGCAGGCAAGGATTTTATCTGCGAATCATATCATAATCAAGATTCCATTTTTGTTTGCTTTTGTTTGTTTTTAGAAATTTTATCATTATTTTAGTAACTGTTGATAACATTTAAAAGAAATATATTGTTTTATTTTGTTGTACATAAGGCCAGATGAGGTAGCTGCCCTTCATTAACCGAGAACTATTTACCCCCCCCCCCCTCCCACCCCATCACTTAATTGGTTTTGATATTCATATACAAGTAAGAACGCATTCCTTCAATCAGCCTAGAGCACAGAGTACAGTATGCTTTATCCCTCAACATCTCATCGCTTCAGATGGATTCTGTACAGCTTCCGTTCAGTAAAAGTCACGATTAATTACTACATTTACGATTCTGCACTAAATGAAATACTGTTATTTTCTATGCTTGAAAGTTTTGACTCGAACAAAAATATGAACTGCTTGAAAATGATATCCAAATTTCTAGGTAATATGAAACTATTATTTAGATGCTAGTTTCAAAAACAGTTAAATTTTTACGACTGGACAGATGTGAGATATTTTGCCAGAAATCATATTATTATTATTATTATTATTATTATTATTATTATTATTATTATTATTATTATTATTATTATTATTAGCGTTATTATTATTATTTATTATTTATTATTATTAATCATTATTTATTATTATTAATTAGCAATATTATTTATTAATATTATTATTTATAATTATTCTTTATATATTATTATTTATAATTATTTATTATTATTTATTAATTATTATTTATTATTATCTATTATACATTATTTTTTATTATTATTGTTTATTATTATTTATTATTAGTTTACTATTTTTATTATTAGTTTACTATTTTTATTATTAGTTTACTATTTTTATTATAATCATTGGATGTTATTTATTATTGTTTTTAATTATTTATTATTTTTTTTGTTATTATTTATTATTATTGTTTATTATTATATATTTATTATTATTTTTATTTAGTATTATTATCATTTATTATCATTTATTTTTATTTAGTAGTATTATTTATTATTTTTATCATTAATTATTTATTATTATTGTTTATTATTTATTATTATTGTTTATTATTTTTCATGATTATTAATTATTTATTAAATATTATTATTATTATTTATTTATTATTATATATTAAAGTTATTGTTTATTATTTATTTTTTATAATTTTTTATTTATTTCTTATTATATAATTTTTATTATTATTTATTATCATTTATTATTTACTATTATTTAATAATTATTCATTTTTTATTATTTAATTATTAATAATAATTATTTATTATTTATTTACTATCATTTATTATTTATTTATTATCATTATTTCTTGTTTTCATTTATTATTTATTATTATTATTTATTTATTACTTATTATTTATTATTATTACTTATTATTTATTATTTATTATTCATTATTATTATTTTTTTATTATTTATTATTTGTTATTATTCATTATTTATTTTTATTTGCTTCAATACAAACGTAATTGGAGAGAGGAGGATGCTCTGAGCACAAAGGTTGCAGTAGGGAAAAATATCCCACTGAAGATAGAGAATAAGAAAATAAGAAAATACAGGAGTAATGAATAATTGAAATAAAATATTTAAGAACAGTATCAACATTAGAATCCTTTTATAGATAAACCATGAGAGACCATTATGTCAGCCTGTTCAACATAAAAACATTCGCTGCAAGTTTGAACTTCTGAAGTTCCACCGATTCAACTTCTGGAATAACATTCCACAATCGGCCACAGCTGGAATAAAATTTCTAGAAAACTGCTTTAGTAAATATATTTTCATTATTTCCTTTAAATGAATATTGAAAATAATACCTTATGAATACTATTCGTAGATATCTATAAAATCTTATGATACATTTTTTATAATGGGAAAATATTACATAAAATATTCCTATCTGAAGAACCATAATCAAGATATTGGTCACATCCTTTACTGACGTGGTTGCTGTCAACATTAGGTGTTCTTTGACCACTTAATATCTTTGAAAGTACTAGCTCTTACCGAGAGCTAGTGCTTAATATGGTTACGGTACAATTAAAAAAGGAAAACTTATAAATTAGTGGCAGTAATATTTCAATCAGCATTGCCAAATATAGGGATTATCCCCACTTGTTGCAAGTCTAAACTGAGGCCCATTGTTTCTGCTTGTTTTGTAACCATTCTAAACTAATAATGGTCAGATCAATCCTGAATCCTGTGTTCCTGTGTGGTTGTGAGACATGGGTCCTGACAGAAAAATTAAAGTCTAAAATTCAGACTACCGTAATGCGTAGCCTACGTCTAATCTTTAGAGTAAGAAGGAGAGATAGGCTCTGAAATACCACCACAAGAGAACCCTTGGGAGTAGAACAGGTTCTTTTATGAATGGAAAGATGCCAGTTGAGATAGTTGGGCCACATATATCGAATGCCTGAATATAATCGGGATGTACACGGAATTGTGGAATGGATTCTTGAAGGTAAAAAACGACTGGGAAGATTGAGGTGGAAGGATGGCACCAATAAGACTTGAAAGATTCCACTTGGAATGCAATGAAGCTATGTATGTAATATGTCAGGCGCTTATGGAATGGGGGCGTACAATACGGAATTTGTCAATTGACAGACAGGATTCCGACGGGATTTTGGGTGAACTTATCCTTTTAATTTCGGTCTCATGTTCTGGTGAAACATTTAAGGTCTGTTTTAAGTACGTTTATT
>NC_090727.1:21298175-21318175 GCF_036898095.1 Palaemon carinicauda | reverse complement strand
GTTAGGTAACGCCCTGACCAGAAAGAAAGAATGAATGAGAGTGGGGCATAGCCTCGAAAATAACAATAGAATCGCCTCTTAGAGGACAGCAAAGTATATAAATCTTGAAAATTAAATTAAAGAAAAAAAATACAATTTAGTATTATTGGGAAAGAACTGCATTGATAACATTTGAATGAAATGTGACAAATATCACCCATAGGAAAGCAGCTGTCAGGTTTTCTTTGGAGGGAAAAGGACAAGATCCAGCGAATTGGACGAGCCTAGTTTCAGTCGAGTTGTGTTTGAATCGATAAAACTATCGTAAAGAGAAATGAACGAAGGGGAACTAGGTCCACCTAAATTTTTCTCTCTCTCTCTCTCTCTCTCTCTCTCTCTCTCTCTCTCTCTCTCTCTCTCTCGTGCTTGTTACACAGTAGGATTTAAATGTTTTCGATTATAGATTTCAACTAAAATGCGTGTTCACTTGTTTCAAAAGCGGAAGATACTTTCTCACGGGACTACTATAAAAAGATCCCTTAAGGCAAAGTTCTTGAAAATGATTGAGATGTTTGTGTTTTTATTACCTTGTGTAATTGTTCTCTGCGAGTGTAATATCACTGATGGCTTTTGGATTTTATGATAAATGCATTTTTTACTTTATTTTTTTCCCTTGGTTAATTAAAGAATACATTTCCGTATTCACATAGAGGATAGATATTTTTTCTATCTGGATTTTTTTTTTTATCTTTATGGACTATATTTTAATTCTGAGTGTTTATAAGATTCCTTTTTTCCTTAATATGCTTATTGAGGTTCAGTGGGAAGGCTCCTTTAGCTTATGACCAGCTGACTGAATATAACCATTAATTTTTATGAAATAATGAATTCAATATATATAGAGAGAGAGAGAGAGAGAGAGAGAGAGAGAGAGAGAGAGAGGCTGCAATTAAATTTTAAGCGGTGTTATGTAATTTTTTAAGTGATGCAGTTTTCTCTGGATGTATAAAATCATTCCTGAAGCCAATTTTTTTGATTCATTGTTTTGCTTAATGGAGAAAACTAAAATATGCCTGAGCTGTATGTCCGTTGCTGACCTTCATAAAAGGAGGTATATTTATTCTCTCTAAACATAAAGGGGATTTTTCACCAATTTACATGAAATTAACGTATAGTGATTCAATTTGAAATACTGTTTTAGCCTACTTGAAGAATCGTGTTTCTTATGGTGTAAATAAAAGCCGCATTAAGTACAGTCAACAAATTACACTTTGCAGACTAAGTGTTTAATTATGGCCATTGCGATCTTAATACGTCTGCTCTGCCGAATGGCCATTGTTGGTTTTGGCCCGTTACTGTATTGTTTTCAGCCTTCGTTATGTATTAGTTTATTTTTTTCACTTGCTCTTTGAGATTGATCAAGTATCGTTTTTTGGTTTATATGTATGAAAGTACTTTACACTTTTGAGTGTATTTATTTTTGTTGTAATTTATATGTTTAAGTCTCTCTCTCTCTCTCTCTCTCTCTCTCTCTCTCTCTCTCTCTCTCGCTCTCTCTCTCTCTCTCTCTCTCCTCTCTCTCTCTCTCTCTCTCTCTTTTCCCCATATGCACTGTTCGACTTCTATTTTCCATCTTATTGCAAGAACTGAATCTTTTTAATTTTGACAAATTGATATAACCTTTTTCAAATTATGATAGGAAGCACATCAGATATCTTTATCTTTCAATTTGAGAGAGAGAGAGAGAGAGAGAGAGAGAGAGAGAGAGAGAGAGAGAGAGAGAGAGAGATGCTTTTCTGCAAACTTTTCTTGAATTCACAGGAAGGGAAAATTTCCTCCATAGAAAGAAAGAAATGGCGAAATTTTCCTTAAGATACTTTCAGTGAAAAAGCTCTTGCATCACAGGCGTCTTCCCTATGTATTTCGTGAGATAATGAAAGCTTCCGGGCTCCCACGAGAGAGAGACTGTCCCCATTTGTCAAAACAAACGAGGAAGTTACGAGTGGTAACACAGGTTTCACCTTACCTACGTTTATCGGGGCGAGACACGGAAACCCTGGGTCTACCTACAGCCACATTCCCTGTCTCAAATGAGAAGAGAAAATAGACCGTGTATAGAGCCGTCAGCCATATATTAACAAATGTTTTTACCACATCCAGAGAGAGAGAGAGAGAGAGAGAGAGAGAGAGAGAGAGAGAGAGAGTTCATTGATTATATCTATTAATGCCGTTGGATTCATAGTAGAATATGTTTTTATTTAATAGATTGATTTTAGCTGCTTCAATAACCTGCTAATGGTCGTCGCTATTCAATACCAAGGATTTTGTGAGTAGAACGCATTGAACGTTCCACAGAGTATTTGGCTCTAAAATGATTTGTTATAATCTTGTGTCAACTAACAATGTCCGTGCCATTTTATATATATATGTATATATATGTGTGTGTGTTTCCTGTAAATATGTGTATTTATATGGACTCCCTTGTGGTCCGTTTGTATGCAATTACGTGGAAGTGCTTTCAACAACTTATAAAATCGTGCTCAACATTCTGCCTATTTTTATGCAAAAGTTGAAATCTGTAGAGAGTTTCGTTGAATTAGTGTCCTATGGGGGCTTTGTTATCAAAGGGCCGGAAGGGCCGAAGAATCCCTTCAGGAGCCTCAGAGTTCAATGACACCTTTTACATTTGTAAGTTGTTTCTGTTTTTTTTTTTTTTTTTGTAACTGTCTCTTTCCCTTTGTGGCTTTCATTGGTCACTTAAGAATGTGTGCTTTCGGTTGGCGGAGATAGAAAGGATAATTCTTGTATTTTAACAGTGTGCCTACTACACGATCTTGAGTATAAATTATAATGTATATTTTGGCTGTGATCCATAATTTTTATTACAGAATTAGTAACAGCAGAGGCTGCAGAACAGAGTAAATTATATAGATACGTATTACAAAATTCTATTAATTGTATATTTTAAATATATTTAGAAAATCAGTTTGTACTCTTGTCTACTGTAACTATGGACTCTCAGCCATCCTAAATTGGTTTTGAATAGATAAAGTTAGCGAAGATAAACAGTTTAATCGCCTTTTTTACGTCATTTAATTAGACCAATTTGGGTCTCGCATTCGCTTTCTAGCAGTCATTGCCCATAAAAGAATAACTGTTTGTGACGATTTTACATTTCAATTCTAAGGAGAAATAGTGGCCATTTCCATGGGCTAAAATCAACTTTAAATTAAAGCAAAGGACGCTTTCGTTTTCGGCATTAGTGGGGAAACAAAATAATTTTATATTAAAAATTAATTAAAAATTGCTATTTTTATTTAGAATTTTAAGGTTTTTTCCCTTTTTTGTGTAGGTTTTGATTTGGATTTTACCCACCACTATATAAACCATTTTGGTTAAGGATTTTTGTTTACGTATGTAATTTTCATATATTGGTTTTAGCTTACAATTCCAAATAAAGATCCCCTAAGAATAAAGAAAAAAAAAACTGATATTTAGATTTGAATTCATCAAGTTGTTACTGAAGAGTAAATGCAGGCTAGAAAATATCAGATTGGTTTATTGGAAAATTATGTGAAGATGAAGGATTCTTATTGCTTTGGAAATATGATTAATTATTGAATTGTATATGATACTTTTCTTCCCACAATAACTTGTCAGTTGATCAAGAGATATTTGCAGGCTTTCTAAGTTCACTTTTGCAAATTCAGTAATCAATTTTTCATTTTCAAATTTCATGAAAGTTAACTTCCCATTTGGTCTTCTATCTTAAGAAAGGAAAAATGATAACTTTGTGTTGGAAGATTTTCTTAAAGATGTACATAGTTTATTGTTGATGCACCCTTAAAACGACTAAGGCAATAATTATACTCGTTCAATCGATTAATTTTTAAGTTCCGAGAGTAAAATACTGACACTTAACTTGAAAGAAAAAATCTGTGACGTGGAAGCAATGGGAATTTTTTGGGGTGTAGTGGATGCTTCAGTGTTCGTCAGAACTTTAAAAAGAACAAATCTAGATAATGTTGTCTCCATTGTCAAGCATCATTAGAATATGCAATGATGTAATCCAGAAGGTGAAATACATATTCATTACGTGGGAGAAATGTGAATTAGGTTCACAAAGTGCATTATTATTATTATTATTATTATTATTAATAGCCAAGCCACAAGACTGTAAAAACACGATGTAAGTGAACGGAAAATAACAAAGCTCTCTCTCTCTCTCTCTCTCTCTCTCTCTCTCTCTCTCTCTCACCCAGATTAACTGCACTGGGCAAAACTTTTTGGAGAAAGGAGAAAACTTTTTACCGTCGGGATTCCCATAGGAAGACAGTTTGTGTTTTACGTTAAAGCTTTTAATCCTGAAACACTAAACTTGTCTCATAGATATTTCTTAAACTTAGTTTTTAATCGTTTGTGTTATTATATATACTTCACTGAACGCTGAAGAGTATTTAAGTTATATTTTTCCATCTCTTGACGGTTAGGTTATAGCTTTGCTAGAATCATTCATAGTCTGTTGTCTACCATTTGTTTTGGTCAATTATATCCATGGTCTTATACAGTAGATTTCAAATGTGAAGGTATTGCTAAAGCATAAATGGGTTTCTCGCAAGAAGGTATAAGGAGATTTTTTTTTCTGATCTCCCCTATGTAATGAATAGATAGTCGTGGTATGACAATGAAACAATATCCAACAGATTTCGTAGATTTGAGAACAAAGCCCTCAGAAGAATAATGGGACTTAAATGGCGAGACAGGATTAGAAATGAAACTATAAGAGAGATTACTCAAGTGGCATATGTGGATGAGATCATGATGAGGGGTAGATGGAGTGGTTTGGGCATGCTCTTCGCACTCCCAAGAGAGATTGGTTAACAAAACTTTTATCTGGACTCCACAATGCACTGGATGAGTTGGAAGACCCAGGGCTACATGACTGAGGAGTATGATTCGTGAAGTAGATGATGATGAATGGATAAGTATTGATTTAAAAGCACAAGATAGAGACGACTGGCGAAATCTCACAGAGGCTCATTGCATTAATGGCGTAGGAGATGATGATGATGATGATATTTCTGATGATGCTCAGCTCTCCTCATCGCTAGGGAATGGGGAGAGAGGGACTAGTCGTGCCCGGGTGAGAGAGGGATGCGTGAGTGTGCTTATCTATGTAGATATATAGCTGTCAATATTGACGGATCGCTTACACTAGTATATTATATACATGTAATATTTACTGAACCCTATTTGACTCTCGAACTCTAGTTGGCTAATATTCATATTCGTTTTTGAAGTTTAGCTATATTCTGTTTATTGCAGAGTAGAGTGAGGCGTCGGACTTATTTCGTTAAGAAACTCGATTGCAGAATGCTTTGAGGGATGACGAAACGAAAGGGGAGACACTTCACCTTCCATTTCAGTCTCATTTCGGAATAAGTCGATTCGAAATACAATTTGATGCTGCCAAGGTTTCCCATAGGGTTCACTGGCAAGTCAATTTACCGTCTGACTGTCGTGCATTTGTGCTAATCCATTTCAACGGCAGATAGCATTTACATAAAGAAGATTTACCTTCGATCGTGTGTGTTGAGTAACCAGTGTGTGTGTGTGTGTGTGTGTGTGTGTGTGTGTGTGTCCAGACACTTTCTCTTTATTATATAGAGAAGATTATTTTTCAAAACTATTTAGAATTCGACCTGCTGTTGATCGTCTTCCTCATTCATGACATTTCATTCGAAAGAGAACAAGCAACCAAATAAAGTTTCATACTCAATGGAATCATACATATACAGCAGTCCGAACTTAAAAATCTTCATAGTATTTCTGTAAAAGCTTTGCTTAACGAGCCTGAATATCAAAGTAAACTAGAAGAGCCTAAAAATTTTATTTTCCAGGAAATGTAAAACTCTGACAATGATTGAATTAAGCAAAGAAATGAGAATCAAACAAAACATCTTATCAGTAACCATATTCAAAGGTTTAATGGTTACTCATGAATGACACATGAATGACAAAGGCAAGGGACGGTAACAACGCCCCAACAAGAGAATGCCCTAGAGACTGACCATATATACAGATGATCAGTGACTAAGCCCTCTCTCCATTAAGTTAGGACCAGGGAGGACCAGGTAGTGGCTGCTGATGACTCGGAAGGTAGACCTATAGGCTTCTCCAATCCATCATTTCTTAGTTCACAAGGATGGAGAGGCTACAGACACTACAAGAAACTATCGAGCTTGAGGATTTCTCGAACCCCCGTCCAAGACATCGCCAGGTAGGGACGTTTAGGGACGTTTCTAATAGGCTACCAAGAGTCTGACGATTACTGAAACGCTGACGAGATCAATTATAAATGTTTCCAGAAATTATAACTGGACTCTTCGAAAGTCCTTTAATAACGAATAGATGTAGAATCAGTTCCGTACAAAAAGGAAAAGAAAGTCACCATATCCATCAGGGAAGAGGACGCACTCGTTTATTACATGTTTACTCGTCGCCCCCATCCCCTTGTGACCCATTGCCCGTCTCTGGAGAATGCCATACCGCTGATATTAAAGCGTATCTCGGGAGAAGGTTCAAAGTTTAGTCGATAGCTAATAATAATAAGTTTTTACAACAGATTTTATCAGAACTGTCATTTTCAGTTATACCTGTTAATAAAGTCTTACAATATTGTAACTGACAAGTTATAATTAACTTTAACTAACTTTGTTGTTTACTAGTCTGTGAGTCAGGTTTTTTTCACCTCGTTGTAATCTGATTAATCGATAAATACTTTTTTAAACAAACTCTCCAAAAATATTTTTATGAAAGATGAATATTGGGTTAAACTTTTAGGAATAATATGCCCTCCGAAAAGGGCTGTAAAAGATGAAAGGGTTTACTTTTCTTAATTTACTGCTCCAAGGGAAAAAAGTGAGAAACCTAAGCTATGTAGATTACGATGTATCGATCTCTCGAAGATGTTTACCCTCCAACGCCTACTCTCGTGAAATATGAACCTTTTTCATTCCTGGGTCAAAGATGAAACGGAGAAAGTATTTTGCATTTTACGAAAAGAAAGAGGATGAGGGAATTGAATTGCCAGCCAAGATGAGGTATCAAGATGGATTGCTGGAATATCGCTAAAGGGAAGCACGGGGAGTCGGGACCTATAGGAAAAAGTGGGGTGTAGGTAATGTAAAAGATGATACCAGAGGAGGCGCTAAATATTTAAGTAGATTTGCATGCACACAGTTCCAACACTTCCCACCAGTTGTGGTTTGTGTGTGTACCTCTTGAGGTACCCGCTCTCCCCCCTACTTTTGAAACGGGGAGATACCGAGTAGGTGTATCTATGGTAATGCCGCTGACCGAACCAGAAATATATATATATATATATATATATATATATATAGAGAGAGAGAGAGAGAGAGAGAGAGAGAGAGAAGAGAGAGATATATATGTATATTATATATATATATATATATAGAGAGAGAGAGAGAGAGAGAGAGAGAGAGAGAGAGAGAGAGAGAGAGAGAGAGAGAGAGAGGCGATCTTTATTATATGGTACAAATAAGAAGGACGGAAGGACAAAATTAGAACCAATGCAGAGTGCAAAGAACGTGCCAGTGATGGGGGAGGAAGAGTTTGGGACGTCAACAGATCCGAAGGGTGGATCATTGTGGGGAGACACGATGGCATAGGTGGTGGGTGGGGCTAAAAGCAGGAACTCGCCGTGCAGTTGGGGTGTGACTGGGTGCACGTCTACTGCAATTTCTGTGTCTAACTACACATGATAACTCCTTCTAGAGGGTTTTGGAATAATCTTTTCTTCTGTATTTACAGGATATTATCTATGGTAATCGTAATCCTCATCTTCATAGATTATGTTGTTTGCTTACTATAGTCCCTTAAGAAAGTCCTTTAAATGATAGCTTTTAGATAATACGCTGTTGTACAGAATGATGACTGATATATCTGGATATGATTCAGCTTATTGTATACAAGAGAGTAAGTATGGCCTTATGAAATGGCCAAAGGTAAACCAATTTGGATTTCTTTTATTGGCCTTCCCTCCCCTTCCTTGCATAACGGTCGACTGTTATTGCATTGCGTTGCATTTGCCAAACATTCAAAGGTTTGACTTAATATTTTCCCCTCTGGCGTTGGGGGAAAATTACAGATTAGACAGAAAATCATAAAGACCATAGCGTTATTTGCGATTAGTCGAAATACTATTGCAATTAACTACTTGGACATAGTTTGTGTTTTTGTAATTATCGAATGCTACTTTACATTAGTCTCTCTCTCTCTCTCTCTCTCTCTCTCTCTCTCTCTCTCTCTCTCTCTCTCTCTCTCTCTCTCTGTGTGTGTGTGTGTGTGTGTGCTGTTCCTGCAAACTTTATGTGAATAAGACGATTTTGCCTCTCAATTCATTGTGCTATCAATTTCGAGAGCAAAGTTCTAGATAGTAGAGTTGTACGATTTACGAATGTCATTGGCATAGCGGCGGGTCGAGTTCTGCCTCGGAATGTGAGATTACTGGGGAGATTACTCGTGTGGTTGGATTTGCTCGGCTACCAAAATTATATAGGGTTTTCACCGAGGAGCGTTTTCGAGTATTTTGTAAGTATGTTTGTATGTGCGTCAAGTTAAGATTTTTTTTTTCAAGAAGTGAAAGATTTACATGATTTTTGAGACAATTTATTAGTGGATTTCTAGTATGTCAAGTAAGAATTTATATTATGGTACCGTTACTGTTTTTGATAAATCGGCCATGTTTGAGTTCGTGGGTTTAATCCTGTAAAAAAAATGTCAATATTCCTTCAGTATTACATGACGTCTAGCAGTGATTGAATTTTAACTTTTTATGTGAATTAAGAATTTATTCTTTTCTTTTGATTTCATCATGAAATCCACTTGTGAATTGTTTGAAATTTATCATAATTGACCATGGTTCACTAGCTTACCATTTAACTATTGTAGAGAAGAGTAGATGATTTTGATTGCAAGAACAGAACCTGAATTTTATGTACAGCAGAAGCCGAATCTCCTCATATTTCTCTCGATAGCACCGTGGTGTATGTCACTGTATAGGTTCGAATCCTGGTTGGAGTAAGAACACTTTGTACCCTTCACACCATTTGGTTGGTCGATTGATTGATTAAGAGTTATCTGGCATCCTGACATCTAATAATCAATCAATCAATCAACCAAAGGGTGTGAAGGGTACAAGTGGTCTTGTAACCCTTTGGATGTAAGCTACTCCCGAAATAGATTTAGTGTTAATGGTTTTATTTTGGCTTTATATATGAGAACACACACACTCATACACACAACAACAAATGCAGCCTTTTCTAGTTCATTGCAGGACAACGGCCTCAGACATGTCCTTATTCATGACTAGGGTTTGTGTGTGTATGTGTGGTAACAACACTAATAAGGATAACTGTAATCCCTCTTATTGATAAATTTCGTAATATTATCACGATCTATCGATTTTATTTGCTTCATTCCATAAAACGGCCGATGTAAATTCATCTGGGACAAAAGGTAAAAGCTGAGAAATGAAAGGATATTTAGTTAAGAAATTAAGTGACGTGTTTTGTGTCGAATTATAATTATTTGTTCTGCCATAATTATAAGATATTGACCATTGTGTAAAGTTCTCCGGTTCATCTATCCTAGTTTTATTCTTCCATTTTGTCCCTGACGGAAAAATCTTCAAGGGGCTTAATGTCCTTTGCTGCATCCTAAATCGTCCCCATCCTCTGCTAGAAACTGCTCAGGGCATCGTAATTGCCAGAGTATGAGAACATTATTCAGGACGAATAATATTAAGATACTTTACGTGTATGTCCACGAAATGGTGCACGACTCGGCTTGGTCGCTTTACTCTCATTAAAAGTATTTGCATCTTTGTGTTTTATATCAGATTTTAAAGCTATAATAAAATATTAACATATCACATATCTCTGGTGTTTGTTTCGTTCGATACCCAAACTAAAAAGATGAATGAAGACACTAATTCCCGTTTAATGAATTGACGCCAAAGCAGAGAGGATAGTGCGAGTTTATAACAAGACGACTTCGATTATGGAGTGCATGTGTGTTTTATTTTCATTATTTATCCCTGCGTAAATTCATATTACATACGCCTTCTATGTTTATGTGTATTGGACTTCTTTTAATGGAAACCTTGGTAATTAGCTTTATTACAGATAGGCTTCTTTGCGCCCTTTCTAAAGTCTTTTGATAATGGCCATGTTGATAGTTTGGATTTTTTATTGGTTGAATCATTGAGGGACGTTATGTATCTTATTAATCTTGCTTGTTTCTTTCCTAGTTTGATTTTGCAAACAGCCATTCTTCTTCTTCTTTTTCTTCTTCTTTTTCTTCTTCTTCTTGATGGAAGGATAACGTGAGAAAGAGGCCTTTTGGTTCAACCTATGTAAGTAATAATGACGGAGTAATTATGAGGTTATTTTCATACCGAAGAAAGTTCTTCGTGTCTAAAGACGTGAATAGACACCAATGAAAGAACTGGAGTCACTTAGAATGGCCAAGCTTCAATAAGGATTTATTTATGAGTTTATATGGTGCCGGTCCTTTTTCGTTCTTATAATAACAAGTTTCATTATTTGGAATTTTTATTCTGTGTTGGGTATTTTGGGGTTAACCCTTTTCTCTCATGTAAGCATCTATTCTCTCACTTTTCGCTTAAAATACATTTGCAGTACACAGTTTGGGAACTTGCTTGCAAAACACAAATCTTCATTTCTCAATGTTTAGGTGATTTTACATTGATGAATAACATTATCTGATTTCAAAATTCGTTAACTACATTGCCATTGAAAATGTGAATTTTTATCCCTATATTATCATCGAAAATTAGTATTGCCAGATTGGAATAAAATCAATTGGAATACTGTGGTGGATTGCAGGTTGTAAACCTTTGTGGAAATTCAGTATTGGAGAAGAAATGCCTTCGTAATGATACATGTTCCCTCTTTGAAGAATTTAATTGGCTGTGATTAACGTGATGTGAGAGACATCGAGATTGGAAATATAAACGACGGTAGGATCATCTTTATTTATTCAAAGTAGATGGAATTAAGAGAAGTATAAATTTCTATACAAAAATATGTGTTCATTTTGTTATGAACCTTCTGTATTGTAGAATATTTACGTCACTAAATTCAAATAGTTCTCTTGGCTGTTTAGTGTTTAAATCTTATGGAGGGATTGATTTCATTTCAGTTATTCTCGACATGTTTGTTGGATTTTCATTATCTGGTTACGTTCATTATACTTACCATTTCTTGCCAGTCAGCAAATCTTTCAGTAATTTAATATTGAAAGGAATTTTAATATTATGTTCAATGATTTTACTGTGGTTGACATTGATTACATTTGTTATAATGTTCTTGCATGATGCATTAGAACTGAATATACAACTCCAAAACATTTATTTTAATTCTAATGGAAGCCTATCTTAAAATCAGTAAAATACTGCCATTGTGTTAGACAAGTACATTATACCCCCCCCCCCCCCCCCATCTTTACGGGCTGCCTCAGTGGAAGAGCCTGTGTCTTGCTATAGGCAAGGCATTCTAAAACGAACGAACAATATCCCGTCAGCCAAATGCACATAAGAGTAAAAACTGTAATTCCTTTCACGTAGAATTTTTAGAGATAGCCCAGAGACCAGATTTTTTGTATAGCCTTTGTTGGTAATAAAACTGTATTCCCACTTGAATTGTGTGTCAATGGTTAAGATGTATTCAAGTGTGTGTGTTTTTTGTCATTCGGAATGTACATCATTCTGCCTTATTTTACTAGGAAGCGGGACATTAAGAAAAGGTACACACGATAAAGCATCAATGAAACTCCCAACCATTTCGATGCTCCTCTTTGGAAGCTTCAGTAGAGGAAGTAAAGACAGAAAGAACGAGATGTTAAGACACTGTTAGGCGAACACGGGGAGTGATGAGAAAATGTGTGGTACTTTTGCCAGTGACAGAAATAAAGCATATGCATATAAAGAGAATGGTCCTGTGATGGCAAATAACTGGCCAATGATGGTTTTGAGGAAAATTGTTCTCGGCGCCGAGGTAAACATGTTACGAATTGCGGAGGAGGAAGAAAAATGTAATTTTGTAGAAGATTTTTTCTTATATTAGCAAAAAGTTTAGTTTGAAGTGGAGAAAGTTGGTTATGGTCTCCAATAAAAGAAGGTAGAGTAGGACATGACTCAGAAAACAATTTTGCGAATAATGAAAGTAATTTTTCAATTAGAAAGGGTGAGACAAGGGAAAGGGATTGGAGTGAAACCTTTTATTTAAGAATTAGGGTCCAAAGAGAAAATGGAAAAAAGTAGGTTTGGAAATGATCTCGAAAGAGAACTTCCAATGTTTAGCAAAAGGAAAATAAGGAAAAAACGAGTTGCAGGAAAAGAATATGAATGCAGGGGTGAAGTAAATAGAATGATAAGAGGATAGAAGGGAAGGAGAAAAGGAGAATTCTTGCTATTGTATCTTGAGTGAGCAAAGTAAATGGAGAAGGAATCATCTTCGATACGTCCAAAGGGAGGAGTAATGATGGTGAGGAAATGGTCCTTCTAGGATATGGGTCTTTACATGGTAGTGGGAGGAAGCGAAGGAGGAGGAAACAAGAAAATCAAAATAAGGAAAATAAACATTGTGTCTTGGATGAAAAGAGAACATGGAAGGAAGAGGTGGGCGCCTATGTTGAACACGAGTAGGATGACGGGTCTAAAGCTGCACTGTTGAAACCAATGGTGATATTTGAAGGCGTCAGCTTTCTTTATTAGGACTTATTGGAATCTGACTTAGGCAGCATCAAGGTCAACTTTAAAAATAGTGCAGGTCAGTTTTATACACTACCGCTAGAGAGTTGTCGGGTCCTTTGACTGGCCAGACAGTACAGCATTGGACCCTTCTCTCTGGTTACGGTTCATTTTCCCTTTGCCTACTCATACACCGAATAGTCTTTCCTATTCCTTACATATTCTCTGCTGTCCTCATACACCTGACAGCACTGAGATTACCAAACAACTCTTCTCTCAAAGGGGGACCCCTGCCCTACCAGCGGAAAGGGGGGAGGCCCGCCCTGCCAGCGGGAAGGGGGGAGCCCTGCCCTGCCAACGGGAAAGGGGAAGCCCTGCCCTGCCAGCGGGAAGGGGGAAGCCCCGCCCTGCCAGCGGGAAGGGGGGAGCCCTACCCTGCTAGCGGGAAGGGGGAGCCCTACCCTGCCAGCGGGAACGGGGGAGGCCCGCCCTGCCAGCGGGAAGGGGGGAGCCCCGCCCTGCCAGCGGGAAGGAGGGAGGCCTGCCCTGCCAGCGGGAAGGGGGGAGCCCCACCCTGCCAGCGAGAAGGGTGGAAGCCCACCCTGCCAGCGGGAAGGGGGGAGCCCCGCCCTGCCAGCGGGAAGGGGGAGGCCCTCCGGGCTAGCAGGAAGGGGGGAGCCCCGCTCAGCCAACAATAGAGAGTTCCTGTATCTAGCTTATTTTTAAAAAAAACATGAATAGTGGAATCAGGAAGACAGTCATGTAAAGCAACACAAGAATCTTGAAGACTTCTTCTTTCTCTCCATAAAGAAGTCTTCAAGATTCTTGTTTTGAAGACTACTTCTTCCTTATGGAGAGAAAGAAGAAGTCTTCAAGATTTTTGTTCTGAAGACTTCTTCTTCCTCATGGAGAGAAAGATGAAGTCTTCAAGATTCTTATTTTGAAGACCTCTTTCTTCTAAGAAGAAGGGGATCAACGACAAGTGGAATCAGGAAGGCAGTCCGGAAAAGCAAAACAAGAATCTTGAAGACTTCTTTCTCTCCATGAGGAGGAAGAAATCTTCAAGATTCTTCTTTTGAAGACGACTTCTTCCTCATGGAGAGACAAAAGAATCTTGGAGACTGATAACCGATTTATTTGAAAGGATTCGGACAGAAAATATAGGAAGAAGAGGGAGACAGGAAAAATAAAGTATCCGAAAAGGAGAACTAGTTACTATTTGTTGATCACTTCACGATTGTGCGGATTTGAAATGAGAAAGTATAGCCCATAATGTGGAAGATCCAAAAATAAAGATTGTGCAGAATAAGGCGGAAACTGCACAGAAGTAGAGAATATTGAAGGACCAAATCCGATAGTATTCAGAATTCTCCCAACTCGTTGTTCGAAATCAATTAGTTTTTCTTCATCAATGGGAAAGTTGATAAAAGCTTTCCTATCAGAGCTCCAAAAGATTCTTAGTCTCTCTGTTAGGAGAAATATGGAATACTGGGGCATTTCCAAATCGGAGTCATATTGTCATTGGTCTTGAGCAGGAATGTTAGAAAAGGTAAAAAGATTGTTGTAATCGTTTTATTGATCAACCCAAATTTGCAAGATTTTATCACCGACTTGCCTCTGAGGCCATGAAAACGGAAACAAGATTTGGGTGATGCAGAAAATGCTTTGGTGAAAGTTAAAAGAATTATTGAGTCTGCGACTTTGGAAGAAACCCAAAATGCATCCTCAAAAAGGAATCAACGACAAGTGCAATCAGGAAGGCAGTTATGAAAAGTTAAACAAGAATTTTCAAGACTAATAATGGATTTAATTGAAAGGATTCGAACAGAAAATACGGGAAGAAGAGGGAGACAGGAAGGAGAACGGGAGAGAAGAAATAAAGAATCCGAAAAGAGAACTAGTTATTATTTGTTGATCACTTTACGAATGTGCGGATTTGAAATGAGAAAGTAAAGTCCATAATGTTGAAGATCCAAAAATAAAGATTGTGCAAAATAAGGAGGAAACTGCACAGAAGTAGAGAATTTTGAAGGATCTGAGAAAGCTAAAATTCTTCAATCTGAAGTATTTTTTTTTTCCTCTAAAAGGAAGAACTTCTAAGGAGAGACACTCCAATTGGACGTCTTCCTGTTAGCACGTGCTTATAAAAAAAAAAAATTATCTAGGACCGACGAAGGAACGGGTTCAGGATCGGAGATTTTTGGTTTACTGCGCCCCTGATTTGAACTTCGGGCTCCAGCTTCGGTCGTCATTCTGTGTCAGACTCATCATCATCTGTCTGCCATCAGTGTTCGTGTCATCCAACACAAGTAACAGCTTTTAAAAGATACAACCAACGCTCAGTTCCCCTTACGGGCTGCTAACGCAAGGGCCCGTGGTCCGCCTTGTATATAGGCGGGTCAATCTAAGTCATCATCATCAGGAGAGGCAATTTGAGACACGAGACCTCTTACGATCATTATAAAAAGTATATTTTAATTGCAAAGGGATCAATGGTTCAATTGGGTTCCGTCGTCATGAAACGCCTGCAAGATGTTCGTCAAAACAAATTCGACCAAGAAGCGCAACGGCAGGAGGAGAGGAACTTGTCCAACGAATACTCTGAGGAAAGAGTTTGTTACCCTCCATCAGGACCCCTAAAAGATTGATACGCAATCGGAACGTCAAAACGAAAATGAACTTACGGGAAGACTAGGAACGGGGTACCTTCACTCGCGCATACACGTGTGTATATATATATATATATATATATATATATATATATATATATATATATATATATATATATATAGATAGATAGATAGATAGATATGTGTGTGTGTGTGTGTTTGCTGGGTTTTATTTTCTTACCTGTTACTATTTTGCTAATGATAAATTAATTCATGGGAAATAAAACATTAAAGGGGATTTCTTATTTTCTTACCTGTTACTATTTTGCTAATGATAAATTAATTTATGGGGAATAAAACATTAAAGGGGATTTCTTATAATTACGTTTTGATATAGCTGACCATAACAGACAGAAAGTAGAGTATAGAGAAACTAGATCTTCCTCATTCCTGTTTTTCTGAGGCTAAACTAAATAGTATAGCATTTGAGTCCTATTGAATTAAGACACTCTTCATGAATGTTGATGCTTATGGAGGTGTAAATCCGTATGCTATTTTTCCTTCGTTTTTTTTTATAAAGACGACTGATTTCTTAGCTCTTAAGTTATCTGCTATTTTCTTCAAGTTATCAAATTATATATATATATATATATATATATATATATATATATATATATATATATATATATATATATATATAGTGATAAATTTTGCACATTTAGACATGTTTTTCATATTAATATAATCCATATATTATACTCCCTTAATATCTGGATTCTCTCTATACATCGGGATCAGAGAACCCAGGGGGAATCAACTCAAGAGATAATAATTTCTGGTCGGCCGGGGAATCGAACGCTGGTCCGAGAGACTGGCACGAAAATTGGTATTACACACACACACACGCACACACACACACACACATATATATATATATATATATGTATATATATATATATATATATATATATATATATATATATATAAAATTTGCGTGTTTTGTATTTACAGTGGATATTTGAGACGTCAAATGATAATAAAGAATTGAAATATGGCAACTTGATTTGTAACTTTTGTATGCTTTTGCTAACAAAGACAGCCCTTTACTGTCTTTGGTTCGCTAAGGTTGGAGAAGTCTCCGTCCATTTCGTAGTAGTAAGAAGAGCAACACCTTGTCTGTTTTGTCTTGGGAACACTAGAGACATCTGACGGTAGATTTCCCCCGAGTGTCGGCGTTCCTTTTATTCTAAGTGTACATAGACCTTTTTATAAAAATTCTAATATAATTCCATTTAACATATATATCAAAATATTAAATTTAAATCACTCCTATATTTGTGTTTAAGCAACGTATAGAATATATATATATATATATATATATATATATATATATATATACATACATACATATTCTTTATTGTTCACTGATTCAAGGTGAAATCCATCTGACGGATTGTGTATGAATGTATATATGTATATATAATTATTGTACTCATTTTATATAATCATTATTATTGATAGAATAAGTAATTTTGACTTAGACTCTCTCTCTCTCTCTCTCTCTCTCTCTCTCTCTCTCGAACGAACGAACGAACGAACGAACGAAAAGTTCATAGCAGAATGTTTTCAAGAAAAATAGTCCCTGAAATAGGAAACGTGACCCGGAGGGTTTTAGGTGAGACACCATTATCTGGGTAGGAAATGGAGAAGCCCAATGTCTGGTTGCCTATTTACATATGTTCTTCCTAAATCCCATTCAATATGTTTGACGTTTTAAGAATTATATATATATATATATATATATATATATATATATATATATATATATATATATATATATATATATATATATATATATATACTGGTTTGAGAAATATTACAAACTGTTAAATTACTTTCAAGTAGAGATAATTAACATATATCCATACATTTAAAAAGTAAATTCATCTTATAGCGGTGAATTTTCTGTTTCCAAACAGCGCAAGACTATGACTGATAGCATAACTGAAACTCGCGCGTAAGAAACATTCACGTATGGGATGTATTTTTCATAATAAGACTGTTCCGTTGTTAAATCTTGATGATCTTTCTAGAGTGCAATCACAGAGATATGTACATGCTCTCTCTCTCTCTCTCTCTCTCTCTCTCTCTCTCTCTCTCTCTCTCTCTCTCTCTCTGTTAGTATGTGTAAATTGCAAAGGATATATTTCAATTTTTAAAAATAAACAACACAAGACTAATTCGATCCGGGAAATTGTTGAAAAATATTCATCTAATTAACTATCAAAGTAAACAAGAATTCATCACCATATTCACTATTTAAAGTGCATGATATATTTATAGGACAATATAGAAATAACTTTGATTTGCCTTTGCTCACAAAACTGGTAACTAAACTTCAGATCAATATGAAAAATGCATTTTTCAGCCTGTAGATGAGATTTTGATTAAGAGTTCTGTATAAGTATACATATCATGTAAGTATAATATGGGTTTAATTTATTGTCAATACTTGCTGTAAATGGAATGAATAATATATAATATTCAATGTTTTATTCATTCAAAAGGAAGTACAATAAGGGAGATTTTCCAATGGTATTTCATGAACTGGCATTTGGCTCTTTTACCTAGTTGAAAGAGCAAACCACTATTTCTTAACAGTTTGCCCGAATGGCATGGTCCTATTGGCTAAAGACTATGTTTCTTTGCCGTTGCCCGAATGGAGCGTTCCTATTGGCTAATTTCCTTACCGTTGCCCGAATGGAGTGTTTCTATTGGCTAAGGACATCGAAAGATAACTCATGTCGTTCCTTAAGGCTGAATTTTCTTTCCAATATTTTACTTCAAAAATGACCTCACTGAGGCCATCTATTGATACCTTTAGGAACATGACCGAGTTCACTAAATCACCTGAAATTTTATTGTATTTTTTTTTATTAAAAAATACGTATAAAATATTGATTACATATAATAGTTGAATAAAATATGAAATGAATATATTTTACACAATAATAATGTCTAGATAAACATTATCTTGACATTTATAAGATAATCTTAAAGAGAAATACTCGTATACAGTTTTGGCAAAATTTATTTAGCACCTCAAGAGGGGGGACAGAATTGCTAACGAATTAATTAAGTAGAATTTTTTATTTAGAGAAAGTGGAAAGTCACTTGGATGACATATAAAGCGGAAAATATATATATTTTTAAACCTAATCTCATCGTCTTGCTAAAGAGGTCATGTATAAAATATTTAGTATGATTCATTTCCTTCCAAAGTCGAAAGGTTTGCTACTCTTATTACCGAGTGAACATCAGATTCTTTTAGCTTTTAAATTATATAAAAACATAATATTTATATACAAAAGAGTCGGTTCAGGTAACTATCAAAAGTTTCTTGTTATATGTATGAAGACAATATGGTGATGAAGGCAGTAATCAAGACATAGAATTCTTCACATATCCTTTAATCTAAATTCGAAAGGAACTACCAGCAGACGACACTTATTATTATTATTATTATTATTATTATTATTATTATTATTATTATTATTATTATTATTATTATTTATTATTATTAATCATTATTTATTATTATTTATTATTTATTATTTTCATTTATTGTTATTATTATTATTATATTATCATTATTTATTATTTTTTATTATAATTTTTATTATTATTTATTAGCAATATTATTTATTAATATTATTTATTATTTATAATTATTCTTTATATATTATTATTTATTATTATTTATTATTATCTATTATACATTATTATTTTTTATTATTGTTTATTATTATTTATTATTAGTTTACTATTTTTATTATAATCATTGGATATTATTTATTATTGTTTTTAATTATTTATTATTTTTTTATTATTTATTATTATTGTTTATTATTATATATTTATTATTATTTTTATTTAGTATTATTATCATTTATTATCATTTATTTTTATTTAGTAGTATTATTTATTATTTATTTTTATCATTAATTATTTATTATTATTGTTTATTATTTATTATTATTGTTTATTATTTTTCATGATTATTAATTATTTATTAAATATTATTATTTATTTATTATTATATATTAAAGTTATTGTTTATTATTTATTTTTTTATAATTTTTTATTTATTTCTTATTATAGAATTTTTATTATCATTATTTATTATCATTTATTATTTACTATTATTTAATAATTATATATTTTTTATTATTTAATTATTATTAATAATTATTTATTATTATTATTTACTATCATTTATTATTTATTTATTATCATTATTTCTTGTTATCATTTATTATTTATTATTATTTATTATTATTTTTTATTTATTACTTATTATTTATTATTATTACTTATTATTATTTATTATTATTATTTTTTTATTATTTATTATTTGTTATTATTCATTATTTATTTTTATTTGCTTCAATACAAACGTAATTGGAAAGAGGAGGATGCTCTGAGCACAAAGGTTGCAGTAGGGAAAAATATCCCACTGAAGTTAGAGAATAAGAAAATAATAAAATACAGGAGAAGTAATGAATAATTGAAATAAAATATTTAAGAACAGTATCAACATTAGAATCCTTTTATAG
>NC_090727.1:21283175-21285675 GCF_036898095.1 Palaemon carinicauda | reverse complement strand
ACCCTAGTTGAAAAAGCAGGTGGTTTCAAGTCCAATCGCTCCAACATGAAAAATTAGTCTTGTGTGAAAAAGAAACGAGGAAATAAGTAAACTGCAAGAGGTGTAATGAACAATTTAAATAAAATACTTTAAGAACAGTAACAACGTTAGAATGGATCTTTCATACATAAACGATAAAAGAGGGACTTATGTCCGGCTGTTCAACATAAAACCATTAGCTGCAAGTTTGAATTTTTGAAAGAGGTATGTTTGTGTTCAAGAGTGAGGAGTGTAAAACTAAGAACCTGAACGGTGTCATGAATATGTAAGCAAAGACTGTCTGTATTTATCGCGGAAATTTTGTGCAAGAATGGAGTTCTCGGTAGGTCTTGAAATGTGATACGGCTCCCCTCATAGTACTTTAAGAGCTGGCACGATAACCGTTAGAGTATATTATAGTTTATATATGACTTATCTATTTTAATCTTGTAACTGGTCTTCAATTATTTCATATTTTCTTTCATTACTAATATATGATTTATATGGTATTTCTTTACTTCCTTTCCTCACTGGGCTACTTTACCTGTTGGAACCCTTGGCCTTGTAACCTTGTGGTTTTCCAACCAGAGTAGTTCTGTAGCTTGGCTAATAATGATGATGATGATGCTGATGCAGGCGACTGGAAATACTTGGATGGATTCCTGGAATTTGTATTCCTTTCGTATTGGACGTGTTGCTATGCCCAGCCTGGCAGGGTTGCTCTTTGTCAGACAGCTGAGCGTTTTGTGGATCTTGGATTACAAGTGAGCGCTGTAGGTCGTGTCGTAGATTTCGACCTGCTTTGTTATGTTATTAAACAGGACATATTCAGCCTTGTGGTGTCAAAAGCATAAGTAAGCTTGAAAAGTCTTGGGTTCGGGTTAACGGTAAAAAGCTTGATTATGGCATCTAAAAGAACAACCAGTGTATGGTTATTTTCATTCGAGTGTTCGCAACTCGCCCAAAATAGCAGCTTATTGTTTAGATAGATATACACACACACGCACACACAGATTCAACTTCCCACCTCCCCCCTTTGAGAGAGAGAGAGAGAGAGAGAGAGAGAGAGAGAGAGAGAGAAAGAGAGAGATTGATTACATTTAATGTATCTGTGCAAGAGAATCCCTTTACATATTTTTTTTTTATTAGTTATTTTATTCCGGAAAGGAGGTTATAAAATCCAGTCAGTTTTTGACGAAATTTTCACCATAAGTAGTTATTAGGTCATAGACAACCTCATTGAATTTTGCAGATGATCCGGATTTGCGCTTTTTTGCCATTTTAAAGATAGCGTCAAAACAAATTGACGGATTTTGACGAAATTTCCACCACCGAAAGACTTCGGCCATGAGCGACTCCATTAACCTTTGGCAGAGGTCAGAAGTCTCTGATTGCTCGTTTTAGATGTCTTTACATGGAGTCCATTGCCTTGGAAAGATAAGATGACCCTATTAAATGTCCCGAGTCGTGTATTAGCACCTTTAAGCTATGAAGGTAGTAGGTTGGCCAGGGCACGAGCCACATGTTAAGATACTACAACAGAGTTATTGGGTCCTTTGACTGGTCAGACAGTACTACATTGGATTCTTCTCTCTGGTTACGGTTCTATTTCCTTGTGCTTACACTTACATCGAATAGTCGGGCCTATTCTTTACATATTCTCCTGTCCCCATACACCTGACAACATTGAGATTTTATTATAGCGTCCATGAACGAAATTATTTCCCATCTTTCAAGCAAAGACATTCTCATAATTCACTTCAACATTCTTATCTCGGTTCTTTGAAGCTTTCCTTCCTTTTTTTTATTGTGCATATGGGATAACTCTCTCTCTCTCTCTCTCTCTCTCTCTCTCTCTCTCTCTCTCTCTCTCTCTCTCTCTGTATCCGGCGATGTGCTTATGATCATTAATATTATGGGGGATATATTTTTTTCAGATTTATTTTGTATTCATTCGGAAGATTTGACTTATTCAGCAAAATGCATTTATGTATTAAGTAATCAATCCTCTCTTTTATTGCAGGTAAGGTGTCTGGTGTCCCTTGTCATCCGGCGATATTGCTTCTTACGCTGTGGTAAGATTTTCAAGAACAATTCTTCTATGAGTTTCCTTTCAATATATATCTATATATATATATATATATATATATATATATATATATATATATATATGTATGTATATATATTTAAAATATATATATTTAAAATATATATAAATATATATATATATATATATATATATATATATATATATATATATATATATACACGTACATAAATAAAGCAGGCATTTAATTCTTATAGACTTGAGTCCAGCAGGTATAGAAAGGGTAAGGTTAGTGCTGAAATCCCATATTCGAGTAGATAGAACAAGAGGCCTTTGACCCAGGGTCTTTCCTTATAAGTTGCTTTAATGGAGTGCAGTAGGTCTATGCTTCCCTTTGAAGGTAATTACTTTTGGGGAAATAAATGTTTTTGTCGT
>NC_090727.1:21265675-21280675 GCF_036898095.1 Palaemon carinicauda | reverse complement strand
AACAACAACAACATTTCTAGTCTACTGGAGGACAATGGCCTCAGACGTGTTAATTCATGTCTGGGGCTACTAGGCCAGTTTCCATCTCCTTGCTTGCCTTTGTGTATTAGTGATGGTGGGAGATTTTCGTCCGACCGCTCACAGCAAACCAACCTCGTATGGGTGGCCCTGACTAGTACATCTTTGCTGGTCATGGCGATACACAAACCCTTTCACCACTTTGATGTATCCCCACTCATATTTATGTTAAAGATTTCAAATATAAGTTGGAATTATTGTATTAAAATTGAGGTCCAGCTGATTACATTTTGTAAAAAAAGGTTTCAAGATGTTTTTTTTTTAATGTATTCTATTAAGCAATTGTTCATTCAGAATTAATTTATATTTTCTCTTATTCAATTACAATGATACACAGGCATAGATCGGACCTTTTAAGCTTTTATCTTTAGTGTGTTTTTTTTCTTTGAGAAAACAAATGTTAGAGAACCTTTATAAACCTTTCATGTTTTGGTTTTCGAAAATGTTTATATTTTTATTTTGTTTCGCAAGATTTTATTGTAAAACTCCTTTTCTGATCGGTTTACCGATACAGTTTCCATTAGGGCTCCAAAACTTGATCGCACCATTTCTTCCTTTCATTTTTCTCTGATGAAAAGAAAGCCATGAAATATATTTCCGTTTTAGGGAATTGAAGTGAAAAGGTGCCGGGAGGCTTTTCTGATTTAGTGATCACATCCGTCTTTGCCTTATCTATTAGATCCCCAAAACTAGCTTCATGGAAACGCACTTAGAGGAGAGCGTCTCGCGTAGAGATAGAGGTCAACTTCACAAAGTTTTTGCTTGAACGCACAGTGTCTCATTTTATCAATCTCAAAATATTTATTTGCCATATAGGATTCTTAATCTTGAAAAAGATCGTTAATTGATTGAATTTGGGAAGTCTGACGCTGAAGGGAAATTGATATGAATTAATAACTACAATATCCTTTTGTAAGTTCGCATCATGTTAATAATAGGGTCATTTTGGCTCTCATTTTTAAGGTGTAAATGGTAAAGTTACATTCTTCTTTGCAACACTAATTGCATCTCACTTAGATCTTCATTCCATGTGAATAATGGCCACATTACTTGAATTATGGTCAGTAGGTTTTCTCTCGATATTTGTGGGTGAAATCTGCTATCTCAAGACTGGCTGTCTGGAAAGGAACTGCTGAAGGGAATGGCTCTCTCTCTCTCTCTCTCTCTCTCTCTCTCTCTCTCTCTCTCTCTCTCTCTCTCTCTCTCTCTCTCTCTCTCTCTCTCATGTTTATGAAATTTCTATTACTGTGATATTTAGCATATTTTTTTTTTCATATCGGTTTTACATCTAGTGAAAATGAAGAACAGCCAGTTTAAGTTATTCGAAAATGATTCAAGGAAAGCCAACATTTACATGTACCACATTTGGAATACATAACGTTCTGTTTTATTCGATGATTTGCATAAATTTTTTTTTTAGTCATTGTTTCTGTACGAATTCTAAATCAAGTATCGTAGATAGAATCTATTAGTCTCTTAAAAGTAGATACAAGAGGAGGACTAAATAGTACTGTGCTCCTTTCGTAATAACTGTGAACTAAATACGAACAATTAAAGAGGCGTATTCATACCCGATTTCTCGTTCTTTATAGTTGAACAGAGGAATTAAGTGTAACAATGGAATTTAGGATTTCCAAGGGACCTATAGTACAACATTTTTCAACTGGATAGCGTTGTTTTGCACTCTTGAATTCCTAAAAAGTAGAGCCAGCATTTTCCTTAAAGGTTTTATTTTTGTTTCTGAGAATGGAGTTTTATTCCTACTTTTCTTATTTTATCGACTAATGCTGTTGTCTATTTTTCTGTAACTTCAATATTAGTTTATTGGCTCTTGTTGCTCAGGTCTATTATGGAACGATAGAAGGATATTCTCTTCAAGCGTTAACCCGAGTTGCTGATGTCCGTTTTAATTGACTTTTGTGAGTTTACAGTTGATGTTTCATGGCCACGTTAGATTGTTTTACATGAACTTTTCTTAGGGAGTAGACTAATGAAATGATAAAGATAACTTTGAGCTTTATTTATAAATCTTTTGGCACGAAACTTTTTATCTTTTCTCTTTACGTACATTTCCTCCTCTTTTCTTCCGACATGCAGTTCAACGTCCTCACTTCATCAAGTCCAGGCACTTAATATACCTCAGTCATAATCTCTTTAGCCCTAAATTGCCTCTCATCTCTCATACCCCAGCGAAGGGCCAGTCCAAATTCTTTCCCAGTAAACATTTAAATTAAGATATTTAACTTCTTAGCTGGAGTATCTGGAAGAGTTATAAAGTGTGAACAATTTGCTGAACAAGTTTTATGAATGAAGGTAATTGTATTATTAACTTTTTTTTTAGATGTCATTTACTATCTCGTGTCACCCCATGTATAGTATATATATATATATATATATATATATATATATATATATATATATATGTGTGTGTGTGTGTGTGTGTGTGTACCTATGTATGTATGTATGTATGTATGTATGTGTGCGTGTAAATCATGATACATGATGAGCATAAAATATTTATTATAGGAAAGGAAGCATCGGTGAAAAGACTTGATACTTTCATTTTATATCTAAGAGACTAGACATACTGTACAAGGATATCTTATGTATACAGGAGAAGGGGATCCATAGAACTACTTTCAGACATTAAACATTTCTGGGATTCCGTATTGTTGGTTTTCTACGCCATTGTGACTACTGTATTTATTATCTATGCTTTTATCAGTGTATTCATTGTCAACTTTATATAGTGACTTAGGGCGGTAAAAATTTCCCTAGGCTGTATTCTCTCTCTCTCTCTCTTTTCTCTCTCTCTCTCTCTCTCTCTCTCTCTCTCTCTCTCTCTCTCTCTCTCTCTCTCTCTCTCTCTCACATTAACTCTATTATATGAATAATATACGTCCTTGTAACGAAGCCCTGGATGAGACTCTGGAGAATAAACTTATACCGTTAACAGGAAAGCATTGCGATATTTTGTCATGTGTTTAGCTATTTCGAATCATTATTCCTTTATCCAGCCTTCTTGTGCATTAACTCTCTATATGAATAATATTTCCATTCTAGTAATGAAGCCAGGGATAAGAATCTGGAGAGTAAACTAACAATTAACGGGAAAGTGTTGCCATATTCCTCCGAGCACATGATGTTCTTGATATTTTGTATCGTTATTCTTTTGTCCAGTCACGTAAAATGATCCAAAATAATTATGAAAATGGAACCCACTGCTCTATGTCGACTTCAAATATGAAGTAACGTGTCGTCGAATCCCCAGAGACATTGACGTCCCTCATCTCCTTGGGAACATTCTCCTCTTAACGAAGTATAAAGTTTCTTCTCTGTCGAGCTCGTTACGGCTGTCATATTCCAAGTTCAGGTATTGGGGTTTTGGTCGTGTTTTTCTTTTAAGTAGTTTTTTTGGTTGGCGTTGGATTTTTCTTTGTTAAGAGAAAAACGAGGCGAACAAAACTGAATAAGTTTACTTACATTAGTGATTGGAAAAAGACGCTTCCTCAAGGATTGGATTTCGTCAAACACTGTTATTAAAAGCTGGTAGAATAAATCGGGGATTAAGCAAAACTTAGTATACAGAGAGAGAGAGAGAGAGAGAGAGAGAGAGAGAGAGAGAGAGAGATTAATAATAATAATAATAATATTAATAATAATAATAATAATAATAATAATAATAATAATAATAATAATAATAATAATAATAACAATGAAGGCTTTGAGGTGTTCTGAACGGAGTCCCAGTAGAATATCGGGAAGCAGAGTTCCAATGTAGATTAAGAATTGCTTATTGTGTAACCTACTTTTAGTTCAGACTGATGAAATAAAGACTATTATTAAGTTTAGCCCTTGCAAACTAGCTTGACCTCGGCCGCACTTGAACAGTAGAGCAGTTTTCCATAACGATGGTAGCCAATTGGAAATTCCCCTGCCTTGCGGTCTGCTGGACGGGAGTTCTAGTATGCTGAAGCTCGATATACTTATGTAGTGTGTGCAACCTCAGCATCATCGTGAGCTAAGAATAGGGGATTTGGGGGTGCCCATAGGTCTATCTGCTGAATCATTAGCAGCAATTGCCTGGCTTTCCCTGGTCCTAGCTTCGGTAGAGAGAGGACTTGGGCACTGATCATATACATATGCGGTGTCTATGGCATCACTGTTCATTGCCTTTGCCATTCATGAGTGACCTTTAAATCTTTGAAACATGTTCTCTGTTTCTCTGGTTGGATTACTGGAAATCTTCCACTTGTTTACTTGTGGCCTCAGAGAAATTTTGTTCTCATTCTAAGCAGATAAAACAAGATAACACGCCTTTCCCCTGTCACGTCATACTATATATATATATATATATATATATATATATAGTGTGATAACCTGGGTGAAAATTAGATCATAATTATCATACTTCATATCAATATGTTCTTTTATTTTCTGTATGTTTAACTAATGGTATTATAAGAAATGATTTGCGAGTATTGTGGTGAAGTGACTTATATCGTTATTGGTAATCGAACCATATTTGTACGATTAATTCTTTTAAGTCAAGTTTAGACGGAATTATGTTCTTCAGTCTTTAAAAAACCCTTATATGAATAATATGCGCATTTTTACCATATTAACCTGATGTTTATATATTTATTTATTTAATCCAATCGTGCAGAACAGCAACTACTCGGAAAACAGCAATCTCTCACAAATTGCCCAAACTAGCGGGTAGAAATTAGGTAATGGGGAGGGGTTAGTAATTGGCGAATCTGTGTATGTGTGCATATCTGTCTATATATTTAGCAGTCATTTTTGACGGGTCGCATACACTAGTAATTCAATATTTTCTGAATCAAGTGTCGTTGGTGCTAAATAGTATGCAAGGCCAGGAAACTTTATACTTCCAGTGACTATTTGCAACAAACAAAGCAAACAATGATATGTATTTTAACTGACAATTGGAACGAAGGTGATCTGACACTTATCTCAAAGCCTCTGTCGCTGTTCTCTTAATTTTATGTTAGAAATAGAAGCAAGGTCGCAAAGCCCTAATTCAGTAAAGCCAATGTTGATGACAATTTCTATGAACATAATCGAGAGTCAAGTCTGATATGAGCGTGTTTTTAAATCTCATAATCTAATCATATCTTCTCCTTCATCATTAAGCTTTTTATTTCTCAAAATAATGTGGACAATTCATAGTACAACATATCAATAGAAAGTCGGTGTTTTTGTCGAAAGATTAATGTAGCGTCTTCAATAATCATTCTAGATTATAGTTATATTCCAGATAAGATAACTTATATATGTCGTGGTTTTCGTTTCTCTAACGTGGTAATAAGTAGGATTTGATATACCAGTTCAATTTCAAAGTAAATACTAACAATAGTCCACTATTATGATATATATATATATATATATATATATATATATATATATATATTTGTGTGTATATATCCATATATATACATACATATATATATATATACATATATATATATAGATATATATGTGTGTGTATATATACACATATATATACATACATACATACATACATACATACATATACACACACTCATATATATATATATATATATATATATAATGTATGTGTATATATTATATATGTATAAATACACGAATGTGTATATGTATATGTATATATATATATATATATATATATATATATATATATATATATATGTGTGTGTGTGTGTGTGTGTGTGTGTGTGTGTGTATTTGTGTGTATATGCATGTGTGTATATTTATAAGGGACATACTGCACGTGTTTTATACACACTTGTACACTGTGACGGTTTTGATTTTTTTATCTTGGCATTTGCTCTTCCTTTCACTGTCAATAGAGCATCGTGTCTTTTCATGCTAGCCCAATCCTTTTCAAGTTTGAGTTTTTGCAAGTCGCTGTATAAAAACTCGATGATTGTTTAATAAAGTTTATTAAACTTAGCATTCACCTCGCCTCTCACTCTCAGTTATCACCTAACTGGTGACTCTCACTGGGTTTTCAGTATTTTTTTCTCCTGTAATTACTTTGGTTATGAACTGTCTTGAAAGGATAAAAAATTCCTCCTCCCAAAAAATTTTACTAAATCTTTATGAATGGTAAGTTACTTTTCTTATAACCTTCTAGCTAATGCATATTTGATTTCTGCGAAAATTAAAGGGGCCTGGTTTCAGTTCAAGTTTCATCAGAATAGATACAACTCGAACGTCAGCCAGGCAAGCTCAACCCCACAACGTGGTGGCCAACCACAGTAGTATCCTCCACAGTAAACAGCTTAAACTCACGATCCTGGAGTAGGGATCGATCTGCTGCCATGTGAATGCTAGGTGAACACGTACCACTGTGCTAGCCAGGAGGCTTTTATTAGTTTTACTTTTATTTTTCTTTCTAATCCGCAGTCTCTTGTGGCACCACTAATTGCTTTTTTGAGAGGGAGGCTCAATAATCTATAAGTTAAGAATTAAATGCATGCAATGTGTTTATCAACTTGTGTAACAGAAAATTTATGAGCAAATGTTCTGTAAAAACAAAACAAATATAATTGAATATAATGTTCTATTGATTAGATTTGATTATCTCTGTTCGTGGAGAAGGTGAAAGACTTTTTCCTCGTTGTTTATATTATTTTCAATCATAAAATAAATGTATGGTATAAACGAAAGCCAAAACAGATATTCAAATTAATAACGTCAGCCATTTCACTTATTTTTTTTCTAATCTGCTTCATGTTGTGAAGCCCATTTACTGGAAAGGACACAAAATATAACTAAAGATTTATTCTCATTTCGAGAGTCATCGAAGTTGAAGTCGTTCTTAATGAGCCATTCTTCAGTACGGTTTTAAAAAGAGTCGAGTTGCCAAGTCCCAGCTGGTGTGGTTTTGAGGCCAAGGGCCCGTTTTCATGATGATTGATTACGCTTTAGTGAAGTGTTTACCTCCTCTCTCTCTCTCTCTCTCTCTCTCTCTCTCTCTCTCTCTCTCTCTCTCTCTCTCTCTCATTTATATATTTTATATTTATGTTTTGTAGACTTATATGTATATTTATGATATTTATATATTATTTATATTGTATAATATATATATACACATGTATATATATATTATATATGTGTATATATATGTAAATATGCATATACAACAACAACGACAACAAAAGCAGCCATTTCTAGTCCACTGCAGGACAAAGGCCGAAGACATGTCCATATTTATGCCTGGAGTTTGGCCATTTTTCATCACCACGCCGGCGCTGGCTATCACAGGGTTGCTGATCACGGGGATCCGCAAACTCTTTCACCGTGTTAAGGTATCCCCCTTCAAAACGGGATATATATATATATATATATATATATATATATATATATATATATATATATATATATATATATCGCTAGAATAAATGTATGGAAATATATGATAATCTGTTTGATGTATGAAGAGAGTATCGCTGGAATAAATGTATGGAAATATATGATAACCTGTTTGAAGTATGAAGAGTGTATCGCTAGAATAAATGTATGGAAATATATGATAACATGTTTATTTTTACCTTTATTCTTTTTTTTTAATGTAAATAGAAATCCAATTATCTATTTAAGTAATTTCTAAGATATGTTTAAATTAAGTTTTTATTGCTTAAACAAATGTATGAAATGTGTTTTATCTATGAGGGACGAATAATTCAGCAGTAGACCTCACGCTATGGTACTAACGGGAGGTAGACCTCAGGCTATAGTACTAACAGGAGGTAGACCTCACGCTATAGTACTAACGGGAGGTAGACCTCACGCTATAGTGTGGTAGACCTCACGCTATTGTAGCACCCTTTTTATTCTTATGTTACTTGGAAATTTCTGAATTGCAATTTTCAAATGGCCGTAGGCTAGAGAGCAAGTACGGAAAATTCAAAAGGTGAAATTGCCCTTGAATGGTTTACATAATAGTTTTGCTTCTAAGATTAAACCTGATTTGTTTAACAGGTGTTTGTCTTTAAGCTGTGAAATTTTAATGTTATTTCGATGAGTAGTGTCAGTATTTCCCTCATCTTTTTATGATTTTTTTTTTTAGTTTATTGAATTTCTTCATTTTCCATTTTCATTAGTTTGGGACTGAAAATAACTTAATTGGGTCCTTTAATTTTGCTTTATATCTGTCGGTTGAGAGGCCGAATGCGTTTCCTAATTTATGGGCCATCCTTGAAATCCTTCCTGAAGTCACTCCCTGAGGGACTGTGGATTTCATTGGCCCTATTCGAAGCTTAAAGCATTGCCAAAGGAAATTTGGCTTTTGAAAAGAGTGACTCTTCCGAGTGACCGATTCCCGAGGCTGATATCAAATGGAAATTCCGAATCCATCGCTCGATGATTTGAAGAGACGCGAAATGTGAAATGTTTTTGGACGTTCGGCGTTTCTATTTGAAGACGAGGCTGACGATTTCTTGTGTCGTATAAAAGTATTAGAGTTTGTAAGTTGACAATCAGTATAATGGAAGTTCTGTTTAAGTAAATGAAATAAATAATTTGTGGCAGTCTATTGGAAATGTCCCTGCCTAGCAATCTGTTGGACGGGAGTTCGAAACACGCTCAAACTCCACAGTTTCTAGCATTGTCTGCAACTTCACCATGTTTGTGAGCTGAGGAATGGGGAGCGTCTACCCGCAGAATTATCAGCAGCCATTCCCTGGTTCTGGCTTGATGGAGAGGGCAAGGTCTATAGATTAAGCCTTGGGCGCTGATCTTATATATTTGTGGTCAGTCTCTAGGGCATTGTCCTGTCCCAGGTCTCTTCCATTCATAAGGGATCTTTAAACCTTTAAGGTCATAACTGTTCCATTAATACGATGGGGCTTAAATCTCTGAAAGTACGACTCCCACTTCAAGGAACAGAAAGGCCCTAGTGAGACCTGACTGTTGGTATTATTCCAAGATGAGCTATAATCTTGATGTGGAAAGGAAACAGAGAAATAAGGAATAAAATGGAAAAGAGAGATGAAAGAAAATAGAGCATATCAAGATAAATGACCAATTGGTAAATTGATGATTTACTAAGCATGAAACGAGATCTATTTAAACCTGCTAATTGTGAGAGTTTTTAGATTTATTATTATTATTATTATTATTATTATTATTATTATTATTATCATTATCATTATTATTGTTATTATTATTATTATTATTGCCATTATTATTATTACTATTATTATTATTATTATTATTAGCCAAGCTACATTTCTATTTAGCCAAGCAGAATTCAATAAGCCCTATAGCTCCAACAGGGAAAGTAGTCCATTGAGAAAAGGAAATAAGGAAAAAAAAATGAAATACAAGAGAGTTATTGATCAATTGAAATAGAATCTTTTAAAACCAGTAACAGCATTAAAACAGATCTCTCTTATCTATGCTGTGGGAGATATGTTAATGAAGAGACAAAATTTTATATATAGTGATACCAAAGGTAGATGGACAGTAGGTGGAGTGTAGATGGTGTTCATCATGACTGTGGTGCTTGTAATGTATTATTGTATATTATAGAATCTAATTGTAAATTTAATCAATATCTATAGAATTAAATTGTGAATGTCATTAATATTCACCAAAGTATAATTGTAACAGTATATATGAATGTGTATATGATATAAAAATTAATTTTATCATTACCTCTCTCTCTCTCTCTCTCTCTCTCTCTCTCTCTCTCTCTCTCTCTCTCTCTCTCTCTCTCTCTCTCTCTCTCTCTCTCTCTCGGTTATATTCATCTGGAAGATTAAAACGTAAAACATATAATCTTGTCGATGTAGTATTTAATACGATGATCAAGATATACCTAAATCGTGTTATTTTCTGTCTAATTTTCTTTGTTGTTGTGTAATCTTTTTACTATTCCTTTTTGTTATGTCGAATCTTTGTGTCTGATATCCAATGTATAACTGAATATGGGAGATGATGTTAGCTAACATCATCTAGATTATTATGCAAATTAAGCGAATATCTGAGATGTTTCTCTTTCAATTAGTTTGTTGTAAGACTCCATTTGTGAGAGATATATATCACCTATTAAAGGGGAACCACGACATTGTTACTTCGCAAAACGTAGTCCTTAATTGCTGTCATATTTCCCTTTCTTCGCTGTGATCGTTGAGATTATATGATCATGAATAGCCATATTTATATTTGTAGTTTTATAGGTGGGGAATTATATATATATATATATATATATATATATATATATATATATATGTATGTATGTGTGTGTATATATATATATATATATATATATATATATATATATATATATGTATATATATATATATATATATATATTTATTTATTGTGTTATTACCTTTTTCTGTTTCCTGTGGTGTTTATACAGCTGAAGTATAATTTTTCTATTTTGCCCTTAAAGACAACCAAAGCTGTGTGATGCATGGTGAGAATGATATTAATGAAATGGAAACAAGATAAAGGCATTAATATATTCAAATGTAAAGTGGGTAGGAAATTGTTAGAAAGGAGTAACTGTATTAAAAAGTATATATGTTAATTATTTTATTTTATGTTAGATTGGAATGGAATATGAAGATAAACTTTTTGTAGGTAAATTTAATGCGAAGGTAAATATGACTAGCAGATTAAAATCAGTCCGAGATACGCCTCGGTTAGAAATACGTTACATTTTAGAGGCCTAAATTAAAAGAAGATGAGATGGAGAGCATTTAGTAATCAAATGAGATTATGAAAAGTGAAATGGCACTTTCTTTAAAAAGAAAGTATTTAATGAGATGGTCCTACTAGTATTAACCTATGCATCATAACCTTATAACATTATTCAAGCCTTAGAACAAGTTAATTACAACTCAAAGAGCTATGGAAAGAATAATGATGGGAATAACATTAAGAAACAGAAAAATTAGCAACATGGATACGAGAGCAAACTAAAATAGAGAATATTCTAACAACTTGTAAGGGAAAGAAATGGACATGGCCAGGACATATAACGAGAATGACAGAGAATAGAGGGGCATTAGGAATAACATAATTGGTCAATAAAGATTGCAAAAGAAGCAGAAAAAGGAAGAGAAGACGATGGATCGACAAACTAAAGAAGTTTGCGGACAATTAATGGCATAGAAAGACCATAAACAGACGCAAGCGGAAGGACACGTCTGAGTCTATAGTTCTGCAGTGGACTAGTAATGGCTTTAGGATATATATATATATATATATATATATATATATATATATATATATATATATGTATATATATATATATATATATATATATATATATATATGTATATATATATATATATATATATATATAGTTTGTATTTAAAAACAAAAGGGTACTTGTACTTTACAGAATTTCTTTAATTAGCTTACGTCGAGGAAGATGAGCTTTTGTGGTCCAATAAATCTGGGATTTCTCATACTGAGTTGAACACAAAACACTTCGCTGTAGATACTACTACTACTACTACTACTAATAGATATAGTGATCACAATTATGATGATGTAACATATCCTTGTTATGAAACCTTATCCAGAATGATATGTTTTAAAAAATGTTTCAGTGTATGTAGTCAGTATGAATTTCTTTATGTCAAGTATATCAGAGACTCCCTTATTTGTGCTTCGAAAAGTCCGTAACTAGCAACAGAATAGTTTAGGGTTAAGTCTCCCGGTTTACAATGATCTGTGGGACTCTTTTGTTCAGACTTAATGTTTGGAAAACTACGGAAGTCCGTTACGATCACTCGTTCATGTGCCAGCCTTTGTAATGCGACGGTCATGTCTTCATTCTATGAAAAAATCATCTTTAGGAGAACCATTCCTTTCGAGAGAAATTGGTGTTATTTCTATTTGATAACGGAAAGCTGTTCTGAGTCCTCAGTATCAGAACTCATTTTTATGGAGCAGATGCACTAATCTTCCGTCTTGCAATACCAAGTTCTTAGCATAATTATTATTATTATTATTATTATTATTATTATTATTATTATTATTAATTGCTAAGCTACAACCATAGTTGGAAAAGCATGATGCTTTAAGCCCATGGGCTCCAACAGGGAAAATAGCCCAGTGAGGATAAGAAACAAGGAAAAATAAAATATTATAAGGACAGTAACATTAAGATGAATATCTCATATATAAACTATAAAACTTGAATAAAACAAGAGGAAGAGAAATAAGTTAGAATAGTGTGCCCGAGTGTACCCTCAAGCAAGAGAACTCTAACCCAAGACATTGGAAGACCATGGTACAGAGGCTATGGCACTACCCAAGACTAGAGAACAGTGGTTTGATTTTGGAGTGTCCTTCTCCTAGAAGAGCTGCTTACCATAGCTAAAGAGTGTCTTCTGACCTTACCAAGAGGAGAGTGGCCACTGAACAATTACAGTGCAGTAACCTCTTGGGGTGAAGAAGAATTATTTTGTAATCTCAGTGTTGTCAGGTTTATGAGGACAGAGGAGAATATGTCAAGAATATGCCAGGCTATTCGGTGTGTGTGTGTAGGCAAGGGGAAAATGAACCGTAACCAGAGATAAGGATCCAATGTAGTGCCGTCTGGCCAGTCAAAGGACCCCATAACACAAGCGGTAGTATCTCAACGGCTAGCAGGTGCCCTGGCCAACCTACTACCATACCAACATATGGCACTTGAGCGACAACGATTCAACTGGCAAATTAGAGCTGTTTACCTATTTTTAATGTATAGTTGAATACATGAATTCCCGGTACACTTTGCTTTGAGGAAATATACCCAGCCACACCCTTACTGCACGGCGAGATCCTCTGTTTGTCCAGACCACCAACTCGGCCGCTCTCGTATACTCTCCATGAAGTAAGGATGTGACAAAGTGCATTTCTTCAGAGCGAGGTATGCCAAGGACTCCTATGTCAAACTGTACATTCATTGTTGTCATTAAAAGAGCGATGCTCTGGTGGGTAAAGCGTATTTTATATGTTAGTAACTGGCTTCATTAAGAAAAGGGACAAAGATGGTAGTCATAGGCAAGTCTCATTTCTTTGTACCAGACGTTAGGTTGAACATTTCTGTCGCAACTTTTCAGTTTCTTTGAACTTCAGAAGGCCGCTTCACATAAGCTTGAAAATTTATATATTTTGGTCCCTCTTTCTATCTCTCTCTCTCTCTCTCTCTCTCTCTCTCTCTCTCTCTCTCTCTCTCTCTCTCTCATATATATATATATATATATATATATATATGTGTGTGTGTGTGTGTGCGTGTGTAGATATATATTTGTGTATATATATACATATATATATATATATATATATATATATATATATATATATATATATATATATATATATAAGTAGTGTTATGGAAGTGTCCTGGGTGGTATTCATCGAATAAAGTACTTTTTTTTCTTAAAGTATATCTCCAGTGAATTATAAGTTAAACAATCTTTTGAGTTCTTTTCATTCGTATTACGATTCTGAATTGGAGGCAGGTTCATTTCTCAACTAAACTTTTGGGTGGTCGAAGTTCGAGGGCAACTCTTAGAAATAAAAAGTTTCTGGGGACTTGTCTACCTGAAATGGAGGTAAATGACTTGGACGTGAGGAGGATGTGATTAGAGGTTGTGTTGGTACTTTTGGCTCTTAAGCAGTCTTACTTTTTGAATGACGAAGAAAATTTTGCACCGAATGATTGCATTAGTCGTCATACATAGGAGCGCAAGCACACACGCGCACACACACACACACATATATATATATATATATATATATATATATATATATATACATATATATTTATATACATATATATATACATACACACACACACATATATATATATATATATATATATATATATATATATATATATATGTATGTATATATTGAATGCAAGATAATAAATGCATGTGCCATTCCAATTTCCGGTTGAAGTGTGCATGGTAAATGGCAGCGGTCTAAGATCGAAATATTATTACATAATTACATGATGTGCTATTAGAGGTATTATGCTCTTAGTATATTAGTGTTACTGGAAAATTCATGCTCTTTATTAGATGCTTTTTTACCTCTATTTTGAGGTGTTTTCTTCCAGCGTTAGATGCTCTTTGACCTCTTTTTGGGGGTGCCATCCTTCTAACATTAAGTGCTCTTTGACCTCTATTTATTCAGTAAAGTAGCTTAATTGCATAAGAAGAATTTATATTTCTATTCATAATAAAGTATTGTTAGAGTAATGAGTTGGTTGCATTTTTAGGGAAGTAGTTATCCTTGTTGTTGGAGGAACTAAGCTTCCTTTACTATCTTTCATGTGAGTTTTTGTGACTTCTCATTGCATAACCTATTGTTGTTATGAGAGAGCTTGGAAATAAATTTGTCCTTGTTCTTAGAGGAACTAAGCTTTTTTTAATATCTCGTGTAAGCTTCAATGACTTCTTATTGCATAACCTATTGTTGTTAAAGGACATCTTCGAAATTAAAGATGCGGTTAGTTTCTAGGTCCATAACTCATTAACAGTACCTTTAGCATCAACGTGCTAAGTTCTTTGTGCTCTGAAGTTTTTAAGAAACTGCCGAAGTATCGCGTTGAAGTTTTCTGTTTTTGTAGTTTTCAAGATTATGAGGACACTGTTCTTTATATGTTGTCTGCTTGTTTTTCTATGCATAAGACGAAGGAGCTAGCAATAGAGAGACCGTGTTAAGGGAGATAAGAAAAACTAAGGTTTTTAATCTGAAGAGTCAAAATAGCAGTATATAATTATATGAAAGTTTAGATTGTGCTAAACGTATGTTTATTTTCAAATACCACGTCAAAGTTATTTTTAGTTTTTTTATAAATTACTGAACATACGCCAATACTAGGTCTTGCTATGTAACGCCTCCCTGAAAGCACAAGTTTGCTTGTAGGAACAAGCGTTACACTCAAAAATTTCA
>NC_090727.1:21255675-21263175 GCF_036898095.1 Palaemon carinicauda | reverse complement strand
TGACGAGGAGAGACTACTGGTGGATGGAAGTCTGTAGAAATTATGGCTCCAACAAAGTCGCAGACATTCTTTTCTCTCTCTCTCTCTCTCTCTTCGCAATGGACCAAGCAACCAATGTTTGATTCCCCAACCGATCGAATAAAAGAAACAAAATGACTGTGTTTCCTAAATATCCAGTAGCCTCTGTCGTTGTAAAGTTGTAAACAGTGAATTAAATACCGCTGTTGTAAACCAAATGTTGTGGGTCAAAGCTACTGGGACAAAGACAGAGAGAGCAAGAAATAAAATTGAATTGAGAAAAGAAAATGGTAAAGCATTGGTGATCTGTACTCCAGAAGAACTGTCACATTATAATTCGAAAAAAAGGTAGATCCCTAGCGAGGCCCTTTTCATTCTCATTAAGGTGACACCATTCAACTCTCTCTCTCTCTCTCTCTCTCTCTCTCTCTCTCTCTCTCTCTCTCTCTCTCTCTCTCTCTCTCTCTCTCTAATATATATATATATATATATATATATATATATATATATATATATATATATATATATATATATTATAAATAGTATATGTGTGTTTCTATTAATCTATACATATAATCTATACTGTCTTAGTCGTCTTTTAACTTCTGAATCGGAAATGAACTCATGTGGAGGAAGGGTTCCACATCATGAGCCGCTTCATGCACGTAAAAGCTCCAACTCTTCTTTCTGAAAATGTTATGAAAATGATTGATTATATGCTCATGGATTTGGTGATTTTGTTTAAAAGTCTTTGCGTGGTAACTGATAAAAATTATAATTATTTTTATAGTAGCCATTATTTTATCTGATATTCTCATTTTAAACAGTTTTTTACTATAATTATAGCCTATAAAAGTTTTTTTTTATTATGAATATAGTTTCAAAAGGTTATTTATAGCTATCATTTCAACAAGCAATATCAATTATGATTCATGACTTCAAAAGTGTTTTAATTAGTCACATTCTGCAATGGTTATTGTGCGGTGCAGTTGCCTTGTGTCAGTGTCAAATGTCAAATGTCAGTATTTGCTAATTGATCAGAGACAGACGAATTGTAATTGGTTTGGATTTTGTAAAGTTTAGACAAATCACAAGAGAATTGAGAGAACAAAGCCATTCTCTCCATTCTAGTAAGAAAATAAACCCAAACAATTTAAACTTAGCGGAAAGTGTAATTAAGTAAATTTTGGTTATTTAAGAAGAAAATATATTCGATGGGAAAAGCAATTTAAAATGTTTGATAACGTGGCTACGATACTTCACAAAAACGGATTGTGATCGATTGAATGTCTGTTAGTTAGCTGGAATTAAAACGATTAAGGCCGTTGAAGCCAAAGGAAATTATTGTTTAAAGTATAGATGTACTTGTACAAAATATGCATATATGTGCTTACTGATCAGATTTGAAAGGTTTCTAGTAAAATGCGTCTACTCGTATACATAACACAGGCATTGATCCTAACGTTACTACCTCAACTTAATAGTTAATCACTTGGGTGAGCATTTAGATAATTGAAACTACCATTATCTCTTAACAAGCCGGAGCTCAATCGGTAAGAGGGGGAAGCACAGCTCTCTCTCTCTCTCTCTCTCTCTCTCTCTCTCTCTCTCTCTCTCTCTCTCTCTCTCTCTCTCTCATAAAGCCTTTTCTTTGTTCAGCAAGTGTTAAGAAAAAGGATAAATACTCAAAATTATTTGAAGATATAGTTTAGGATACATCATTACACCAAGTCCCTAAAGTAGCAAGACAAGATCCACTTGGCTGTAAGAGCGATCTTACTTTACTCAGATAGGGAAATTTTCTCAAAGCCCCACTTTTTTGATAGACTTAGATGTATAGGAAGATCTTAAAGGCCATCCATTCAGAATTAAGAGGATTACTTACATGATGTTAGCAGACCTGCTTGAAATGGGCTGGGTTCAGGAGCTGAATATTGCAATTTGATTGCAAAGCTCATATTGAAGTAACTTTGCTTCTTTTAAACGCTTAAAATATTTTCACATTAAAGAGAAACGTTCCACGAGAAACTACCTAAACATATCTCGTCTCCAACAAACAAATAAAAAAAAGGGGGAGGAGGGGGTGGCATTCGCAAACATTTTATCTCCCTTCCGCGAATGTTGATTACATTTTCGTGGATAGTAACATTATACAAGTGAAGACTCCTTGATTCGCAGAAATGCCAATATAATTTACAATCAGTTATGTAGATTATTCTTTTGTTCCTCTTAGATAACTATGTTGTAGCATCAATGATTACCACAGTAACACAGACTGAACGAAAGTAACACAGTGGCTGCCATCTGATCTGTTTCAAAGAACATGAATTTTAATATTATACAGTTGTCAGTGAGAGGGCTTGAACACGCATTTGCATTATGAACGTGCATTCTTTTATGTTCTCCAAGTTGCATATGAAATGTTTTGTTGCATTCACAGTGCAAATGTATTTGCGAATATCGGGCGGAACTCTGATTAAATTTTGTATAAAATTAATTGTTTATGTCTGTCTCGACTCATCAATTTGGTCCGTCGTTGATATGGAAAATAAATGTTGATTTACTAATTTTATCATTACATAGTCGATTACTTCGATTTCTTAACTATGTAAACCACATTTTACTGTAGTAATTATTGTGAAGCAGAATAAGGAAGGGAAACGACCACGTTTGCTATTTGGAAAGTTGCGATTGAAGGGCAGATGATAGTCCCAAACTGTCCCTTTAGATGTCACTGTGATCTCAGTCTTCAGATGAACGGAGTTATTTTGCCACTGAATGATGCGACTCCAATTTTAATGAGAACTGGGTAGCCGCTGGCAATATTGGTCCGCATAAGGCCGATTCACACGACCCGTTTTCTTTCCGACAGGCTGGGTGGTGGCTAACCGCCGTCGAAATGTTGTACATTCACACGAGGCGTTCCGTATCCGTTTACCTGCACGCGGTTTTCATTGTTTACTTAGACCCTGTCACGTGAAGACCGAGTAAATTACGATAATTTTGACACTTTAAAATGTTGGTTGGTAACTGTGTTGATAAAATAAGTTATTCAACTTCATTATACTTTATGCACCATGCCAAGAATATTAAAATCCACCTGTTTTATTTAATGCCACTACAGTCCTTTTCCAAATATCTTCTTTATGTAAATTATTTCTATACATCTTGTTTGCCATGTCTAACATCTCCTTATACCCTTGAACAAGTTCAATTAACCTCTCATACATGGTGTCAACAACAACCTAACTCTAATTTTTATGACTATACTATCAGGAAAAGTCGAGTTTGTAGGTCACGAAACGAACAGGTACCATACAGGTCCTCGTTAACACGAAACAACATCAACCCGTTGGTTGGGACGGATGGCTAACGGCCGTCAAACCGGACGAGGTTTCTTGGTAAGAAAGCCGAGCCGACTCGGACGGCTGAGTCCGAGGGCCGCCGTCTGCCTGACGGGTCGTGTGAGCAGTTGCATTTGAATACACGTAAGGAACCTAGACGCCGCTTAAAAGGCCGATTCACACGACCCGTTTTCTTTCCGACAGGCTCGCCGTCGGTTAAGCGGCGTCTAGCTTTCTTACGTGTATTCAAATGCAACAGTTCACACGACCCGTCAGGCAGACGGCGGCCCTCGGACGTCGCCCTTCCGAGGCGGCTCGGCTTTCTTCCCAAGAAACCACGACCGGTTTGACGGACGTTAGCCACCCGTCCCAACCAACGGGTGGATGATGTTTTGTGTGAACGAGGACCTGTATTGTACCCGTTCGTTTCGTGGCCTATAACCCCGACTTTTCCTCTTAGTATAGAGTCATAGAAATTAGTTAGTTTGTTGTTGACACCATGTATTAGAGGTTAATTGAACTTTTTCAAGGGTATGAGATGTTTGACATGGCAAACAAGATGTATAGAAATAATTTACTTAAATAAAAGATATGAAAAATGACTGGAGAGGCATTAAATAAAACAGGTAATTTATCGCAATTTTAATATTCTTGGCATAGTGCATAAAGCATTATGAAGTTGCATAACTTATTTTATCAACACAGTTATCAACCAACATCTTAAAGTGTCAAAATTATCGTAATTTACTCGGTCCTCACGTGACAGAGTCTAAGTAAACAATGAAAACCGCGCGCTGGTAAACGGATACGGAACGCCTCGTGTGAATGTACAACATTTTGACGGCGGTTAGCCACCACCCAGCCTGTCGGAAAGAAAACGGGTCGTGTGAATCGGCCTTAACCGCCGGCGAGCCTGTCGGAAAGAAAACGGGTCGTGTGAATCGGCTAGATCTTGCTTAGGAGTTCATGCCCAAGGTGTTAGGTTAATGATAATGTGTCTTGGAGAGTAATATCATTATTGATTATAATTTGCTCAAGCAAAGTAGTTGTAGTGGCACATTGGAAACGTCTCTGCCTGGAGTTCTTATGAACGGGAGATCGAGTCCACTCAAACTCCACAATGTCTTGTGGTGTCTGCAACCTCACCATCTTTATGAGCTAAGGAGAGGGGTCCTGAGGGATCCTACAGAGCTACCTCCTGAGTCATCAGCAGCTATTGCCCCTGGTCCTAGCTTGGATGGAGATGGGGTTTGGCCGTTGACCATATTGATATATGGTCAATATGGTCAGTCTCTAGGGCATTGTCACTGTCCCTTGCCTCTGCCATTCATGAGTGATCTTTAAACCCAGTGGAGTCATTCATTCAATACACTTCAAGGTGTAACGATCGAAGCTTATTTAAAATGTTATTTCACATTCCTTATGTCCCATATGGTTCAGTAGCATTTGACAATTAGTCAACTGTTTATTAATATGTTGAATATTTTTCAAGGTATTCTCTGCTTCTTTATTGTACTTGCATTTCTAGAATATATTACAATAAGACAGAAATCTTTTCTGGAATTATTAACTTATTAAGTAAGACTCATTTGAGTCCATTCAACAAGAAGGCATGTGTACCTACTTAAAACCATCCCATAATAGGTCATTACTGAATTAAAATTCTTGAATCCGATGATGTTGCACTTCACCAAAGTAAAGGATCTCCATGTACAGGTGGTCAGAAATATGAAATATTTGATAAAGAGACGGTATGAGCTCCTAGCCCATAGTTGATAGAGATTGGTACGGATATCGGGTATGAGAAATTTAATTTAAGATGTGAGTAAGGTGTTGAATGCTATAACTGTAAATATTAAGATATTGCAGAATGTAAAATGTAAAACCATATCTCCGGGATGGACAGGTTTCCATAGACTCGGTATGACGTTGTTTTGTTCCATTAGAAAAAATAAACCTGATTAGTATCTAAAAACTAAATTTGCAAACGAGGATGACACCTAAGATTTTATAGGTGAAGGTATTTAGGAACATTAACAGCTAAAAGATTTGCGTGGGTGGGATCCACACTCCTTGACCTACTAACAATTTAACTTTTATTCCTTCATGGCTTGCACCTTGTGTTTATGTAGCCAAATCCCTGTTAATTAAATCTACCACTTTAGGGATACAAAAGGAAAAGGGATAATTGCAAAATGAGTAGAATCATCAGAAGCACCCTATCTTATTTTCTAAAGCGAGCTACAATTTTTTTACTATTATATAAAAAAATACCAAATGAATATGGAAATAACAGCACTGTAGTCAGTGTATTATCCACTGAAAAATACTCTTTTAGATTATTGCTTCAGAATGCAATGCTATAATAGAGACCGCAGCTACAATATCGTTTCAAAATTTAGTGATATAATGGATACTCTAGCCTCAATATAAGTTTGAAAACCAGAGGCTCCATGTTTAAAAAGAAAAGTATCTCCCCTATACAGGTATAATAGATAGCAAGTGTCTGTCCTGTCGCACTGCTCCCCCGTCCCTCGGGTAGAGAGGAGAGGGGTAGTCATACCATAGTGAGAGGGGTTGCGAGATGTGCATATCTAAATATTTAGCCGTCGTTTTTGACGGGTCGCGTACGCTACGTAAAATTAAAGGCCAATCATAGAATCTTCATGACTACGATATTGGAGGTCGAAGGAAGTTTGACACGAGCTCTTGCTAAGGCTAAATCTTAATAACGGAATATGTGTTTGCTATCAAAAGATTGGTAAGTTTCCTTACAATGAACCATTGAATTATCTAAGACAAAATATTTGTGGATAAACCTAAAATAACACAATTTGATAGATGGTAGATGATACCGATTTGAATTTGTGATTTAAAGCAATGAATTTATGTGGATGAGGATATCAAGTAATTACGTTGTCAGGAAGATCTGATCTTGAGTCGATAACTCGGGGTTTGTCGTTAGGCAACGGAAGCAGATAAATCGAATCCTTCCTTCACGTTTGATTATCGATACCTTGATTGGATAAGGATTAGGTTCTGGCAGATGGATATCTGATAATGAATTGACGCCCTTGGCTCCCAATGGTTTTGGCGTTTCGGATTGCCAAGTACCTTACGCCAATAAGATGTAAGATATGCAGTTTAAAGGGCACTCGTGAATGGTAGAGGCAAGGTACTGTACCAATGGCTTAGAGACTAACCATCTATACATATGATCATCTCCAAGTACCCTCCCCACTCAAGCTAGGACCAGGGAGAGGCAGGCAATGGATGCTAATGATCTAACAGGTAAACCTATTGGGTCCTTCAAACACCCCCATCCCTAGTTCACGTGGATGGTCAGACACTACAAGAAACTATCGGCCTTGAACGGGACTAGAACACCATTCTGGCAGATCGCTATGCAAGGACCTTTCCAATTGGCCAATCTTAACCGTAACATGTTTTGAAGACAGTTTAGGGTTGTAGTGAACGGTAAGAATTTTCAAGAGAGTATGAAATTTTACATAAACGGAAATATCTACTAATTGAGGAATCAGAATCCACAGTGAACAAAATGCAGAAGTGAATAGATCGAACTCTCCAAAAGAATTGTAAATGTGGTACCAATGGGTATTTGTAACTTCATATAGCCACCAGCCACTCGTTGAGATACTACCGCTAGAGAGTTATGGGTTTTTTGACTGGCCAAATGGTACTACATTGGATCCCTCACTCTGGTTACGGTTCATTCTCCCTTTGCCTACATACATCCACACTGAATAGTCTGGCCTATTCTTTACATATTCTCCTCTGTCCTCATACACCTGACAACACAGATTACTACACAATTCCTCTTCAATCAAGGGGTTACTACACTAATTGTTCAGTGGCCAATTTCCTTTTGGTAAGGGTAGAAGAGAGACTTTAGCTATGGTAAGCAGCTCTTCTATGAGAAGGACATTCCAAAATCAAACCATTGTTCTTTAGTCTTGGGTAGTGCCATAGCCTATGTACCATGGTCTTCCATTGTCTTGGGCTAGAGTTCTCTTGCTTGAGGGTACACTCGAGCACACTATTCTATCTTATTTCTCTTCCTCTTGTTTTGCTACAGTTTTTATAGTTTATATAGTAGATATTTATTTCAATGTAGTTA
>NC_090727.1:21248175-21250675 GCF_036898095.1 Palaemon carinicauda | reverse complement strand
TGATATTCTCATAATCCACCAACATTTTCATCTCTGTTCTCGCAAGCTTTCTTTCCTCTTTTTTATATTGGACAAATATTATGAGCTCTCTCTCTCTCTCTCTCTCTCTCTCTCTCTCTCTCTCTCTCTCTCTCTCTCTCTCTCTCTCTCTCTCTCTCTCTCTCTCTCTCTCCGTATTCCGTGAATTGCTTAGCTTCATTATCTTTATGGCGGATATATTTTCTTTTCATATTTGTCTTTACTCTTGTTTTGCAAGATTTTAGTTAACTAATTAATCCTCTCTTTTATTGCAGGTGAGGTGCATGATGTCCCTTGGTATGCGACGATACTGCCTCTTACGTCGGTAAGATTGTCACGAACAACTCTTTTTACGAGTTTCCTTTTCACATATATATATATATATATATATATATATATATATATATATATATATATATATATATATATATATATATATATGAATAAATACAGGCATTTGATTCTTATACTTGAGACCAGCAGGTATAAAAAGGATTAGTGCAGTGAAATCCCATATTCGAGTAGATAGAGCAAGAGGCCTTTGATCCAGGGTCTCTCTTTATAGTTAATTTAAGGAACTGCAGTAAGTCTATGCTTCCCTTTAAGGGTAATTGCTTTGCTGAAAATCTTTTTTTTTTTTTTTAGTGAAACTGATTTTATGATTTCTGCTTGAGGGATAATTCCCCAAGGTTCATTAATTCATTATATTCACTCAATGAGAACAGGTAATAGGTGAAAGAAAATTTTTTTGTAAGGTGAAAAAGGGAGAAAATAATTAAACTGGGAACATATTGGACGTAGATTTAAATCGGGACCAAAAATAGAATAGGTGTTTTGTTTTGTTTTTTTTATCTAAGATGCGCAGGTAAATATTTATTTCATAAAGCAGGTAGGTTAATATTAATGATAGCGCAGACTGACTCATCAGTCATCTCAAGAAAAAATAAATTTTACATACGCTGTATATATGTGTGACATTAAAGGATGATTTGATTATTTTTTTATATAAAGTAACAGTATTAATTAGTATATGATTTGCAGTAGAAACATTTATGATGTGGGGTACATGATTGATTGAATAAAGTACTGAATAAACTCTTTTCGTAATTCATTTTATAGCTACTGACCAAATATGAAATTATTATTAAAACTATGTTGTGTGCAAGCATATTAAATTCAGTTTGATACCTGATAGCATTGTGACATAGTTACTCTGATAACATTCCCATAACTGGAATTGTTCAGAGAATTCAAATAAAAGTATTGTTGTTTATTATTTACTGGCATATGGTTAAACCTATAAATATTTTCATTGATAATCTTTCATGCGTTGTATTTTCAATAAAATATTCATGACGCAGATTTTGTAAGGAGATTGTTCTTTACAAAGCGGCTGTTGGAGACGCAGATTCTTTGGATAACAATTATCTAGAAAATAAATTCTTTTTCTGCATTGGATTTTTTTAAGGAATTTTATGTTGTGATAAAGAGAAGATGAAGGAGTTAGGTTTGATGTATTTACTTTTTCCTATGATATTATAAGTCCGGAAATCCTTTCCATATATCATGCAAACTAATTTCACTCGAGTTAATATGTAATGGAATTTTGTAAGAAACTAATATTGTAATAGAAAGTTGAAAGAACTGAGATATTGTTATTATTGGCCGCAAGATACATAAGTAAGTAATTTGAAGAAAGGTTGGGTTTACTCTTATATATACCGATATTGCTTAATGTTGCAATTGTTCATTTCTTCTTTAACTAAGATGAGCAACTTTATATTTTACCGTGGCAGAATCGAAAACTGCAACATGTGGTTCTAAAACTCCTGTCGCTAGTGACAACTAAATGCGATAATGCTTACAAACGTCCAAGCTATACTTGAATAGTCCTTCCTCTCTCTCTCTCTCTCTCTCTCTCTCTCTCTCTCTCTCTCTCTCTCTCGGGTTTATATGTAGGTGCTCCACTTTGGCCATTTCAAAGAGAAAATCTCTGGAAATGTAAAAATATATGAAATAACAATTTGGTGAAACCTTGAAATCTTACTAAGTCCGCCATAGCTTTCAGTTTCAGGATGTTTATGCAATGAAAGTTATTTCGGGTGTATTTGTGAGATAAGATAGTGGGTAATATCAGTAATATAATATTGCATATTTTCTTATCGGAATCAGTCTTTAAACTTTGTGGTCGACTTAGTCTTTTTGTTAATCATCTTTTATATATAATGTAGGTATAACTCTTAATGTACTTTATTTCCATTTTATTTTTCTCATACTGACTCATTAGCATTTGGATTTATGCTATATAAGCCTATGTTATGACTTACACTATATACCATTGTTAAGCGCATTAAATGAATTTTAATTGATTTTTAGTCAATAATGTGTCGATCGAAGATCCCACACATTAAAGTGAATGTGTATGTTTATGGAACTTACAGATGTACTGATTTTTTTTTCTTTAAAGTTTTTTTTTTGGTGC
>NC_090727.1:21235675-21240675 GCF_036898095.1 Palaemon carinicauda | reverse complement strand
TCTGGCGAGGCTTGACAGCTGTGTTTTGATAACAGCCAAAGCTGGTGAGAGGGATTTTGATATGTGAAGGTTTTAGATGATAGTTCGATTTTACTTTAAGGATGATAAATTGTATTTAACAGTTTATAAAATTAGCCAGGTGCGCCCTCGCTGTTGTTGGTTTTTATTTTGAATATTTGGTTTTATGTCAATTATTTCGTAGCCTAAATTATTATTATTATTATTATTATTATTATTATTATTATTATTATTATTATTATTATTATTAACAACTAAGCTGCGACTCTAGTTGGAAAAGCATGATGATATAAGCCATACTAGTTCTTTTTAACAATTTGAGATTTGAGTAACTTTTATGAATAATGAGTCCGACACCCCCACCAGACTTACTTTCTCTCGGTATGTGAAAGAATGTGTGTGTGTGGGGGGGGGGGGGTCATTTCAGTGATCTTTGCCTTGTCCAAGTTAATTAATCATGTTTCAGATAATGCTAGTATGTCCAAATATTTCTCGTTTATCAATTCTTGAATTTGAATAGTCTTATTACCTACAGATTGTGTGTATGTATATATATACTTTATGTATATATATATATATATATATATATATATATATATATATATATATATATATATATATATATATACACACACACAAAAAAAATAGAACAGAAGGTGAAGGATTAACCTCAACCATTTGTGAAGTAAAAGTTGATGATGGTGATGGGAGCAGCAAGAAAACGATGTACAGACATAGTGAAAATATTATTTAATCATTCTCTCATATCCCTGAAGAGTGAGAAGACTTTCAGGAAGATACAAGAATAAGAATTTCAAGAAAATGATGAGGAGAATGTTATACAATATTTTGAGTCGGTAGACATTAATATTATATGTATTAATAGTTTTAATAACATAATAGGTTTTACTTCTTGATAGAAATGATATTGATTATATCTATCAATATTTACTTTTATGAATTAAAATCTACTGTACGAAATTAAATGTTCAAAGTAGGGAAGGAAGTCTTGTATCAATCACTTCCGAGCGAATTTCTTCCGGAGTTCCAAAGGAAATCTTGAAGAACTCGTCCGGAGACTTGAGGCGGAATTGGAGAAATGTAAAGAAAATAAGATTTTCAACTTGATCCAGTTAAATATTCATTAAAATTACAATTGGGAATCATTTAGAAAAATATTTTTGCTTTTTTATCGTGAAAGTAATTCTAATACCAAAAATAAGAGTATTAAAATTCAGTGATGTCGAATTTCATAATAATTTACATAATAATATCCGAAATTTTCAGTTGGAAAAATTATTCTGACTTGAACGTTCCAAATTCCTCTCCGTCTTCAGGGATATGATATGATGATTAAATGCTCTTTTCTTTACTGCGTTTCATTCTACCTTGAGGCGTCAGTGACCCTGGCAGTTATGACGCCGCCTAGTGTCAATGACCTTTGTAGTTGCGACGCTAGGCAACCTAATCAATCTAAATATTTATCATATTAATAAAACCCTTGATATAGGGTCTCTCTCTCTCTCTCTCTCTCTCTCTCTCTCTCTCTCTCTCTCTCTCTCTCTCTCTCTCTCTCTCTCTCTCTCCCCCTTAATAAAAACGGAAGTGATGGAATTCATCTTTGAGGAAGCTCAGAATTGTCTTTGAATTTTCGGAGTTTCAGAGTTTTATTAACATGTTTCGGTTCCAACTACTTGTATTTTCTTGTGATTTTTTCTTTTCCTTGATGTCTCTACAACTTTTATATTTGCTGAAGATATTGGAACGTAGGATTTTTATGTCCTACAAAGCTTGCGAAAGACATCGTTCTTGTCTGTTAACAATTGGTTGTCAAGCAAAGCTCCTATTACTTCTAAGTGACTGACTAATTGTTCAAGAATTACTTGTTCAAGCACTTATGAATCAAAGGATAGATTCGAAATAGGTCTGTATGAGCTTAATTCCTGGTAGTCCAGAGCATTTTTCAGAGCTGGTGTGACTATAGCCATTTTCTCAGATTTGGAAAACTTTCATTCATTAATGCTTGCATTTGCTATTCTTATTATTTCGGCTAGACTAGAAAAGTTTCTCTCTCCAATTACTTCAGATATTGGGCAAAGGATCGATCGCTTAGTTTGTTTTCTTTGCTCTCTTGATAATCCTGATGTCATCTTGTGTTATGTTGTTAAATCTTATTCATTTTGTGTGTGTCAGGTGTATCATTAATCTGATGTTGAGAGTATTTACAAATGACCTGGTTATATTTTCAATTTTGTTTTTAAAGAATACTAGAAAATTATTTGCTAGTTCCTGGTCACTGTATCCATCAGGTAGCTTCTTTTCTTTTACATTTCCCATTATACCATTTAGGAGACGATATAACTTTTTTATGTCTTTTCCCTTCTTAGTAGGTAGTTATATTGACACGTAGCAGTTTGTGTATTCTACCCACGTACTTTCAGCTTTTAACCAAATGCACTTTCTTTCTTTATGTCTTTTTTTCTGTCTTTTTCGTTAAAGTCTCTCCATCAAACCAAGGATATTGGCCTTTTACTGTTATAGTCTTTTCCATCGGTGGGCACATGGTATCATATTCACTTTTACTCACTTTATTGTAAGTGGTCGTAAGACAGTTAACACACTTAGCTCCCAACAGACGTTGGTCATCATGATCACAGGGAATATTGATAGCACTGTTTATTTTCTTTTTAACTTCTTCAATAAATACGGTAGGAAAAAAATTTGATTTATGTCCTAAGTTTATTTTCTTTACTATTGCATGTTTCTGTAGAGGTAGACTAAAAGCAAGAAGTGTGTACATTTCTCTTCAACATTTATATCAGATACAATATTATTTATGTCATCATTCAAAACTAGGTCCAACGTATTCCCAGCCGATATTATTCACTAGTCGATATGATTCTAGTAACTCACTAAATGCCAAAGCGTCAGGATTTGATGGGTCATCCTTCCAAAAATCTAAGTCTCCACAGATAACTAATTCGTTTTTCTCTATGATAATCATATCAATGAAAGCACCAAATTCTTCAAAAAAGATACTAGTGTTCGTTCTCGGAGGTTTGTAGACTGTTACAAAGGATTTTTTTTTCCTTTTTTTTTGCGTAAAGTTTATTTCTATATATTCAAAGCTTGTTACACTAGTTCTTTTTAACATTTTGAGATTTGAGTAACTTTCATGAATAATGAGTCCGACACTCCCACCAGACCTACTTTCTCTCGGTATGTGAAAGAAGGCGTGCGTGGGGGGGGGGGGGGGGAATGCCATTTCAGTGATCTTTGCCTTGTCCAAGTTATTTAACCATGTTTCAGATAATGCTAGTACTGTATGTTCAAATATTTCCCGTTTATTACCTACAGATTGTGTATATATATATATATATATATATATATATATATATATATATATATATATATATATACATACTGAGCGTAAATATTTTAGTATATTTCTAATTAAAATAAATAGAACAGGACGTAAAGGAATTACCTCAACCTTTTGTGAGGTAAAAGTTGATGATGATGATTGAGCAACAAGAAAACGATGTACAGACAGAGAGCGAAAATATTATTTAATCATTCTCTCATATCCCTTAAGAGTGAGAAGATTTTCCAGAAGTTATAAGATTAAAAATTTTAAGCAAATAATAAGGAGAATGTTATACAATATTTTGAGTCAGTAGACATTAATAATATATGTATTAATAGTTTTAATAACAAAATAAGTTTTACTTTAGATAGAAATAAAATTGATTATATATATATCAATATTTGTTTCGATAAATTAAAATCTACTGACGAAATTAAATGTTCAAAGTAGGGAAGGAAATCTTGTATCAATCACTTCCGAGCGAATTTCTTCCGGAGTTCCAAAGGAAATTTTGAAGAACTCGTCCGGACACTTAAGGCGGAATTAGAGTAATGTAAAGAAAAAAAGATTTTCAACTTGATCCCGTTAAATATTTATTAAAATTACAATTGGGAATCATTTAGAAAAATATTTTTACCTTTTTATCGTGAAAGTAATTCTAAATTCCAAAAATAAGCGTATTAACATTCAGTGATGTCGAATTTCATAATAATTTACATAATAATATCCGAAATTTTCAGTTGGAAAAATTATTCTGACTTGAACGTTCCAAAATCCTCTCCGTCTTCAGGGATATGATATGATGATTAAATACTCTTTTCTTTACTGCGTTTCATTCTACCTTGAGGCGTCAGTGACCCTGGGAGTTATGACGCCGCCTAGTGTCAATAGTGTACGCCACCCGTCAAAGGTGACAGCTAAATAAATAGAAATGCACACTCGCATAATCAACCCTTCCCACCCCATTTAACCAATTTTCATCACCTCTCCATTCAACCAATTTTCATTACCTCTCCATTAACCAACTTGCCATCACCTCTCCATTTAACCAATTTTCATTACCTCCCCATTCAACTATAAATCGAATCGTCATTGGCAGCAATTTTGAATTAGGAAACTGTTGGCTCCAACTGTATATAATTGCACATAATACTTCAAATTCGAACAACATCCAAATTTTAAACGTAACTCCATTAAACTCGATAATTCCATCCCCCAGAAGCTATTTCCGGATGGATCAGACACTTCATCTAAAGGGTTATATTTAGTTTGCAATTTGTACAATTTCCGCGCCGACGAAAAAGCCAAATGTCATTGCTAATTCTATGCAATTGCTGGTGATTTGTCAATGACAAAATTACTCTGATGCACTGCACCATTAAGCCCTAATCAGGAGTTCGAAAGTTATCCTATTGACAAGTTCATCTTTTTTCCAAGGATCTTTTGACGTATAACCAACATCTTGCTATCAACTCTTTATAAAATCCGTCCGCATAATATACTTGCGACTGGTTAATCATCCCTTACAAAATTATCAGGTTATAAAAAAGGATATTGTAATATTTAAAACCATCCTCTTACAAGAGATAAAAAAACAGAAAGTTAGTGTATGTGT
>NC_090727.1:21228175-21230675 GCF_036898095.1 Palaemon carinicauda | reverse complement strand
AATATAACTACCTACTAAGAAGGGAAAAGACATAAAAAAGTTATATCGTCTCCTAAATGGTATAATGGGAAATGTAAAAGAAAAGAAGCTACCTGATGGATACAGTGACCAGGAACTAGCAAATAATTTTCTAGTATTCTTTAAAAACAAAATTGAAAATATAACCAGGTCATTTGTAAATACTCTCAACATCAGATTAATGATACACCTGACACACACAAAATGAATAAGATTTAACAACATAACACAAGATGACATCAGGATTATCAAGAGAGCAAAGAAAACAAACTAAGCGATCGATCCTTTGCCCAATATCTGAAGTAATTGGAGAGAGAAACTTTTCTAGTCTAGCCGAAATAATAAGAATAGCAAATGCAAGCATTAATGAATGAAAGTTTTCCAAATCTGAGAAAATGGCTATAGTCACACCAGCTCTGAAAAATGCTCTGGACTACCAGGAATTAAGCTCATACAGACCTATTTCGAATCTATCCTTTGATTCATAAGTGCTTGAACAAGTAATTCTTGAACAATTAGTCAGTCACTTAGAAGTAATAGGAGCTTTGCTTGACAACCAATTGTTAACAGACAAGAACGATGTCTTTCGCAAGCTTTGTAGGACATAAAAATCCTACGTTCCAATATCTTCAGCAAATATAAAAGTTGTAGAGACATCAAGGAAAAGAAAAAATCACAAGAAAATACAAGTAGTTGGAACCGAAACATGTTAATAAAACTCTGAAACTCCGAAAATTCAAAGACAATTCTGAGCTTCCTCAAAGATGAATTCCATCACTTCCGTTTTTATTAAGGGGAAGAGAGAGAGAGAGAGAGAGAGAGAGAGAGAGAGAGAGAGAGAGAGAGAGAGAGAGAGAGAGAGACCCTATATCAAGGGTTTTATTAATATGATAAATATTTAGATTGATTAGGTTGCCTAGCGTCGCAACTACAAAGGTCATTGACACTAGGCGGCGTCATAACTGCCAGGGTCACTGACGCCTCAAGGTAGAATGAAACGCAGTAAAGAAAAGAGCATTTAATCATCATATCATATCCCTGAAGACGGAGAGGAATTTGGAACGTTCAAGTCAGAATAATTTTTCCAACTGAAAATTTCGGATATTATTATGTAAATTATTATGAAATTCGACATCACTGAATTTTAATACTCTTATTTTTGGTATTAGAATTACTTTCACGATAAAAAAGCAAAAATATTTTTCTAAATGATTCCCAATTGTAATTTTAATGAATATTTAACTGGATCAAGTTGAAAATCTTATTTTCTTTACATTTCTCCAATTCCGCCTCAAGTCTCCGGACGAGTTCTTCAAGATTTCCTTTGGAACTCCGGAAGAAATTCGCTCGGAAGTGATTGATACAAGACTTCCTTCCCTACTTTGAACATTTAATTTCGTACAGTAGATTTTAATTCATAAAAGTAAATATTGATAGATATAATCAATATCATTTCTATCAAGAAGTAAAACCTATTATGTTATTAAAACTATTAATACATATAATATTAATGTCTACCGACTCAAAATATTGTATAACATTCTCCTCATCATTTTCTTGAAATTCTTATTCTTGTATCTTCCTGAAAGTCTTCTCACTCTTCAGGGATATGAGAGAATGATTAAATAATATTTTCACTATGTCTGTACATCGTTTTCTTGCTGCTCCCATCACCATCATCAACTTTTACTTCACAAATGGTTGAGGTTAATCCTTCACCTTCTGTTCTATTTTTTTTGTGTGTGTATATATATATATATATATATATATATATATATATATATATATATATATATATATATATACATAAAGTATATATATACATACACACAATCTGTAGGTAATAAGACTATTCAAATTCAAGAATTGATAAACGAGAAATATTTGGACATACTAGCATTATCTGAAACATGATTAATTAACTTGGACAAGGCAAAGATCACTGAAATGACCCCCCCCCCCACACACACACATTCTTTCACATACCGAGAGAAAGTAAGTCTGGTGGGGGTGTCGGACTCATTATTCATAAAAGTTACTCAAATCTCAAATTGTTAAAAAGAACTAGTATGGCTTATATCATCATGCTTTTCCAACTAGAGTCGCAGCTTAGTTGTTAATAATAATAATAATAATAATAATAATAATAATAATAATAATAATAATAATAATAATAATAATTTAGGCTACGAAATAATTGACATAAAACCAAATATTCAAAATAAAAACCAACAACAGCGAGGGCGCACCTGGCTAATTTTATAAACTGTTAAATACAATTTATCATCCTTAAAGTAAAATCGAACTATCATCTAAAACCTTCACATATCAAAATCCCTCTCACCAGCTTTGGCTGTTATCAAAACACAGCTGTCAAGCCTCGCCAGAAAGTGACAGTCTATTGTAATACTTGGGGAGAAAAACTGAAAGTTAAAACGCAACCGCTTCTATAACTACACCCTTGGACATACACTACAACATC
>NC_090727.1:21173175-21223175 GCF_036898095.1 Palaemon carinicauda | reverse complement strand
TTCAAAGGGTCATAAGCAAAGGCCACAAAAGCAATGGAACTGCAATTTGAACAGAATTCATATAATTAATTACAAATATTTGGCCAGTGTATCGCAACAATAAATCAAAACAATTACATTGACGGAATTAGCACCATCGTAAATGATCGCTCCCATTCATTCAAAGCAACAATTTCTCCCATTCATTCACCTTTGATCCTATTGAACCTCATTTTCATGATGTAAAGCCTTAGCAATAGGTGAATCACTGTAATTAATCTTGTTGCTCTTATCTAAAATTAATGGGATGCAACTGCAAATGAAGTCGGTAACAATCGAATTCATCAGAATAAACCGATCCATATCAATATTTAGAATTATCTAAAGACGATGGAAAAATTACAACATGAGCTAGTTGTACCTCAAAGAGCTGTGGAAAGAATAATGATAAGAATAACACTCAGAGACACAAAAAGACCAACATGGATACGAGAGCTAACTGAAATAGAAGACATTCTAGCAACTTGTAAGAAAAAGAAATGGATATGAGCAGGACATACAATGAAAACGACAGACAATTGACTGACATTAAGGATAACAGAATGGGTCCTAGTGATAGTAAAAGAAGCTGAGGAAGAAAGAGAAGACGATGGATGGACGAACTATGGAAGTTTGAGGGCGTGTACTGGCACAAAAAGACTATAAACAGACGCAAGTGGAAGGACATGTCTGAAGCCTTTGTTCTGCAGTGGAATAGTCACGACTGATAATATAAATATATATATATATATATATATATATATATATATATATATATATATATATATATATATATATATAATTAGCGGATCTAGTTCCAGTGAAAATGATTCAAATCATATTAATTAAATCTTCCATTATGATTTAAATAAGTCTGATTTGAAACTTGAGTAATCTTAGTAGATTAAATTTATATTGGAAATATTAATAATATTAATGAAATATATTTAAGGAAGCAAACAAAGAAACATCCAGTTTTACAATACGATGACTTTAGAGAATTAAACTTTCACAAAGTTCCAAAACCTTTAAAAACGTATTCATAAATTTCACAATAATAATTAATCTGAATAGCAGCTTTTTCAATATTACTTGAATGCAAGTGATGTTTGTACACATGAACGCAAAGGAAGATTTAATTCTTTATATCTGGCATGTATAAATATGCAATCAAGTTCAAGTTTATGAAATTTCCATTACTGTGATACTTAGCATATTTTTCCATATCGGTTTTACATCTAGTGAAAATGAAGAGCAGCCAGTTTAAGTTATTAAAAAATGATTCAAGGAAAGCCAACATTTACATGTACCATATTTTCCCGAACCTTAAAAAACAAATTTTGATAAAATAACGTATGTGTATATATATATATATATATATATATATATATATATATGTATATAATAGTATATATATATATATATATATATATATATATATATATATATAATTTATACTTAATGGAAAGCTTATTCTTAACGTTTCAGTATCACTGTGATAAGCAGAATAACTATTTGTGTGTCCAGTCTTCTTAGAAAAATGTGAATAAACATAACAGAATAGATGCATAAAAACAAACAACTTAGGTCATAACAGTGTATCAATAGCATTAAGCAAATATAAAATACCTTGATCGAGATAGACCAAGATGTATACACCAAAATCGTAAGAATATTTTAAGAGATCCTTCCACCTCAGATAGCAGTAATATGATCTTTTCCACTTCACTCAGCCAGGCCATTAAAATCACTCTCTAGAGATTAAGAGATTCTTCAAGTTTCTTTTCAAAGGTAATATGATAAACAGAGCTGTTAAATTCTCATGTAGAAACTTTCACAAATGTTTCAATATTACTCTATTTGTATGGAAATTGGGAAAAATTGTCATCTCCTTTAAAAAGAATCTGTGAGCTTAATATGTGGTTATAATGACAAAGGATTCTTCACAACTTCAGAATAAATAATATTTAGAAGTATATTTACATATAAGTACAGAAATATGTATTCGTATGCAATTATACGTATGTGTAGGCAAACTTACACACATGTATGTATATATATATATATATATATATATATATATATATATATATATATATATATATATATATATATACATACACTTTTGAATGTACATATAAAAGCTCCATTGAGAAACCAAACAGGTATATTATACGGGTATATTATATATGCCTCTGAAAGAGCAATAATACTTATATAATTTTATATTCATTCATGCAATACAACCGGACAATTTCTTGTTTCTTTTTGTAAATCGTAAACTAAACTGATTTCTAAAATTGACGAGAATTGATTAATTATCTCGTATGTTATGACATCAGGCGAAGGTGGGCTCGCTTTGATGATTTCGGATCTTTATGATGACGTCAGAAGAGCGTATTAATTAGAATTCTGGATAAAGCTAATAATGCCGGCCTTTTAAAGTCAGAGCATAACAACAGCCTAATGAGGTACTCGGACTTTTGTCGAAGGGTTAGAAATGATAAACATGCGTACTGTAACAGCTATCAAAATTCCAAAATTGTAAAATCCATATATTTGGATGTGTTTATTATAAATACATAAAAGTTTATTAGGAAAGATTATATGTTTCAGAAAGTTTTAGATTAATGGTTTATGGTTTTTATTCTCCTTCTCCACCTTTATCCCTACACGGTTGCCTGATGCGTGACCTCTCCAATGCTTTCCCTCAGAGGCATCCTTTTCCAAAAACCTCTTCTCTCCATATCATCCTTCACCTTATCTCGCCATCTAATTCTCTGCCTCCCTTTCTATCTCCACTAACCCCTGCTAATAGATGCCCTCTATAATGTTCATAGTATCTCATTCATTCCCTGAATCGCTATACGGTATTACATAAATTTGTTATTTTTCATTTTCACTTCTGTTTGAAATTAGATTTAAATTTTTCTTAGGTCTCTCTCTCTCTCTCTCTCTCTCTCTCTCTCTCTCTCTCTCTCTCTCTCTCTCTCTCTCTCTCTCTCGTTATGACAGTATATTCCCTTTCTTGATTTATAAAAACGGGAATTCTAGGAACTCAGGTTCTATGAAGAGGCTCAGAAGTGTCTTGGGATTCTTGTAGTCGTCCCGAATTCTATTTAAATCTCTGGGTTACAACATTTTCATACCTTGATGTCTCTGCAATATTGATATTCAAAGGTTAATGGTGTATGGTTTCAGTTTCAGTTTCATCAGAAAAAAATGCTCACCAGAACGTCAGCCGGGTTACCCCAATCCCCCTCTGTGGTTTCCAATCACGGCAGTGGCCTCCCCAGCAAACAGCTTTAACTCACGATACCCGGCAATGATCAATTTGGAGATTGAAGTTGCATAGGTTAAGTAATGATGATAAGAATAGAAATCTGCCTATAAATTCTGGCGAAAACTTTTATAAATCATCAAGTGATTAACCATCCTCACTTTTCGCTATCTTTTAGGATATTAATCTTCCGAAAACTTGAAATGTACACGACTACATCGTAGATTGCTCGGAGAGTTACTCTGAAGGGGGTGGGGAGGGGTCTTAAACTCGTAGTCCTACGAATAAAATTTTATTTTTATATTTTTTTTTTTTATACTTAGTAAGGTATTCTGGTTGCTGGGGCATTTTTCTCTACGCATCTGTTCCTGTGTCCGCTAAGAAAACACTTTCCCTGACATAACCCTATCCTTTGATCTGTCAGAGAATAAGGTCTCTCTAGATTATTGGAATTATACCCTTTTTGCATCACAGGTTTTATAATTTTTCCACAGAAGAAGGCATGTCTAGATTCGCGGTTTTACGTCCTTTTTGCATCACAGAAGTTTTTTTTTTCTTTTACTAATACTGTTATCTTCTTTAACTTCTATCAATCATCAGTAGAGGGTGTCTCTTCATCAGAGCCTGCAAGAGGCCAAGTGGAAATGGAAGCTTTGATTTGGGTGGCAGTGATGGTAATTGATTGTGCTCTCAGTTCCTTTGAGAGAGAGAGAGAGAGAGAGAGAGAGAGAGAGAGAGAGAGAGAGAGAGAGAGAGAGAGAGAAGGAGAGCTTGTGTTAATATTTCAGTGGCATCACCTCAGAAATAGTCACTGTATTTGGTTTTTAAGATATTTATTTTGGTAGTATCTAACTTTGTTTTTTTTTCTAATTTCTGTAATTTATGTGATTTAGAATACAGGCTAGTTTAGATATTATTTTATTATTATTATTATTATTATTATTATTATTATTATTAAAGTACAAAAGAGGAAAATCAAATAAATAGATTCGAAGAGTAGACTCGAGAGGCCGACCCTGTTATACAATGGGGATAATGAGGTCGAAAGAAGCAGACAGTTACTTGAATTGCTAAACTCTTCTAGAGTCGATGCTTTGCAATGAGAGTATAGCTGTTAGGAACCTTGTTTTCAATTAAGGCTCAGCAATAGCTTATTAGGAAGCAGCGGGTTCTCTGGTGTGTTGCAAGAAGTCTTAAACGATTAAAACATTTACATGAACAATATCAAGTCGACCTTTCAGGGGTCGGAAGTTTTGTCTGAACACTGTGTCACTGAGATGTGCTTTAAAGATAAAAGACTTTTCACCCTCAAATTCAATACTCCGTATTTATTAGGCCTATAAACATTTCCATTCCTTAACCTGAATGTCCAGCCTAGAATTTCCATCGAACAGTCACAAATAGTTTCCAAGATTTCACTATAACTATTGTTTGTTCGTAATTATGACTGTCTAAGGTCCAAACAATATCTGTAGACCAAGTTTGATAAAATTCTTTGGAAACTTCAATTTTACAGCATGTGATGTATGAAGTAGATGATGAATGGAGAAGTATTGATTTAAAAGCTCAAGATAGAGACGGCTGGCGAAATGTAACCGGGGCCGTTAGGGTCAATAGGCCTAGGAAAAGATGATGACCATATATATAATGAATTTTAATTCAAACTTTAAAATATTAAAATATTAAAACTGGTCAGTTTAATTCATGAAAAGTAACTCCTAAAAATTGTTTTTCTTAATTATTTTTTTCCTCGGAATCTGAAGTTGTCTAAATTTCTGGGAAATTGCGTAATCATTTGTACACTGAAATAGATCATATTTGCTGCTACTGAAGAAACACAAGAGGAATATAAATGCTTGATTTTAGAATACTGCACAAAAGCAACGATGTGCCGGTAATGTCAGGTAGGCCTTCAATGCAACGCTCTATAGCTGCAGAAGCTGTGATGTCATATAGGCCTACTATGCAACGCTTAAAACATGTAAATGCAGAAGCTATAATGTCAGATAGGCCTACAATGCAACGTTTAAAACATATTGATGTATTGTAGATGCCATGACTCTGTTTTCTCTCTTTCCTCGGATGTTCTAATGGTATTTCTTTTAAAAATGAGTATGCCTTCACCTAAATGAAAACTTACTATGCAGCAAATGTAAATTAAGATAATCTGCCTTTAGGAGATATGATTATTGTGACAGACTAAAAGAAAAATGGCATCTCATCCGTCTGGGACTTTGACACCACGAAGGAAACGCTATCTCTTCATAGTGACTTTCTTTTTTCAGGTTTTCGTAACTCATTGTTAAAGCCAAGGAAGGTCTTTAGTAAGGTCTACAGATCTTGGTTAAGTAAAAATTTTATGTTTGATTCTGGAGGATCATCGGTGCCATGATGGTTGAGGAGGCTCTAGAGGTGGTGCTTTTGCTTTTGTATCCTCACTTAATCTGCTGCAACCCCTTTTGGAAAAAATGATAATAGTAATGACAGGAAAAGTGAAAAATCAAATTTGAAATCTCGTTGACGTAGCCTAATCCTTGGCCCAAAAGAGTTGAAAAATTAAAAGGAAAACATGGCGAGGTTTTTATGTTTTGATGTAGCATCATTTGAAGAATCTTCTTCAACCGAAAGAAGTGGCAAGAAAAGACTCAGTCTTACGAATACGTTGGGCAGCTGACGGTAAACTGAATGTTATTCAAACTTGCTTATTAAGCCGTTTTCTATTATTTTTTTTTCTCTTTGTGACGCTCTTCCTTTTCCCCTTATCTGTGGCTTTGATCTAACTGATTTTATTCTTTAATTAACGTATTTAAATTGTCTATAGATACTTGAAACACATTGGATTACCTCTACCCCTTCTCGTTGCTGCTCCTCTCACTCCCAGCAACTTGAACACAAGCAAATTATCTCCTCGATTTCAGTGACAAAATAGCATATATAATTAGTTATTCCTTATATGAATAATTAAATTCCTAATAAATATATATTATTTCTATAAAAGTATAATTCACATTAATTTCGGAATATAATTAAGATTTTAAAGGTTTTATAATTGAAAAATCACATAGATATTTAGAATGACGATATATTATGAAATTATTTCGATGGGAAAGATGCCAGTTGAGATAGTTGGGCCACATATATTGAATGCCTAAATATAATCGGGATGTACACGGAATTGTGGAATGGATTCTTGAAGGTAAAAAACGACTGGGAAGATTGAGATGGAAGGATGGCACCAATAAGACTTGAAAGATGCCACAAGGAATGCAATGACGCTATGTATGTAATATGTCAGGCCCTTATGGAATGGGGACGAACAATAAGGAATTTCTCAATTGACAGACAGGATTCCGACAGGATCCGTAACCCTTGATTTATATTTCTCTCTCCATATTAATTGAACATTATCTTTGATTAATTATATTCTTTTTGTGTCCTATTGAAATCTTCTGTCATCTGCGAATCTTAAGTACATATATATATATATATATATATATATATATATATATATATATATATATATATATATATATATTTGTTTGTGTACATATCAACCATAAACAGCATTTAATAAAGAATTCAACTTTGGGAATATTTATTTATTTGAAATTCATTTATGATAAATGCTTCTGGCTGAGTTTATTTCATCGTATGTGACTTTTAATAGATCTAAATATTAAGCAGATTCAACACAAAAGCATACACATGTACATAGATGCATACATACATACACATATATATATACATACATATATATATATATATATATATATATATATATATATATATATATATATATATATATATATATATATATATATACACATATATATACACACAAAATCCACAGGAAATAGGAAAGTAAAATACCAGGTACAAAGCGCTTTGATGTATTACGTATACTTCTTCAGGGTACAAAGTATGTTTGTGTATATGTATATATAAATGTATATATATATGTATATATATAAATATATATATATATATATATATATATATATATATATATATATATATATATATATATATATCTTCTATAAGTTCACCAGCTCTATAAGTTCACGCAGCCAGTAATGGGTAGCATATTGAACCCTAATGACTTTCCGAGAATAGTTTATGTCTGTATTTATACGTATAATATACATAATGTTTGATTAATATTTGTTGTACTGTCAAGGGCCTGTTCTTTGATCTATAGTTCCTAGTTTGAAGGAAGGTGATATCAAAAGTACTTTGCGCAATTGTTACTTGTTATAGATTTCTCACTTATGTAATACAGATGACTCTAATTAATTTTCCTCTCGGACTTCTTTTAGGTCATCTACTAAGAACAAGAACAGCTGTAAGAATTTTTTGGCAATAGCACAAAACAGAGAAGGTAATTGAACAGGTTATAAGTATTTAACGATTCACTGTGTTACTAAAGCATATGAATCCAATTCGAGATATTGCGTGAGAGTAAATACGTCTTATTATTATTACACTGTCACTCCTTCCATTTACATGTGGAGAGTCGTCATGAATTATATCTTACCCTTTTTATAGGATACATTATTGTTACTGTTGACTAGATTAGATCTCCCTTATCAGTATACCATCTAAAGTGAGAAATATTGATTACGGTGAAGTTAAAACAGATCTTGTGTGTGTCTTTTTTGTCTCTTCTAAGTTTTGCATTTTCTTCAGAGGAAGAGATGCACAGATTAAGACCTGGCACCGACACGTAGAGACTTTCTTTAGTCCTTTTCGTGTGGGTATTAATTTATATATATATATATATATATATATATATATATATATATATATATATATATATATATATATACACACATATATTTGGACCCTAGAGAAGTGTACATAACACAAGAAAGTGCATGGTACCTGGCCTTTTACTTTCCTCTTATCTGTGGATTTTATATTTGAATATTTTTCGCGTCCAGTTTTGTGACTGATAAGTAATATATATATATATATATATATATATATATATATATATATATATATATATATATATATCTATATATACATATATATGTATATATGCACATATATATATAATATATATCTATATATATACATATATATGTATACACACACACACACACACACACATATATATATATATATATATATATATATACATATATATGTATATATACAATTATATATATATGTATACATATATATATATATATATATATATATATATATATATATATATATACTCAAATAAATCTTGTCTTTGTTTGATTTCGCCTGGGGCTCTGATCCCGAGGTCGTTAAGAGAATCTAGACATTAATGTACTAAAAATAGATATGGCTTATTTGAATATGAAAAACATGTCTAAATGTGCAAAATTTAACATATATATATATACATGTATAAAGTGTAGTATAAATGTATAAACGTGCTGCATAATATATATATATATATATATATATATATATATATATATATATATATATATATATATCTTATATTTTTACACATATATCTATATATATTATATGTATATATATATATTTATATATATATACTATATATACATATATATATGTATATGTATATATATATATGTATATGTATATATATACATATATATATAAATATATATATATATATATATATATATATATATATATATATATATATATATATATATATATACATACATATGTTTGTGAGTGTGTTTGTGTACGTGTTTTAAGCCACGAGAGGGAAAAGATAAATATGCTTTGATACAGAAATTTTGGATTCCCAAGTTATCAATTTCTTTATGGTTCCAGATAAGTTGGATTTTCAGAAATAGGATAATATGGGATTAGGTTAAAATTATGACTTTGGGTAAAGACAACACAATATTTTAGGGTGTTATTTAATTTCAACGCAAATTATTTTCCTGGTCAACGACGGCCATCTTAGTGTTCTAGAGTGAAATGAAATCAATAATTGAACGTAATGCGCCTAACCAACGATTCTTATATATATATATATATATATATATATATATATATATATATATATATATATATATATATATATATATATATATATATATGAGAGAGAGAGAGAGAGAGAGAGAGAGAGAGAGAGAGAGAGAGAGAGAGAGAGAGAGAGAGAGAGAGAGAGAGAGAGAGAGAGAGAGAGATTCTTGCCTTTTGAGGAAATGTATTAAACCTCGTTTCTGCCTTAGTTTGTAGATATGTGACTGTCACACACAACTTTCTTCAAGTGCTAAATATCAAGAAGCAGAGATTCTTTGACCTCTATTTAAAGGAACATTACCTCTAGTATCAGAGGCTCTTTAACCTCTATTTTGAGGTGCCTTAATTCTAGCATTAGAGACTCTTTGACCCCTATTTTGAGACTCCTTGTATTTACGATTAGAGGCTCTTTGCCTTCTATATAGTAGTGGCTTACTTGTAGCATTATAGGCTCTTAGGCCTCTATTTTGAGGCACCTTACCTCTAGCATTAGAGGCTTTTTGACCTCTATTTCAAGGAAGATTACGTCTAGCTTTAGAGGCTCCTTAACCTCTAGTTTAAGGATCCTTACCTCTAGTATTAGAGGCTCTATGGCTTCTATTTAGTAGTGCCTTAATTGTATCAGTATAGGTTCTTTGACATCTATTTTGAGGCACCTTACCTCTAGCATTAGAGACTTTATGACCTCTTTTTTAAGGAAGATAATGTCTAGCATTAAAGGCTCCTTAACCTCTAGTTTAAGGGTCCTTACCTCTAGCATTAGAGGCTTTATGACATCTTTTTTTAAGGGAGATAATGTCTAGCATTAGAGGCTCCTTAACCTCTAGTTTAAGGGTCCTTACCTCTAGCATTAGAGGCTTTATGACCTCTTTATTAAGGAAGATAATGTCTAGCATTAGAGGCTCCTTAACCTCTAGTTTAAGGGTCCTTCCTTCTTGTATTAGAGACTCTTTGACCTCTATTTAGTAGCTCTTTATCTCTATCTTTAAAAGGTCTAGGGTTGTAGTGTAGTATTCAATAATAATAATGATAATATTGATAATATATATATATATATTTATATATGAATATATATATATATATATATATATATATATACACATATATATATATGTGTGTATGCATCGGTTTATATATATATATATATATATATGTACATATATATATATATATATATATATATATGTGTGTGTACATATATATGTATATATATATATATATATGTATATATATATTTTTATTTATATATATTAATTTATATATAAATAATATACTGTCTATATATACTGGCTACCCCCCAAAATTGGGGGAGGTGCCTTTGGTATATGTATGTATATATTTATTCTTTCGTTGATATGTATAATAATGTATTTACATATATTTACAATTACTTATTCAAAAATGTATACACATACATAAGTATATATACATACATATATATATATATATATATATATATATATATATATATATATATATATATATATATAATGCAATAAGTTATAAAATCCTTGAAGAAAAAGTAAATCTCAAACGACTTATTGATTTCATTATCGTGCAAGGAAGGAAAAACAACAAACAACTTAGGTCACAACAGTATCAATAGCATCAAGCAATTATTATAAGATACCTTGATCGAGACATACCAAGAAGTTTACACCAAAATCGTAAGAATGTTTGAAGAGATCCTTTCACCTAAGATAGAAATAATATGATCTTTTCCATTTCACTCAACTAGGCGAATGAAATCTCTCGCTAGAGATAAAGAGATTCTTCAGGTTTCTTTTGAAAGATAAGGGGGATAAAAACAGCTGTTAAATTCTCATGCGGAAACTTTTACAAAGTTTTCAATATTACTCTATTTGTATGGAAATTGCGGAGAATTGTCATCTTCTTTTAAAAGGAATTTGTGAGCTTAATATGTGATTATAATGAAAAGGTTTCATTCGTAGCTTCCAAAAAATATTTACAAACACATTTACATGAAATATACTTGTGTGTATTTGTATGCAATTATACGTATATATATATATATATATATATATATATATATATATATATATATATATATATACAGTATATATATATGTATATATATATATATATATATGTATGTATATGTATATACACATACATACATACATACATACATGCACACACATATATATATATACATATATATATATATATATATATATATATATATATATGTATATATATACACTTACACGCACTTTTGAATGTACATGCATAAGCAACCATTGGCAAACCATACAGGTATATTATATGGGTATATTATATATACCTCTGGTATAGCAATATCAGTTATACAATTTTATATTCATTCATACAATACAACCGGACAATTTATTCTTCTTTTATGTAAATCGTAAACTAAACTGATTTCTAAGATCGACGCGAATGGATTAATTATCTCGTGTGTTATGACATTAGGCGAAGGTGGGCTCGCTTTGATGATTTCGGATCTGTATGATGACGTCAGCAAAGGGTTTTAATTATAATTCGGGATAAAGCATAATTAGTTAATAATGTCGGCATATTAAGGTCAGAGCACAACAACAGCCTAATGAGCTACTCCGATTTTTGTCGAAGAGTTAGAAATGATAGACATGAGTACTGTAACAGTTGGATTTTGAGATTTTGATAATTTGATGTGTTTATTATAAATACATAAAAGTTAATTAGAAAAGAATATGTTTCGGAAAGGTTTAGATTAATGAACTACAAATAGTTCATTTTATAGTTCTTGCCCACCGTTATCCCTACACAAAGGGGTCGGTTGCCTGATGCGTCCTCTCCAATGCTTTCCACCAAAGGCATCCTCTTCCATCAAACCACTTCTCTCCATATCATCCTTCACCTTATCTAGCCATCTAATTTTCTGCTTCCCTCTCGATCTCTCATCCCCTTGCTAAAAGGTCTCTTCTATTCTGTTCATTGTATCGCATTCATTTCCTGAATCGCTAAATGGTATTTTGTAAATTATGCATTTTTTATTAACACTTCCGTTAGAGATTAGGTTTAAATTTTTATCTCTCTCTCTCTCTCTCTCTCTCTCTCTCTCTCTCTCTCTCTCTCTCTCTTTGGCAGTATTTTCCCTTTCTTAATCTATGAAAACGGAACTTCTGGTAAATCACCTTCTATGAAGAGGTTCAGAATGTCTTGGGATTTTCGTAGTCGTCCCGAATTCTGTTTACATCTGTGGGTTCCAACTGCGTGTAATTTTTTCCCTTGATGTCTCTGCAATACTGATATTTAAAGGTTAAAAGCGTATGGTTTCAGTTCCAGTTTCATCAGAAAAGATGCTCACCAGAACGTCAGCCGAGTAAGCCCAACTCCCCCATTGTGGTGCCCAACTACAGTAGTGGCCTCCCCAGTAAACAGTTTAAACTAACGGTACCGGGCCGGGATCGATTTAATGCCATGAGAATGCTAGGCGAACACGATGGAACGTTAGAATTTTATGTCCTACAAAGCTTGCGAAAGACATCCTTCAATCTCTGTAGACTATCTGTGTCCATTCCACATGGCAAATTCCTATTTAAGGACAATTTAAGTACTTGTGAACAACATAACATTTGGATATTAAAGATTGCATAGGTTGAGGCATGATAAGAAGAGTAGAAATTGGCTTAGAAATTCTGGGGAATTTCTACGAATAGAAATGGCCCTTTTCTCTACGCGTCTGTTCCAGTGTCCGTAGAGCAAAAAACAAAATCTTTTCCTGACATAACACTTTCTTTGATCTGTCAGAGAAGAAGGCCTTTCCAGATTCTAGGAATCTAGTTGGTGGTTGTTGTTTTTTTTTTTTTTTTTTTGTATCTCAGAGGTTTTATTCTTTTGCTAATACTGTTATCTCCTTCAATTTCTGCTCAGTCAAGTCTGTCAATCATCAATCGAGGGTGTCTCTTCATCAGATCCTGTAAGAGGCCAAGTGGAAATGGAAGCTTTGATAATAACGGAAGTGATGCTTTTTTATTATGATCTGTTCCTTTTGGAGAGAGAGAGAGAGAGAGAGAGAGAGAGAGAGAGAGAGAGAGAGAGAGAGAGAGAGAGAGAGAGAGAGAGAGAGAGAGAGAGAGAGAGAGAGAGATAATATTTCAGTAGCATCACCTCAGAAATAGTTGCTGGGCTTTTGGGATTTTTATTTATTTTTTTTTGTTACTGTAAATGTGTATTTGTAATTCTTGTAATTTTGTTATTAAGAATGAACACTGGTTCAAGTTGCTTTAAAATGTAGAGATAGACTCTCTCTCTCTCTCTCTCTCTCTCTCTCTCTCTCTCTCTCTCTCTCTCTCTCTCCTCATGGAAAACGGGAGAGATAAACATGATTTTTACTTAGCGTTGGCCTAAACTATTCATTCTGTTCTTAATCATATAAGTGCTGATAATATGTATCTCAATTTAGACAAGTTCCAGACAAGAATAATAACATTTCTGATACCTTATTCCTGATGTACGAGGAAGACCGAGTAGTCATAAGTCTTGAGATACTGCTGAGATAGGCAGACAAGTTTATATATATATATATATGTATATATATATATATATACATATATATATATATATATATATATATATATATATGTATATGTATGTATGTATATATATATATATATATATATATATATATATATATATATATTTCCAGACACGTTGCTCTTTGTTATACAGGGGATGTTAGCGGTCAAAAATTCATACATTCCGTACACACGACTCTTTCCTTTTATTCTCGTGATGTTTCACAGATTGCTAACATGTTCTCTTTGATAGAACATTTGATTGTAGAGAGGATTTTTTTTCTTATTTAGCCTGTAAAAATTTTCCTGTACATATAACAACGGTAGTATTTAGCCGAAATTATATCATTCTCTCTCTCTCTCTCTCTCTCTCTCTCTCTCTCTCTCTCTCTCTCTCTCTCTCGATAATGGATGCAAGCAAGGAAAATTATGCTGTTGCTACTGTCCTTTGCCAAGTTCTTTAAACACACATGCACATTCTCTCTCTCTCTCTCTCCTCTCTCTCTCTCTCTCTCTCTCTCTCTCTCTCTCTCTCTGATAATGCATGCAAGCAAGGAAAATTATGCCGTTGCTGCTGTCCTTTGCCAAGTTCTTTAAACACACATGCACATTCTCTCTCTCTCTCTCTCTCTCTCTCTCTCTCTCTCTCTCTCTCTCTGATAATGGATGCAAGCAAGGAAAATTATGCCGTTGTGCTACTGTCCTTTGCCAAGTTCTTTAAACACACATGCACATTCTCTCTCTCTCTCTCTCTCTCTCTCTCTCTCTCTCTCTCTCTCTCTCTCTCTCTGATAATGGATGCAAGCAAGGAAAATTATGCCGTTGCTACTGTCCTTTGCCAAGTTCTTTAAACACACATGCACATTATTTCTCTCTCTCTCTCTCTCTCTCTCTCTCTCTCTCTCTCTCTCTCTCTCATGATCTTGTCTAATTTATCCTTGCGTTAGTTTACCGATGATACTGTTCACTACATCCGCTGAACGTCTGTCCACCTAATTGTTATTTAGCATGTATAGAAATTATCACATTGAGTGGTGTTGCATCTTTTAAATTCCAGTTTGTATGTGTTACCTCGGGATTGATTTGTACAATGCGTGAAGAGGTTGTTGCAAAGAGAAAAGTATGCAAGCTGGTTTACTTATTTATACAAATGCTGTTTTATTTATGTGTTATAAAGGAGATTGTGAAATAAAAGGCTACATGACATTAATAGACAAAGACATCTTGACATTGCACTAATGACATTATCAAACCTTTTTTTTTTAATTGATATTGAAAACCAGCTACAAATGACGATATTTGAACAATGGTTTCCCAATATTTCGACTGTGTAAAATATCTAATTGAGGCTGTTGAGTTACTACTGGAAAGAAATATAGATATATATAAATGTGGGTATGTGTGTATTTACATATATTATATATATATATATATATATATATATACAGTATATATATATATATATATATACTGCATATATATATATATATATATATATATTATATATATAAGTATGTGTGTGTGTACATATAATGTATTAGTTTACGCGATCTGTCTGAATATTTAGATTGATATGCACACAGGCACACAGATTCAACCCTTCCCACCCTCTCCCATTTCCTAACTACAACACGTTATTTTTGGTAATTTGTTGTAGGTTTTTCATTTAAGAGTGGTTCCCGTATACCGAGACCGTGTATATATATATATATATATATATATATCCTATATAATAAAGAACAAGTGTCTAGCTATATTGGGCATATGGGATAACACACACACTCTCTCTCTCTCTCTCTCTCTGTATCCGGCGAACCGCTTATGATCATTAATATTATGGGGGGATATATTTTTTCCGATTTATTTTTTAATCATTCAGAAGATTTAGATTATTCAGCATAATGCATTTATGTATTAACTAATCAATCCTCTCTTTTATTGCAGGTAAGGTGCCTGGTGCCCCTTGTCATCCGGCGATATTGCTTCTTACGTTGTGGTAAGATTGTCCTAGATAAAGAGAAAAATAATCCCTGATATTCTATTTCTGGTCCCAATTCAAATCTACGTCCAAGATGTTCCCAGTTTAATTATTTTCTTCTTTTTCATTTAAGAACAAAAACTTTCTTTCTCCCATTAGCTTTTCTAATAGGAAGAATATACTGAATCAAGAAAACTTGGGAAATTTTCCCTCAAGCAGAAATCATAAAATCTGTTTCACGACAAAACCATTTATTTTCCCCATCGCAATTACCTTTAAAGGAACCATAGACCTACTGCAGTCCATCAAATCAACTCCTAAGGAAAGACCCTGGGTAAAGGCCTCTTCTTTTATCTACTCGAATATAGTATTTCACTGCACTAATCTTTCTCATTCTATACCTTCTGGACTCAAGTCTATAAGAATTAAATGCCTGCTTTATTCTTAGATATATACAGTATATATATATATATATATATATATATATATATATATATATGAAAGGAAACTCATGGAAGAACTATATTCGAGTAGATAAAAGAAGAGGCCTTTACCTAGGGTCTTTCCTTAGGAGTTGATTTGATGGACTGCAGTAGGTCTATGGTTCCTTTAAAGGTAATTGCGATGGGGAAAATAAATGGTTTTGTCGTGAAACAGATTTTATGATTTCTGCTTGAGGGAAAATTTCCAAAGTTTTCTTGATTCAGTATATTCTTCCTATTAGAAAAGCTAATGGGAGAAAGAAAGTTTTTGTTCTTAAATGAAAAAGAAGAAAATAATTAAACTGGGAACATCTTGGACGTAGATTTGAATTGGGACCAGAAATAGAATATCAGGGATTAGTTTTCTCTTTATCTAGGATGCGCAGAGGAATATTTATTTCCTAAAGCAGGTAGGTTAATCTTAATGTTGGTGCAGACTGACTCATCCTTCATTTTAAGAAAAAATAAATTTTATATATGCTGTAGACCTATGTATGTGGTTATCGTTCTCGTGTGATATGAAAGGATGTTTTGATTAATGTTTTCTTTTTTATGTAAAGTAACATTATCAATTATTATATGATTCGCAGTAGACATTTATAATGTGGAGGTACATAATTGAATAAAGAAAACATCGAATTAATAGAACGTTTAATATATTGTAAGTAATTCTTCGTTTTGTTTATTTATTGAAATTGTCCTGATATTTCAAAATTTATTTCAAAGTTTTCTTTAGTCAACACTTTTTTTTTTTAATAATTTCAAAGCTTCCAATTATTTTGTTAAATATTTTTGGATTCAAAACTCAGTTTTGCATTTTATTTTCACCGCCATAACCTTTATATTGAAGTGTAATTCCATGGTTCCATATTATAGCTGAATTATCTGACGGCACCAGAAATCAATTGGAGAATATAGTTCCAGTATTCGTCTTTTCCTAAACCATGAATAGAGTTGGTTTAAGTAATTATACGCTCATATATATATATATATATATATATATATATATATATATATATATATATATATGTTCCAACACGAATACTTACCTCGAATTACTTCCTCGGAGGGTCCTTGACCTCTCTCAATCTCGACCAAGATTTCCCGCGCTACCCCCCCTATCTTGCTCCCGATAGTTCCTACCCCCGCCGCCAGGATAATTCCTGCGGCCCGGATTAGGGCAGGTCACTGCTTTTCCCGGGTCAGGATCTCATTAAGTCCTTGGTCATGAGATGCGAAACATCTCACTCTCTCGCTTAAACTCTCGATCCTTTGGCGCGTTGTGATCCCACGTGTTCCCAGTGTACGGACTTGTGTTTTTTCTGCGATAGTGCGTTTTCGCAAAGTGTTCTCAGTCCGTTCCCCTTGAGTTTATCCAGGGTTTCTGTAACTCGTTAGTGTTGACCTTCGTGTGCGAACGATGGAGAACGTGCGTCGTTGTCCTGGTCCTAGAGCAGGAAAGTCGTGTGGGGCTTTCCTCTCTAAACCAGAAGTGGACCCGCATTCCCTTTGTTCCACGTGCAGGGGTAAAGTTTGTTCCTCCTCGGACACGTGTCCCGAGTGCGTGAGTTGGGACGGCATTCAGTGGGTACGGTATAGTACAAAGAAAAAGAAGTCGTCGAAGCGTTCCCCCAAGAAAGTGAGTGGCGTGTCCTCCTTACAGTCGGTCAGTGATCGGTCCGACGAAGCCTCGGCCTCTCCGTCTCCTTCGCAGAGGAGTGGCCAACAAGCCCCCAGTGTGATTGTTAGCCATAGTGTTCTCCCAGGTGAACCCAGTGTGAGGGAGGAACCAAGGGCTGGCCCCTCGGGAGAGAACGGAAGGGCCGCGAGTGTTTCGGGCGAATCGGGCCACGTGGCAGGGGATCACGCTTCCTCAGAAGACCCGGTATGGGGCAGTGTGGCGATCTCAGACTCCCCCCCGCCCTCGTGGGCCGGTGCGTCGGGTTCCCCCCCCCCCTCCAGAAGAGAACCACGCGAGAATTCGTCGCCCGAGTAGCGATGCCTTCGGGTGGAAGTTACCGAAGACTCCAGGGAGGTCACCGCTAAGGATGGACGTATCCCTGGGTCCATGGCCTTCTAGCAGGGACAGAGTGGACTCGGTACTCTCGGTATCTACAGCAGTTCCCGAGGACTTTCTCCAGCACCCTGTCTCGGACGGTCGACGGCGGAGGGTCTCCCCTGCGCATCACTCGAGCAGTCGTTACGTGAGGAACGTGGCACCCTCGGACTCTTCGGAAGCAGACTCATCCTCCGGGGGAGAACGCAGGGAGAAACGGCACCGTAAGAGAGAGCGGACCGATAGTGATCGTTCCCGCTCCAGGTCGAGGTCGCGGCACAGTCGGAAGCGCCCACGCTCTCACTCCCGTAAGTACAAGAGGGAGGTCTCTCCCGGCGGCGGCGAATGGTTCTACGTCCCCCCTGGAGAGTCCAGGAAGGACCGCTCTCCAGACTCTCGGTCCAGTGATCGAGCCTCCAAGTTGTCACTGCCTACATACAACATGGAACCGCTCGACCGGCCACGCAAGAAGGACTTCACTCTCAGGCACAAGTCCTCGAGGCCTTCGGTTCACCCCGCCCGGCGGGAGGAAGCGCGCTTCCGAGAAGAAAGCCCGACCGAACCAGCCCAGCTGGGTCGGACGTCGAGCAGGAAGGACCGGTTTCCGGGGTCGGGTCTTCCCACCGGGACCGTGTCCTCCGCGTCCAGAGCCTTGGGCCAGTCGAAAGGCCTCCCGGAGTCGGTGGCACCCGCCCCACGGAGAGACCCAACCGTGTACGGTGCGCCCTACGGTTGCGGGACGGCCTCCCTGGGACCTAGTAGGCAGAGGCCAGTTTACCACCCAAGCACTGCTCCCCTCAGCCAAGCCGATGCCTCGGTCGACGGAGGCGAGGTTTCCCCGTCGGAGGACTCCGCCTACAGAAGAGTGGTAGGCCTCGTCAGAAGGATCCATGGGATTCCGGAACCCTCGGCGACGAAGGTGAATACCTGGAGGTCGAGCCTCTTGAGATATACGCACCGGGACGTCCTTCCGAAGTCCTCTCTGGCCCTGCCTCTCGCCCCAGACCTGGTACTGGGACAGGAGTACATCGACAACTTGGTGGCCAGCACTGCGGAGGCCCCCAAGTCCCAGAGTGCCTCCAAACTCCTACAGGGTCTTAAACTACAGGCCAAAGTTTATATCCCGGAAGGGCGACGCCCAGGCCCCTCTAGAGTGGACTCAGCCGTGGATATCCTAGGACAAGGCGGCTCGGACGAAAGGGCCAGCTCAGCCCCTGTGTCCTTCTCGGCCTCTGAAGCAGGCATGATGGAGGAGATGTCGAGAGACATGATTAACGTCTCCTCATGGCTGGACTGGTGGGCCTCCACTTTGGTTAATGTACAGGCCTCCACAGACCCCGACGACCCGGAACAACAAGGTCTCCTGTCAGACCTTCTCACCTCCGGGGGGAAAGCCCTCAAATTTATGGCGTATCAGGCACTCTCCTTGACGGCCAACTGGGTCCTCCGAAAGCGGGACACAGTGCTTTCCAAAGTGTCAAGGAAAATCCCGGACAGACAGGCGCGAGTGATTCGCACCCTACCCCTAGGAGGCGAGTCCCTGTTTCCGTTGAAGGAATTAGAAGTGCTGATGAAGAAGGTGTCCAAGAGGAGAGAAACCAACGTCCCCAAGCAAACATCCTCCAGGAGGCCTCCTTATAGGAGGTCAGTCTCGGATAGTGCCGTGACCCCTCAGGCTGTCCCCAGCTCTTCGAGGAGGGACGCCCCCGCCTCCTCCTGGACATCAACTCCTCAGCCCTCCCGCAGGGGAGCTACAGCTTCTGCCAGCTCCTTCAGGTCGGGTTACTCCGCCTCGAAGAGGGGCAGATCAGGCCGCCCCTCTAGGAGAAGGTAGAGGGAGAGGCCCCCTACTCCCGCCCAAGCCTCGGGTTGGGGGATGCCTCAGACCCTATTGGCAAGCATGGAAAACGTATGGGGCGGATGCTTGGACGGTGTCCGTCCTGAAAGAAGGCTACAGGATCCCCTTCATAGCGGACTCACCCCCTCTTATTCCAGCCACCCAAACAGAATGGTTAGCTCCCAGGAACCCGTTGAAAAGGGCTACCCTGCAAAAAGAAGTTTCCTCCATGTTGGAAAAGGGAGCCATGGAAGAAGTCCTTCTCCCAGGGCCAGGCTTCTACAGCCGCCTGTTCCTGGTGGAGAAAGCAACGGGGGGGGGTTGGAGACGGTGATAGACCTGTCGGCCCTCAACAAGTTCGTCAAGAAGACGGACTTCAAGATGGACACCCCAAAATCCGTCCTGATGTCCTTGAGGGAGAAAGATTTTATGATGACGGTCGACCTCGAGGACGCGTACTTCCAAATTCCGGTCCACCCGTCGAGTCGGAAGTTCCTCTGGGTAAAATGGGGCTCCCAGATCCTGCAGTTCCGGACCCTCTGCTTCGGACTGTCGACGGCCCCTCAAGTGTTCACGAGGGTCTTCGCGACAGTCTCAGTATGGGCTCACGAACGAGGTATCCGCCTCATCAGATACCTGGACGACTGGTGGCTCCTTTCCAGTTCAAAGGCCCTCTTGGAAGAGCAAGGAAAGGACCTCCTCCGTTTCTGCAGGAGTCTGGGAATCATTATCAACCTGGAGAAATCGAACCTAACTCCATCCAACAAAATGGGGTACTTGGGGATGACGTTGGATACCGTGCAGGGGAAGGCCTTCCCCTCGGAAGACAGGATACAGAACCTCGTCAAGATCATTCAGCCGTTCCTGTAGGGGCTTCCCAGGAAAGCGAAAGACTGGCAGAGGCTGATAGGCCATCTGGTCTCATTAGAGAAGCTAGTCCCCCAAGGGAAGATACGGCTCAGACCCGTACAATGGAACCTCAAGGCTCTATGGTCCCAGACAGGCTCTCAGAAAACATCGATCCCAGTCCTCCCGGACACGAAAGCAGCCTTGAATTGGTGGCGATGCCAGTCGAACTCCCTCAAGGGGATGCCCCTCGGGTCCTGTCCCCCCGAGTTTCTCCTGTTCACGGACGCCTCCAGCCTAGGGTGGGGAGCCCACCTGCGGGAGGAAACAGCAAGCGGGACCTGGTCGGAGACCGAAAAGCATCTCCACATCAACGTCCTAGAGCTAAAAGCAGTACAAAAGGCATGTCTGCACTTTGCAAGTCGGTTGAAGGGAAACACCGTGGCCCTAATGTGCGACAACGCCACGGTGGTAGCATACATCAAGAAACAAGGGGGCATGAAGTCGAAGGAACTGTGCGACCTCACCGTAAACATCTTGCACTGGGCGGACAAACACCAGGTAACACTGCTAGCAAGGTTCATCCCCGGGAAAAGGAACGTGCTAGCCGACGGCCTCAGCAGGATAGGTCAGATAGTAGGGACAGAATGGTCCCTACAACCAGCGGTGGCCAGACTCATCCTTCAACGCTGGGGCTCCCCGGTGATAGACCTATTTGCAACAAAGCTCAACGCCAAGTTACCGGTTTATTGCTCCCCGGTACCAGACGAAGGAGCAGCCCTAGAAGACGCCTTCCAGCACAGGTGGGACAACCTGGACGTTTATGCCTTTCCCCCCTTCACGCTGCTAAGGCAAGTGCTCAACAGAGTAAGAACCTCCCAAAACCTGAAGATGACTTTGGTAGCGCCCTGGTGGCCGGAGAGAGAGTGGTTCGCGGATCTGAAAGACCTGGCAAACCATCCGCCATGGCCTCTGCCCCCCAGGTCAGATCTACTGAGTCAACCGCACTTCCTCAGGTTCCACGACAACCCTCTCTCTCTTCGCCTTCACGCCTGGAGACTATCGAGCGACTCCTGAAGAAGGAGGGGTACTCCTCCTCCACAGCCAAGAGGATGTCCCTATACCTAAGAAAATCCTCTACCGTAGTCTACCAGGCGAAGTGGGCCGCCTTTACGAAATGGTGCGCGACAAAACAAATAAGACCTCTTAAAGCCTCGGTCCCTGACATAGCTGATTTTCTCGTGTACCTTAGGGATAAAATAGGAATGTCAATCCCGGCTATTAAAGGAGTACGAGCAGCCTTAGGCCAAGTCTTTCTCCTGAAAGGCATCGACCTGGGGACCTCAAGACACATAGGGATGCTGATTAGAAGTTTCGAACAATCCTGTCCTCCCCAAGCCAGGAGAGTGCCCAGATGGGACCTGGCCAAGGTCCTGAAAATGTTGTGTCGTCCGCCCTTTGAACCACTCAGAGATATCGGGGACAAAGATCTCACCCTCAAGACAGTCTTCTTGCTAGCCTTAGCTTCGGCTAAGAGGGTAGGTGAGATCCACGGTCTCTCCTACGACGTGGCACACTCCAAAGGGTGGAAGGAGGTATCTTTCAAGTTCGTACCCTCCTTTGTAGCAAAGACTCAGAACCCAGCAGTCTGGGACCCGAGGTTTGAAGGTTTCTCAATTCCGGCCATCCCCAAGACAGGCAATACGGACGACCTGAAGTTATGGCCGGTCAGGACGATCAGGAAATACCTGGAAAGGACGGCACATCTCCGTCCGGGTGCCAAGAACCTCTTCGTCTCTTCAGGCGTTAATAAGAAGCAAGTGTCCAAGAACACTATTTCCTTCTGGCTGAGACAAGTCATCACTAGGTCTTATGATGAAGACAAGGTGGCAGTACCAGGCACTCCCCGTCCCCATGACATCAGAGGCCTGAGCACTTCCTTGGCCTTTGAGAGAAATATGGCAGTGGGCCAGATCCTGCAGGCCGGCACTTGGTCACGCCAGTCGACCTTCACGGCCCACTACCTCAAAGACTACTCAAGAAAGTCTTTGGATGGATTCTCCATTGGGACAGTCATCGCCGCCCTCCAAGCTGTGTAGTGGCAAGCTGGAAGACGTCCCCAACAGTGAATAGACTCATCCCTACTTCTTCAGGAGAAGACTCAGTAGAGAAGATGTCAAGAGGTAAGCCTTAAATTATAAGCGTAAGGTTTCCACTGCTACCCCCTATCCGCTCTCTGTACCCCCGCATTACGTAGCCCTCCAGGCACCATGTGCCTAACCAAGTGGCAGAATGGCTCTCCCGCCTCCTAAAGTATAAGTCTCCGAGGAAGTAATTCGAGGTAAGTATTCGTGTTGGAACAAATTAAAAATTTTAAGTAATTTTTATTTTTCCTAACATACTTACCGAGAATTACTTCCGGGTAATGGCCCTCCCTTCCGTCCCCGAGTGCCATTCTTCCATTGCCGGGTCGGGCTAAACGGAGAACTTAATGAGATCCTGACCCGGGAAAAGCAGTGACCTGCCCTAATCCGGGCCGCAGGAATTATCCTGGCGGCGGGGGTAGGAACTATCGGGAGCGAGATAGGGGGGGTAGTGCGGGAAATATTGGTCGAGATTGAGAGAGGTCAAGGACCCTCCGAGGAAGTAATTCTCGGTAAGTATGTTAGGAAAAATAAAAATTACTTAAAATTTTTAATATTATATATATATATATATATATATATATATATGTATACACGTTTGGGGTTTGGCTAGTTTTTATCACTACTTTGGCCAGTGCGGTTTGGTGATGGTGGGAGATTTCTTGCCTAATCGCTCGCAGCAAACCAACCTAGTACAAGTGGCCCTTACTGATACAGCTTTGCCAATCATAGCAATACGCAAACCCTTTCCTCAGGATAAGGTATCCCAACTTAGAAAAATACACACACACACACACACACACACACATATATATATATATATATATATACACACACACACTGAATAAACTCGTTTTGCAATTCATTTTTGAGCTACAGACCAAAAATGAAATTATTATTAAAACTATGTTGTGTGGAAGCATATTAAATTCCTTTTGATACCTGATAGCATTATGACATAGTTACCCTGACAACATTCCTATAACTGGGAATGTTCAGAGAATTCAAATGAAAATATTGGTGTTTATTATTTACTGGCATATGGTTAAACCTATAAATAATTTCATTGATAATCTTTCATGCGTTGTATTTTCAATGAAATATTCACGTCGCACATTTTATAAGAAGGTTGTTCTTCACAAAGCGGTTGTTGCAGACGCAGATTCTTTGCATAACAATTATCTAGAATATAAATTGTTTTTCTGCATTGGATATTTTTAGGAATTTTATGTTGTGATAAAGAGAAGATGAAGGAGTTAGGTTTCATGTATTCATTTTTTCCAATAATATAAGTCCGGAATTACTTTCCATATATCATGCAAACTAATTTCACTAGAGTTAAAATGTATTGGAAGATTGTAAGAAACTAATAAGGTAATAAATAGAAAGTTAAAAGAACTAAGAAATGTTACTGGCAGCAAGATGCATAAGTAATTGGAAGAAAGGTTGGGTTTACTCTTATACCGATATTGCATAATGTTGCAAATGTTCTTTTCGTCTTTAATTAAGATGAGCAACTTTACCGTAAAATGCTACATGTGTTGCTAAAACTCCCGTCTCTCTCTCTCTCTCTCTCTCTCTCTCTCTCTCTCTCTCTCTCTCTCTCTCTCTCTCTCTCTCTCTCTAGGTTTATATGTAGGTGCTCCATTCTGGGCATTTGAAAGAGGAAGTCTGCAGAAAGGTAAAAATATTATAGAAAAATAACAATTTTGCGAAACATTTAAAACTTAACAAGTTCTTCATACCTTTTCAGTTTCAGGATATTTATGCAATGAAAGTTATTTGCGGGTTTATATGGGAGATAAGGTACTGAGGGACATCATTTATATTATATTGCATATTTTCTAATCAAAATCAATCTTCTTTTTGTTTGACTTAGTCTTTTTTTTCTATTATTAAGCGCATGAAATACATTTTAATTGTTTTTTATTCAATAATATGTCGCTCATAGATCACACACATTAAAATCAGAGTGAATGTGTGTTTGTGGAACTTCAGATGTACTGAATTTGTTTTTATTTAAAGTATCTTTCGTGCCAAAGTAAAATATTTTGTATACAAAAATATATACATAAACACGACGAATATGAATTCATAACTTTTTTTAAATATGGCCTCATATGATATCATTTTAGACAATCCGAAGATATCAAGTCGTAAATATTTTTCTTCCATCGTCGTCTTGACTAATGGTTTACGCTTTGGCAGGATATTAAACTTTGCGGTAGAAATTTATTGTGCGACCTTAAGTTATGTGTCATAGAAGGTCCGTAACTTATATCAAAATAGATTAGGGCTGATTCTCACGGGGTTTGTTGTAATTACATGGCCCAGCTCTTCAGGTCTAAAAATTGTATGAACAAGAACGAGTTTCTTCATATATATATATATATATATATATATATATATATATATATATATATATATATATATATATATATATATATATATATATATATATATATATATATATATATATATATATATATATATATGTGTGTGTGTGTGTGTGTGTGTGTGTGTGTGTTTGAAACTTATGTATAGTGTTTGTGTATAAAGACTTACATTTATATTTGGTAAAAAATAAATGTGTGCGCAGGTTTGATTAATCAGGCTAACTTTTCAATATCCATTTTAAATCCTTTCTTACTTTGTAACATATAAATCCTGAAGTTGAATTGTAAGTGGATTTTAAAAGTTACTGAAGTATACTAAACAAAGACACATTTATGATAGATAACTTACGTTAGTTAACATTGATTTCTTTTTCATTCATGATAGTATCCTTACAAAAATTAATTCTATAAGAATATGTCACTTCTTTACTTATTTTATATCCTAAAAGTTACTTTAATTTGTGGAGAACATTGCCTGCAATCCCTCCCCTCCAGTTAATTGACTCAACAATTAACAAGGATTACGCTGTGTGATCCTTCGAATACTTGAAGCAAGGTCTATAGACCTTGACTTGAAGAATGTATACGTCAAAGAAATCTCGTAGGTCTGCAGGGCGTAGGGCTTTTCGGCGTGTGAAAAGATCAGGAAAAGAGCCCGTGAAGTAAACAAAGTATCACTATGAAGGCAGTCGCCTGTTCAGCATCATGCTGAAGAGTTGTGTTGTTACCTTTCGGGAATCTCATTGGAAACTGATCTCAACGCTTTCAGAGCTATATTATTTTTTTTTTTTTTATTCTTATCATCATATTATGGAAAGGTCCCTTAATGGTGGGCTGGAAAGGTTTCCAAAGTTTTCAAGTTTCATAGTTCAGTCCATCAAAGCATTAAATTTAATTACATATTTATGTATATATATATATATATATATATATATATATATATATTATATTATATATATATATATATATATATATATATATATATATATATATATATATATATTATATATATATATATATATATTTATATACTAATTTTTATATAAATAATGTACTGTCTATATATTTATCCATTTGTTGATATGTATAATAATACATTTACATATATTCACAATTACTTATACAAAATTGTATACACATGCATAAGTTTATATTTGATTTTATTTATACACACATACAGTATATATATGATTTTATTTATTCACACATACAGTATATATATGATTTTATTTATACACACATACAGTATATATATGTATATACACACACACACACACACATATATATATATATATATATATATATATATATATATATATATATATATATACATACATATAATGCAATAAGTTAAAATTTCCTTGAAGAAAAAGTAAATCTCGAACGACTTATTGATTTCATTATCGCGTAAATTTTCCATGAAACTGTAATGATGTCAGCACTGGACCCTGCAGAAGTGATGGCAAGATTTTAAAGTCCGGAAGGTTTGTTGCTGGTTTTAATGATAGATTATCTGCTTATTTATTCCATCTAGAGGAGAAGAAAAGAAAGAAGATAAAACAGTTGCAATGATTGAACTCCAAATGATGATTGTTTGAATGATAGTAAACATTAAAGGGTATTATTAGAGTACTGTCTGAAGAGAGGTATGTTATCAGCGCTTATATGATGATTGATAGGTAGAAATTCGTATTTCGGAACACCAAGTCCAGACTGAGTAATTCAGCCACACGCTAATTACGAAAAATCTTGTTTGTCTTTCCCTTCTCCTGTTAGAGTGAGAGTGAGACGCTATATCAGGGGTTTTATCCTTATGATCCTATTTAAAGACTGATCATTGACTCTAGGCGGCGTCAAACTGCCAGGGTCACTGACGCCTCAAGGTAGAAGAAAACGCAGTAAAGAAAATATTTAATCATCATCTCATATCCCTGAAGACGCAGAGATTGCTTGCTTGCTTAAAGATTGTCCAGTCAACATTGACTGAACACGGACTCTTGCGTTGGCAGCCCGTCGTACGCAGAGAGGATTTTGGAATGTTCCCGTCAGAGTATTTTTTTCATCTCAAAATTTCTGATACTATTATGTAAATTCATAAAAGATTAACCATTATTGTTTTTTTAAATACTTATTTTAGGAATTAGAATTACTTTCACAATAAAAAAACCCAAATATTTTTCTAAATGATTCCCAATTGTCATTTTAATGAATATTCAATTGTATCAAATTGAAAACCTTATTTTCCATTACATTTCTTCAATTCTGCCTCGAGTCTCCGGCTGAGTTCTTCAAGATTTCCTTTGGAACTTCGGAAGACATTCGCTTGGAGGTGATTGATAAAAGACTTCCTTCTCTACTTTGAACATATAATTTCGTACAATAGATTTTAATTTATAGAAGCAAATATTTATAGATATAATCAATATCATTTTTATCTAATGAAAACCTATTTTATTATTAAAACTTTCAATAAAATGTAGTAATAATGTCTACGGGCTTAAGATATTACATAACATTTTCCTTATTATTTGCTTGCAATTTTCATTCTTAAAACCTCTTCAAAGTCTTACTCTTCAGGAACACGAGAGAAGGATTCATTAATATTTCTGCTATCTGTACATCGTTGTCTTGATGCTCCATCATCAACAACATATCTTGTAACAAATTATTAAAGTTATTTCTTTACGTTCTGTTCTATTTTTATACTATATATATATATATATATATATATATATATATATATATATAATGAGACATTTATACACAATAAGACGTATATATCCATATGTATTTATATATATATATATATATATATATATATATATATATATATATATATATATATTAGAATTATGATCTAATTTGACAGGAATATATAGATTATTATTATTGTTATTATTATTATTATTATTATTATTATTATTATTATTATTATTATTATTATTATTATTATTATTATTATTATAAGGAAGTAAATAATCTGCAAGAGAAGTAAAGGATAATTAAAATAGAATATTATAAGAACAGCAATTACATTAAAATAAATCATTTATATACAGTATATACTATAACAACTTAAGAGAACAGAAGAAGAGAAATAAGATAGAATAGTGTGCCCGAGTGTACGCCCAAGCAAGAGAACTCTACCCCCAGGCAGTTGAAGACTGATACAGAGGCTATGGCACTACCCAAGACTAGAGGCTTGATTTTGGAGTGTCCTTCTAGAAGAGCTGCTTACGATAGCCAAAGAGTCTCTTCTCCCCTGAATTATTACAATGCATTAATAATCTATTGTGGTTAAAGATAGAGTATATCCTGTAGGTAAACATGTGAAGCCTAATTAGCCGAATTCCAAGTACCGAAAGAGGTCCCGTTCAGTCTTGAACAAAATGAGTGCCAGCTACCTTCAATGGGCTTCCTGTTGAACGGTGATGGAAATATATAAAGTGATGATAATTGGTTCAATCAAATGCATAAGTGATATGGAGAGTTGAATAAGTAAGTAATGGGTGTTGATATAAAAATAGTAGAATAATTTTTCTTATTTTTGATATAACTATATCGTAAAGGAATTGTGTAAGGAATGTAGGTACGGCCATGAGATTGGATGAAGGCTTAACGTTGGGTCTTCAAAGTAATTACGTAGTGAGTCATCTATCTGTAAAATAAAATCTACGTCCAAACAAATACGCCTTTTCTCCTACTGAGAATAGAGAACATTTCAAATGTTTTAATGGACTTAGTTTCATATTAACGCCCTCCTATCTCGAGCGTGTGTGTGTCAAATACTTCATAGTTTCATTTCGATTTTTTATATGTGAAACTGTCAGTTGTGAATTTAGAACCAATGATGCCATGCTAAAGTAACACACTCATGTATAAGTATTGAGATATGAATGAAATGGCATCTAAAATTTCCATATCCTCATTACAGAACGCAAGGAAACCATATACGATTCATCCTAATGAAAGAGGTTAAAACGTACTGTAACATTCTTGGCTTTTTGTAAAAGTCTTGCGTAAGACGTTCGCATTTGGTATGCAGTGTGTGGGGCTTGGCACTCGCCACCTGGCTAAAAGCGACTCTTACACTGCAATAACAATGTCTAGAGTTTTCCGATAATAGGAAAAATTTAGAATGATGTTTGAATGCGGAATGCGAATAAAATTCCCAGGGATAAGTTTGCTCTGATGAGATATTTATACAGCAGATGTGACATAAGAAGGTCTGAAATTATGAAAAAGCATACTTCTCTCTTTACCTCTGATCTCGAGGTAGAGAGAATACAGAAATTAGGAGTATATTCTATGGCCTATTTGAATATATATTCTTATATATATATATATATATATATATATATATATATTGTATATATATATTATATATATATATATATATATATATATATATATATACATATATATATATATATATATATATATATATATATATATATATATAGAGCTATCTATCAATCTATCGACAGAGATAGATAGATAGATAGATACTTGAAGACGACTAGTATATTATTGAAAACCTTTATTCTTTTTCGTAATGTTAATGATTCAATCCTGATCTAAGCAAACATTGACATGAAATCACAAGGTTTTGTAGCCTGAGTTTTACAAAAAAGAGGAAAGGAGAGAGAAAACATTGGACAAAAACTTGCAGAACCGTCCATTTCCTGTCGACTCATGAACCATAATGATTGTCCTACTCAAAAACTTTATTGTTGATTGGATTTCCCATTTATGGAAATAGTCGGCCATTTTATATTAAATACGATAAGAAAGGTCATAATCATTCGACATTATTATCATTGTTGGTCGTTTTGGTCATAATCTCTATTAAGTAAAATTCATTGTATATCTTTACATATTTGTTTGTGCATGCAGTGTGACAGTACACTGATCTCTTTATGGCTTAATTTGCATTTAACGGGAATGTTCATCAAATTATCTTTGAAAAGTTTAACCAAACATCTTTAAAATATCAATAAAAATATATCAAAAGGGTGTATTCAATTTATCCCAGCATTAAATTTTCTGTAACTTGCTACATATAAGAATTCGTCATTTGTAAATTACTTAAACCTAAATGTATGAATTACGTTTGCTGTGAATCATATTTTACGTATCTAAATACTTCGAGAACCGTGCATAAAAACATTTTCTTTTTTTTAATTCACTCCTTTATCAATACTATTTTTATTATGTTCTAGAGGTTGTCTTGCTAGTGTGCGGATTTTGATGATATTTAGTTGCGAAAGCTAATGAATAATTATCTGAGGAATATTTCGATAGGGGGCCTGCTGTTTTGGATAGTTTTTTGCTCAAAAACCAAAACAAGTCAATTTTTTTGGATACTACACACTGTAGACTAATGTTAATCCAGTCATTACATTGTTGAGCATATTTCCGCTGTTTATGACTGTACATAATGCATAAGGCGGTAAAATAATTTGACTTATTTGTTGTTAATAGAATACATTCGGTTATTGATTTGGAATTTATTTTCTTTACAGGTAAGTGTGCAACCAATTTTAATTGTGGACATGGAGATAACTACGGAAGGTAAGGTTAAGTCAACATATGGTCGTTTTAATTTTTAAGGATTATTGTGATCGTATTTGATGTTTATAGAGGTTTTTTTTTTTTATAGTATTTTGCTAATTGAGTCAATTCAATGTGGTTGACATTTCTTATTCATTCTCTGTTTAAAAGAGTAGTTAAGTAAACACTTTTCTCGTGTTGTATTCGTCAGCAAAGTGATAGTATACCCTTGAGTAAATTGAAATTGAGTGATTCTCGGCAACATGTGTCCAGAAAATCACTCTTTATAAAGTGTGTCAGCTCACTATAATGGTGAACATCTTGACTGCGAACACAGAGACCTATGTATTTCCAATTCAGAATTCAAGATAAAGGAATCTCAAACAAAGTTTCCTCGATGTAGACTTCCAATGTATTGATTGTGTAAGTATAAAGCGTTAGTGCAGGTCTATTTGGGTGTTTTATTACACAACAGACCTTTGATAAATATGGCGTCTGGCTGACTGGGCCATCACACAGTGCAATGTGGTCACTTGAAAGGGAAAGTTCATTGAGTTCTTAAACAGTTTGTAGCATTTCCTAAAGGTTAGTTTTTTAGAATTGATTGATTGGTCTTCTGGTTACAATATATTCACGAAAGCTAGATACAACATACCTTCGTAAAGGGATAGGGACATTAGTTATCTCACGAGGTGCACTGTAGGCACTACTAAGGTGGCTTTGCAGCGTTGCTTTGGCCCTTAACTGCACTTGCTTTGTATCCTTCTACTTTAACTCCATTCCATCTTCCTTTTTTTTTATTTGGCTGTCCAACCTCTCTTACTTCATTGTGTAATCTCTGGGTTTCTTCGGTTGCGCTTGAACTCTGAATGGCTTCACAGGCCCTAAGGCTGGACTATATAACATATATATGTATATATATATATATATATATATATATATATATATATATATATATATATATATATATATATTCTGTATATATGTTTATATGTATTGATATACATTAAACAATTCGGTTTACGAATAATTTAATACATAACTTTTGATATACAATCATGGAATTGTCTAGTAGCAAAAGTTTCCCTCCTTATGTGCATTTTTGATACATAAGGACTGTACGAACAAGATTATCCTGCAAGAACAGAATTTCTCCTGTGTAAAGAAGTGCTTTAAATGTTTTATATGAGTTGGAATATGTGTCTATGAATAATATTCTACACTACATACACAATGAATGGCGAGCGATTGTGACGTTGAGGTACGATCTATAAGGGATTCAGCATATGAAGCTTCATTTGCGGTGGATAATGGGGAGGGTGGGGTGTGGCACCCTAGCAGTACCAGCCAAACTCGGTTGAATCCCTCGTCAGGCTGGGAGGAGCTAAGAGAAGAAAGTTCCCCTTTTGTTCTTTTTGTTTATGTCGGCTACCCCTTAAATTTGGGGGTAGTGCCTTTGTAGATAGATGTACACTATTACCTGTAATGTATGTGCGATATTAGTGTTTAGATTAGGCATATGTCTGAAAAAAATGGGGAGGGATCTTTTGTGACATATTTTCTCTAATCATCATTTTCTTATAGAGGAGGGAACAGACATAAGCCAATAAGTATTTTGTAGAAAAGAGAATTATCGAAAGGGTTTGAAGAAGGAATGGGAAAATGGCTGTGTCAGGCTAATCAGGATTTCTGGTTCAGAAAAAAACATACAGTACATACTGTACCTCCTACTGTAATTAATCCAACTGCCAAGACCAGCTGAGCTGTGTTTATATATATATATATATATATATATATATATATATATATATATATATATATATATATATTTATATATATATATATATATATATATATATATATATATACATATATGTATATATATGAGATGATAAGGGGTAGATGGAGATGGCTTGGGCATGTTCTTTGCACTCCCCAAATTAGTTCTCCGAACGTTCAGCTGGGCTCCACAAGGCACTAAAAGAGTTGGAAGACTGAGGGCTATGAAGCGCGAAGTAGGAGATGATGAATGGAGAAGATTTGAATTTAAAGCTTTAGATAGAGACGACTGGCGAAATCTAACCGAAGCCCTCTGCGTCTATAGGCGTAGGAGGAGATGATATATATATATATATATATATATATATATATATATATACATACATATATACATAATTATATATATACATACATATATACATGTATATATGTGTATATATATAAATATGTATATATATATATATATATATATATATATATATATGTATATATATATGCATATATTTTTATATCTATACATATATATATAAATGTATTTAAATATACACATATATACATATATATACACATATAAAATATGGATATACATATATATACATATATTTATATATATACAGTATATATATATATTTACACAAATGCATATATGTATATACATACATATATTTTTGTATAGACATATATATATATACATATATTTGAATATACACATATATATACATATTTATATATGTATATATATATATATATATATATATATATATATTTATATAATACATATATTTATATATATATACATATTTTTATATATACATCTATATACATATACATATATACATATATAATGCATATATATACATATTTATGAATATATATGTATTATATATACATATATATACATACATATATATATATAAATATATGTGTATTATATATACATATATATACGTATTATATATAAATATATATACATATATATATACATATATACATACATACATACACATTTACTGTATATACATTTATATATATGTATGTATATATATATATTTATATATGTATGTATGTATATAAATGTGTATATATATATGTATGTATATGTATGTATATGTATATATACATATATATATATATATGTATATATATGTGTGTATATATACTATATGTATACATATACATATTTATACATACAATATATATATATATATATATATATGCGTGTGTGTGTTCCTGATGTAAGTTCGTCATTCGTTCAAATTATGTATTTCTTATGTATATTTAAGTCGCCCAGCGGGAGGGGAGGGGAGGGGGGGGAGCCGCCCAGCGGCACCGGGAGGGGAGGTTGGGGAGCTCCCCAGCTCCAGGGGGAGGGGAGGGGGAAGCCGCCCAGCCCCAGCGGGAGGGAAGCGGGGGGAACCGCCCAACGGCAGCGGGAGGGGAGGGGGGAATCGCAGTGGGAGGGGAGGGGGGGGGGAGCCGCCCAGTGCCAGTGAGAGGGGAGGGGGGGAGCTGTCCAGCGGGAAGGGAGGGGACGGGGGGAAGCCGCCCAGTGGGAGGGGAGAGGGGGGAGCCGACCAGTGGGAGGGGAGGGAGGGGCGGAGCTGCCCAACGCCAGGGGGAGGGGAGGGGGGAGCTGCCCATCGGAAGGGGAGGGGAGGGGGAAGCCGCCCAGCGCCAGGGGGAGGGGAGAGGGGGAGCCGCCCAGCGCCAGGGGGAGGGGAGAGGGGGAGGACCCGCCCAGCCCCAGGGGGAGGGGAGGGGGGAGCCGTCCAGCGCCAGGGGGAGGGGAGGGGGGGAGCCACCCAGTGCCACGGGGAGGAAAGGGGGAGCTGCCCAGCGCCAGGGGGAGGGGAGGGGAGGGGGAGAGCCGCCCAGCGGGAGGGAAGGGGAGGGGGGGAGCCGCCCAGCGCCAGGGGGAAGGGAGTGGAGGAGCTGGCCAGCGGAATAGGAGGGAAGGGGGTGATCCGCCCAACGCCAGGGGGAGGGGACGGGGGGAGCTGCCCAACGCCAGGGGAAGGGGAGGGTGGGAGCCTCCCAGTGGACGGGGATGGGGGAGGGGAGGGGAGGGTGGAGCCCCTCAGCACTAGGGGGGGGGAGGGGGGTGCCCCACAGCCCCAGGGGGAGGGGAGGGGGGGAGCCGCCCAGCGGGAGGGAAGGGGAGGGGGGGAGCCGCCCAGCGCCAGGGGGAAGGGAGTGGAGGAGCCGGCCAGCGGAATAGGAGGGAAGGGGGTGATCCGCCCAACGCCAGGGGGAGGGGACGGGGGGAGCTGCCCAACGCCAGGGGAAGGGGAGGGTGGGAGCCTCCCAGTGGACGGGGATGGGGGAGGGGAGGGGAGGGTGGAGCCCCTCAGCACTAGGGGGGGGGAGGGGGGTGCCCCACAGCCCCAGGGGGAGGGGAGGGGGAGAGCCGCCCAGCGGGAGGGAAGGGGAGGGGGGGAGCCGCCCAGCGCCAGGGGGAAGGGAGTGGAGGAGCCGGCCAGCGGAATAGGAGGGAAGGGGGTGATCCGCCCAACGCCAGGGGGAGGGGACGGGGGGAGCTGCCCAACGCCAGGGGAAGGGGAGGGTGGGAGCCTCCCAGTGGACGGGGATGGGGGAGGGGAGGGGAGGGTGGAGCCCCTCAGCACTAGGGGGGGGGGGAGGGGGGTGCCCCACAGCCCCAGGGGGAGGGGAGGGGGGGAGCCGCCCCGTGCCAGGGGGAGGGGAGGGGGGGAGCCGTCCAGCCCCACGGGGAGGGGAGGGCGGAGCCATCCAGCGCCAGGTGGAGGGGAGGTTGGAGCCCCTCAGCGCTAGGGGGAGGGGAGGGGGGGTGCCCCACAGCCCCAGGGGGAGGGGAGGGGGGGGGCCGCCCAGTGCCAGGGGGAGGGGAGGGGGGGAGCTGTCCAGCGCCAGGGGGAGGGGAAGGCGGAGCCATCCAGCACCAGGTGGAGGTGAGGGGGGAGCCGCCCAGCAGGAGGGGAGGGGAGGGAGGGAGCCGCCCAGCGCCAAGGGGAGGGGAGGGGGGAGCCGACCAGCGGGAGGGGAGGGGAGGGAGGGAGCCGCCCAGCGCCAAGGGGAGGGGAGGGGGGAGCCGCCCAGCACCAGCGGGAGGGGAGGGGGGGTGCCCAGCGCCAGCGGGAGCTGGGGGAGCTCTTCCCTTCCACCGGGAAGGGGAAAGCCCCGCCAGGCGAACGATATAGAGTTCCTCTATTAGGCTTAGTTTTAAGAAGAAAAAAATGACGAAGTCTTCATAAGAGAATGCGGTTTGCGGAGCTCCGAAGAGAGAGAAGCCAGTAGAATTCAACAAATTCTTCTTTTGGCTTCAAGTGAAGTCTAAATGTCTTCAGGTATGAAGGAGAGAGAGAGAGAGAGAGAGAGAGAGAGAGAGAGAGAGAGAGAGAGAGAGAGAGAGAGAGAAGCCAGTAGAATTCAACAAATTCTTCTTTTGGCTTCAAGTGAAGTCTAAATATCTTCAGGTATGAAGGAGAGAGAGAGAGAGAGAGAGAGAGAGAGAGAGAGAGAATCCACAAGATAAAGATATACAGAAAGGAATTAAGAAAAAAAAATAACGAAAGGAAAGATCTATTCATAGTTTTCTTTCTGTGCGAATCGTAACATATATCAGCTAAGACGCTTCCGAGGCAAATCTCACCCTCTGAAGACCGTTCTGGAATCATTTTTGTTTCATCTTCGTTCATTCCCAGAATGTAATGTTCGCCTTCCGTATGGATTTCCTTTGTATTCGTGTTAACAATTATGGAAATAATTGGAAGAATAAGGAATCTAAAATCTCTCTCTCTCTCTCTCTCTCTCTCTCTCTCTCTCTCTCTCTCTCTCTCTCGTAGGAATCTTCAAAGTGTTTCCGGAGGAAAATAGGATAAATTTTACGCTAAAGACGATTTTTTTTTTCCGAGGATTTCATTCCTTAATTCTTCGTTCATTTTCACTCCAATTATCGAAAACTCTATCATATTCTAATGGACGGTGTAATAGAGAGAGAGAGAGAGAGAGAGAGAGAGAGAGAGAGAGAGAGAGAGAGAGAGAGAGAGAGCATTCTTTTCATATTTCATATTCGTTTATTCATTCACAGGAGAGAGAGAGAGAGAGAGAGAGAGAGAGAGAGAGAGAGAGAGAGAGAGAGAGAGAGAGCATTCTTTTCATATTTCATTTCCCTTTTTCACAGACAGTAACGTTCATTCATCTCCTCTGTGATTAAACGGAAATGAAATATGAAAAGAACTCTCTCTCTCTCTCTCTCTCTCTCTCTCTCTCTCTCTCTCTCTCTATATATATATATATATATATATATATATATATATATATCAGCCAATATTAGTCCACTGCAGAACAAAGGCCTCGGACTTTTTTTATCAATTTGTGTCTTTTTATGGTCTTTCCGTGTCAATTTATACCCACAAATTTTCTTAGTTCGTCAATCCATCGTTTTCTCTTCCTTTCCCTGCTGGTTTTGCTATAACTAGGGACCCATTCGGTTATTCTTTGTATATCTATTAAATGTCCTTCTCCTCGTTTACATATATATATATATATATATATATATATATATATATATATATATATATATATATATATATACACACACACACGGAGAGAGAGAGAGAGAGAGAGAGAGAGAGAGAGAGAGAGAGAGAGAGAGAGAGAGAGAGAGAGTCTAGTTGCTGACTGTATTAACTGAAGGCAAATAATTCCTCAAGACAAATTGAATACTGATATAACATGACTTGTCATTACTTAAATTGATCAGTTGTAGCAGAAGCGATAATGAATAATGAGGGAATGAGGACACAAGACGAATTTAGATAACCATCACAGACAGACACATACACACATATACACTATTATTCTTTGAAATTTCCAGACAAATGAGGTTTTCAATACGACCCAAATTACGAAACCACAAAGATCATTTTAATATCTTTTTAAATTGGCGATCGGACATTTTCAATCAACTTTTTAATCCGCGAAAATTGAGGTTTACTTACCGAGATGGAGAAGTACGTAAAGGCAATCAATTCTTATTACTCTCCCCTCTTTTTGACCAATATTTATCATTGTTTCTTCTTATTCCCCTTCTTTCCATCCCTATCGTTTCCTGTATCCCAATTCTTTCCCCCTGAGTTCGGTCTTGGGAATATTTAAAGTGCATGATATATTTATAGGACAATATAGAAATAACTTTGATTTGCCTTTGCTCACAAAACTGGTAACTAAACTTCAGATCAATATGAAAAATGCATTTTTCAGCCAGTAGATGAGATTTTGATTAAGAGTTCTGTATAAGTATACATATCATGTAAGTATAATATGGGTTTAATTTATTGTCAATACTTGCTGTAAATGGAATGAATAATATATAATATTCAATGTTTTATTCATTCAAAAGGAAGTACAATAAGGGAGATTTTCCGATGGTATTTCATGAACTGGCATTTGGCTCTTTTACCTAGTTGAAAGAGCAAACCACTATTTCTTAACAGTTTGCCCGAATGGCATGGTCCTATTGGCTAAAGACTATGTTTCTTTGCCGTTGCCCGAATGGAGCGTTCCTATTGGCTAATTTCCTTACCGTTGCCCGAATGGAGTGTTCCTATTGGCTAAGGACATCGAAAGCTAACTCATGTCGTTCCTTAAGGCTGAACTTTCTTTCCAACATTTTACTTCTAAAATGACCTCACTGAGGCCATCTATTGATACCTTTAGGAACATGACCGAGTTCACTAAATCACCTGAAAATTTATTGTATTTATTTTATTAAAAAATACGTATAAAATATTGATTACATATAATAGTTGAATAAAATATGAAATGAATATATTTTACACAATAAGAATGTCTAGATAAACATTATCTATACATTTATAAGATAATCTTAAAGAGAAATACTCGTATACAGTTTTGGCAAAATTTATTTAGCACCTCTGGAGGGGGGACAGAATTGCTAACGAATTAATTAAGTAGAATTTTTTATTTAGAGAAAGTGGAAAGTCACTTGGATGACATATAAAGCGGAAAATATATATATTTTTAAACCTAATCTCATCGTCTTGCTAAAGAGGTCATGTATAAAATATTTAGTATGATTCATTTCCTTCCAAAGTCGAAAGGTTTGCTACTCTTATTACCGAGTGAACATCAGATTCTTTTAGCTTTTAAATTATATAAAAACATAATATTTATATACAAAAGAGTCGGTTCAGGTAACTATCAAAAGTTTCTTGTTATATGTATGAAGACAATATGGTGATAAAGGCAGTAATCAAGACATAGAATTCTTCACATATCCTTTAATCTAAATTCGAAAGGAACTACCAGCAGACGACACTATTATTATTATTATTATTATTATTATTATTGTTATTATTATTATTATTATTATTATTACTAGCCAAGCTACAACCCTAGTCCGAAAGGCAAGATGCTATAAGCTAAAGGGCTTGAATAGGGAAAAATAGCCCAGTGAGGAAAGGAAATAAGGAAATAAATAAATGATGAGAACAAGTTAACCCTAAATTATTCTAAAACAGAAACAACGTTGAAACAGATATGTCATATATAAACTATTAACAACGTCAAAAACAGATATGTCTTATATAAACTATAAAAAGACTCATGTCAGCCTGGTGAACATTAAAACATTTGCTCCAACTTTGAACAACCGATTCAACTACCCGATTAGGAAGATCACTCCACAACTTGGTCACAGTTGAAATAAAACTTCTAGAATACTGTGTAGTATTGAGCCTCATGATGGAGAAAGCATGACCATAAGAATGATCTAGATACCTTGTATTATGAACAGGATGGTATTTTCGGGGAAGATCTGAATGCGAAGAATGGTTTGAATTATGAAAAATATCATGCAAATAGGCGTCTATCTCTTAAAAAATACTGAGATGTCTAAAAGTGACCGAGCGTCAGACATTTTAGTACATAGTAACAACTAATAGTGATATTGTTTACCTCTAAATAGTAATTAGGTTATAACAAATTAATTTATGTAGAATACAGAATAGAATTTAGAGTTGGATTTCGTAGGTAGGTAGGTTGTACCTTTCTTTAGTTAATATCACAAAAGAGTTAATTTAATGAAAGGTAATGCTTGTTCAGTATCTACTAAAGTAGGGATGGCACATGAGAATTTCTCCAAGCAATTTATGATCTGTCAACAATTGTTTACATGCATCAGATACTGTGAATCTTTGTGGTGAGGAATCACTAACAAGCAGAATAAAAGATATTTAGTCACTGAATCGCATATCTTCTCAAATCAAAGTTAGTAAACCACGTTCTCCTAATAATATTTTCATATGCATTACATTTACTATTGCGTCTCTATTGGTTTTGTTAAATCCAAATAGATGAGCATAGAAAGAAGCATAGCTCAATGAATATTAAGATAAATTACGCTCTTCAATTCTTGGAGACTACGTCGAAGATGGTATTAGACTGGGAAAATAGTTTGGAGAGAAATAGGATTATGAACTCTGTAGTCTGGAATATAAGGCGGACGTGTTAACAAAATTGAAAGAAAATAAGCCTCCTTTGATTCCCACTATCATGGATGGATACCAGAGGCTCAATATGCAGTTTTAATCCTGTGAATATTCGTTATATTTTGTTTAAGGTTGATGTGATTAGACTTTGGCCGGAAAAGCTACGAATTTGGCCTAAAGAGTCAGCGTGAACCTCCGACGGGGAATCCTTCTCATGAAGCATTACAATTTTTGAGCAACCACCATAACTATCCAGTCAATAATCCCACTTTGATTACCTAGTAACAGGTAAGATGAAATTTGACATTATGAATGCATTTTCTCAAGGATATCAACGGATTTACAGATGCCCGGTTTAAGCTAGGTGCTTCATATGGAATCAAATTCACTTCATATCATTTTTGTAATCCTCTGGTTTAAAATGAATCGAGACAACAGTAGCATAAACAACGTTGATTCTGTCAACATGCAGGTATACTACACTGGACACTGGTCTATGTATGGAGTTGCATTAAGAAGATGATAGTATTTTATTTATGAGCTTTTAGTTTTTTTCACGTGTATTATAATAGCTAAATATTACTCAGCTATTTGGCATCAGCACTAATGGAGTGAATGAAGGAATAAAAAGATTATATATATATATATATATATATATATTATGTATATATATATATATATATATGTATATATATATATATATATATATATATATATATATATAGATATGTGTGTGTGTGTGTCTATATACATATATACTGTATATATATATATATATATATATATATATATATATATATATATATATATATATATATATATATATATATAGTTTACGTTGCCTTTATGAACAGCTACCTATGGCCATGGTTCTTTGTTTTAAATACCCACGTGTGAGACGAGGGCAAGTGACGTCACAGTATTGGTGTTTGACACCTTGAGCTGTGCGTTGGCTGAACTGTTATGACTGGACCGTGGGTCCATTCAAGTGGTGGTAGGCATAGGGAAAACTCTATCATTGCATTGAACTGAATTTATTCCAAGAATAGCTGCAATATGATTAAAGGTCTTTTTAATGTGTATTTATTTGTACAAATAATGAAAATTCAGGTACACAATTAAAGAGTCCAGGTTTGAGCTGCATTAGATTACTTCTATTTCATCTATGTTGTAATTGAGTCGTTCGTTAACTTAGACTAAGGATACTGTTATCTTGCAAATATATTATACAGACGAAGGTTTTGCAGTAACGTTGTAATACAGGACCTTCCAAGCAATAGGCGCAGGCAAGGATTTTATCTGCGAATCATATCATAATCAAGATTCCATTTTTGTTTGCTTTTGTTTGTTTTTAGAAATTTTATCATTATTTTAGTAACTGTTAATAACATTTAAAAGAAATATATTGTTTTAGTTCACCATAGCAGGGTTTTGTTGTACATAAGGCCAGATGAGGTAGCTGCCCTTCATTAACCGAGAACTATTCACCCCCCCCCCCACCCCCACCCCATCACTTAATTGGTTTTGATATTCATATACAAGTAAGAACGCATTCCTTCAATCAGCCTAGAGCACAGAGTACAGTATGCTTTATCCCTCAACATCTCATCGCTTCAGATGGATTCTGTACAGCTTCCGTTCAGTAAAAGTCACGATTAATTACTACATTTACGATTCTGCACTAAATGAAATACTGTTATTTTCTATGCTTGAAAGTTTTGACTCGAACAAAAACATGAACTGCTTGAAAATGATATCCAAATTTCTAGGTAATATGAAACTATTATTTAGATGCTAGTTTCAAAAACAGTTAAATTTTTACGACTGGACAGATGTGAGATATTTTGCCAGAAATCATATTATTATTATTATTATTATTATTATTAGCGTTATTATTATTATTTATTATTTATTATTATTAATCAATATTTATCATTATTTATTATTTTCATTTATTGTTATTATTATTATTATATTATCATTATTTATTATTTTTTATTATAATTTTTATTATTATTTATTAGCAATATTATTTATTAATATTATTTATTATTTATAATTATTCTTTATATATTATTATTATTTATAATTATTTATTATTATTTATTAATTATTATTTATTATTATTTATTATTAGTTTACTATTTTTATTATAATCATTGGATATTATTTATTATTGTTTTTAATAATTTATTATTTTTTTATTATTATTTATTATTATTGTTTATTATTAAATATTTACTATTATTTTTATTTAGTATTATTATCATTCATTATCATTTATTTTTATTTAGTAGTATTATTTATTATTTATTTTTATCATTAATTATTTATTATTATTGTTTATTATTTATTATTATTGTTTATTATTTTTCATGATTATTAATTATTTATTAAATATTATTATTATTATTTATTTATTATTTATTAAAGTTATTGTTTATTATTTATTTTTTTATAATTTTTTATTTATTTCTTATTATATAATTTTTATTATCATTATTTATTACCATTTATTATTTACTATTATTTAATAATTATTTATTTTTTATTATTTAATTATTATTAATAATTATTTATTATTATTATTTACTATCATTTATTATTTATTTATTATCATTATTTCTTGTTATCATTTATTATTTATTATTATTATTTATTTATTACTTATTATTATTCATTTATTACTTATTATTTATTATTATTACTTATTATTATTTATTATTTATTATTCATTATTATTTTTTTATTATTTATTATTTGTTATTATTCATTATTTATTTTTATTTGCTTCAATACAAACGTAATTGGAGAGAGGAGGATGCTCTGAGCACAAAGGTTGCAGTAGGGAAAAATATCCCACTGAAGATAGAGAATAAGAAAATAATAAAATACAGGAAAAGTAATGAATAATTGAAATGAAATATTTAAGAACAGTATCAACATTAGAATCCTTTTATAGATAAACCATGAGAGACCATTATGTCAGCCTGTTCAACATAAAAACATTCGCTGCAAGTTTGAACTTCTGAAGTTCCACCGATTCAACTTCTGGAATAACATTCCACAATCGGTAACTCTGGTGCTAACTCTTAATTTGGACTTTTGAATCTACTCTGCTTTTTCTTTGTTGGATATCAGGAATAGATTTGGACAGATGAGTGACTGATTTCCAGGCATCATGTTTCCAAAATCCAATAAGGAAAATTAACCCAGTGAGGAAAGAAAATAAGGAATTAAAAAAAGGACACAAGATGTAAAGAATAATTAGTATACAACATCTTATTATAAAGCACACAAAAATATCCCTGTTTTCCACATTTTCTTAACCTATGGAAAATTTGGTATTCAAATTGTTCGTCTCTTCGATTTTATTCGAATGAAAATCAAACAGACCTCAGCGGTGAGGATTTATTTACTCAACATATTGTATTTGTTTTGTGGAAATTTTATTTTGGTACTGAAATTGAAAGGTAGATTTTAATCAAAGTTTTTGACGTCTGGATAGGTTTGGATTATTATTTGGATGGGCCAAGTTAATAAAAGCTTGAAATTTAGATTAAAATTATTGCTCTAAGGACTTTTTTTTTTTTTTTTTTTTTTTTTTTTTTTTGTGTGTGCTGTATGTCCATCTGTCCAAAGTTGTCATGTATTTTAAACAACGACCAAAATGACATTTTTTTATTGTAATCTTGTAATTGATACATGAAACCTATTTTATTTATTATTTGATAACAAATGATAACTGTACTTGCCCCTAGAACTCCTTCGTTTAATATTAGGTAACTAGTGTACCCAAGCCGTCAAAAATATCAGTTGAATATTTAGATAGATATGCACACACACACGCACATATGTAAACACACACACGCGCACACATGTAAACACACACACACACATAGATTCAACCCTCCCCACCTCCTCCCCCCTTTCCTAACTACAATCCGGCAGTTTCGGCAATTTGCGGGAATTCTGGTTTCCAAGTTTACTTCTCTGGGTAACCCCCTCTCTCCAGGGTATGATTACTTTCTCTCCCCCTACCCGAGGTACGAGGGAGACCGAGTAGTCATGCGTTTTGAAATAGTGCTGAGATTGGCAGAAAATATTTCATTATATGTGTATATATATATATATATATATATATATATATATATACACGTCTATTATACAGGGGAGATTAGCGGTCAAAAATTCATACATTGCCTACACAAAGGTTGTTTCCTTTTATTCTTGTGATGTTTCACAGATTGCCAACATGTTCTCTTTGATAGGACATTTGATTGTAGAGAGGATTTTTCTTTTCTTTTTTGTGGAACTGTAAAACATTTTATTAGAGTAATATTTAGCCGAAATTATATGATTCTCTCTCTCTCTCTCTCTCTCTCTCTCTCTCTCTCTCTCTCTCTCTCTCTCTCTCTCTCTCTCTCTCTCTCTCTCTCTCGGAACAGACTTCCAGCGGACGCAGTGAACAGTAACAGTGTAAACGAATTCACGAATAAGTTAGCCAAGATCATAAAAACTCTAAATACAATGATTCTCTGCACCCAAGAACAAACAGAATTTCAGTGGATAGTCTAAACAGTCTTTGAGTCATCCAAAATCCTTATAACTCTCTCTTTCATTACGTCCTTCAAATGAAACTCAACTCAGTATTTACTTTAGAATAAGCAAAAAAGGTTAAACAGTCTCCGCCTCACATAATCTCTTGAGAAAATATTAGTTAATAATTTAAATGTAGTTCAGGAAATGTCATATACAGAAATTTGGCAAAAGAAATAGACGATATTTCAATGCATGAAAGGCCATTTGTTGTATTTTTTTTTTTCACCTGTTATTGGCAAACAAAGATAGTGGATTCTGTTTACCTTTCCTTTTTGGAAAAATATTTTTGAAGATGGAACTTGTAGCTTATTCTTGTTAGCAAAATATACTAATCCCATGTACCTTGATACAGCCGTATTTTTATGGTTGTAGCCATATAGGGAGCGTCGTCTGTATTTGAAAGTTGTCGTTTGTTTTAAAGTTTTCATTGGTCATATTACATTGTGGAAGGACATATATCTCATATAAGTTTATTTATTTGCTTATATCCTTTCTTAACTAAGCTATTTTTCCTGTTGGAGCCCTTGGGCTTCTTGCATTCTTCTTTTTCAACTAGTGTTTTATCTTGGCTATTAATGATAATCTCCCACATATGATAAAGAGCAAGTGTCTGGATTATATATATATATATATATATATATATATACTGTATATATATATATATATATATATATATATATATATATATATATATATATATATATATATATATATATATATATATATGTATATATATATGTATGTATATATATATATGTATGTATATATATATATATATATATATATATATATATATATATATATATATTTTATTCATTTCCTGTCACCCTGAGCAGCATGGGCAAATATATGTCTCTTCCCGTCCCTCGGGTATCCGGAGAGGGAGCAGTTAGGAAAGAGGGAAGGTGTAGGAAGGGTTGGATCTGTGTGTATATGTGTGAATGGTTATCTATCTAATCTTAAGCCACCATTTTTGACGGGTCCCGTACACTAGTAATAATGATAGTAGTAAATTGAGGGAATTGCCCCATGGAGTGAGATTCAAAGGGCCCTTGGAAATGCAGTTCTGTGGTTTTGAATAGAATGCTAGACGTATTTGATTCAATCATTCTTACTCCATTGGTTCGATTTCTTCTTAGTCTACATCTTTTCCCACTTCTATGTGGGGTCAATGTTTCTAGTCTGCGTTTTCCATCTACCTCTGTCCCACACCTCATCACTGGTTAATCCCTTTGATCGAAGGTCATCCATGATACAGTCCATCCACCTTCGCTTTGGTCTTCCTCTTCTTTTCGTTCCCTGTACCTCCATTTCCATCACTCTCCTCCCAGTATACTGTTCATCTCTTCTCATGACATGACCATACCACCTCAGTCTAATTTCTTGGATCTTATCTGATAATTTTCTAACTCCTGTGGTACCCCTAATTACCTCATTCCGTATCTTATCTCTTCTTGTTACCCCACACATTCATCTCTCAACATTTTCATCTCTGCCACATTAGTTTCTTCTCTACTGTCTTCTTTATTGCCCACATCTCCGCTCCATACATCATTGCCGGTCTCACAACTGTCCTGTGTACTTTACCTTTCAACTTAACCCTATTTTCCTGTCGCATAGTACTCCACGCACTTTTTTCCAATTCTCCATCCTGCTAGTATTCTGTGGTTTATTTCTGCCCCAAGATCACCAATCTCTGCAACTGTTGATCCTAAATACTTGAAATTTTCAACTCTTTTCAATCCCTCCCCTTGTAAACTAACTTCCCCATTCTCGCCATTCTTCAATCTCAAATACTCTGTCTTTTTTCCTGCTGATCTTCAATCCTCTATTTTCCATTTCTCTTCTCTACTCCTCCAGTTTCTCTTCTACTACCTCTCGCCTAGTGCTACACAGTATAACATCATCAGCAAAAAGCATACACCAAGGAGACTGATCTCTAATACCTTGTGTTACTATATCCATGACCAGATCAAATAGGTAAGGGCTCAATGCAGACCCCTGATGTAGTCCCACATTTACTGGGAAACTTCCTGTTGGGCCTATACTGCTTAGACATTTCCACAAGGGGGCTAAGAAATACCTTTTGATTTTTTTTTTAAATTTTAATATATATGCTTTTATGGAATTACAAACCAAACTAAAAGTCTTTTAACAATTATTGTGTTATATAGTTTTATATGCCATGTTGATGTACGCGTTTATTTAAATCCTTCATTGCAATTTAACAGTAATGTATTTCAAGAGTATTGTAGTTTGCATCTAAAAGAAACAAAAAGATTTGGTTTTGCAAATCGGTAAATTTAATAACTATCTTGAGGTATAGTATTTTGAGGGGTTCCTAATTCAGTATGGTTATATGAGACCATTTTTACTTCCGCCAAAGAGATTATATTTGTACCTGTGTTCATTTATTTAATCATCTGTTACCAGGATCACTTCCAAACTTCTTGCCGGATTTTCACCAAATTTCAACAATGGATAGGTATTATGCTCCGGAAGAGCCCAACCAAATTCCAACGTAACCTGAATGAATATCGCTATTTTGGTTATTATTGTTGTTATTTTACAATAGATTCACTCACGGTCAACATCTGAAAAAAAGAAAACTTAGGTTCGTATATTTGATTAAATGTTGACCATTTTCATTGGCCGAGGTTTGAATTCTCCGATTGCTCTTTCTACTCGGTTTAAATAGATTTTAAAAATGTCTCCCATCTTTAAGATTTCTGATCAGATTTTTTTTCTTTATTTCCTTTTTCGCATTTTTCAAGTGCGGAGAAAAAGGTATCCGAAGTATGTCGGGCATAGATTCAGTTCAGGAAACCTTGGATGGGTAATGAAATAGTGAGGAGACATTCCATCGGGAGGAAATCAGACCCAACCGGAATTCGGTGGCTGCCAGAATTTTATAGGGCTTTCACCGAGGAGCGTTTTCTAGTATTTTATTAGTATGTTTGTATGTGCGTCAAGGTAAGATATTTTTTTAAAGAAGTGAAAGATTTACATGATTTTTGACACAATATATTAGTGGATTTCTAGTATGTCAAGTAAGAATTCATATTATAGTACCGTTAATGTTTTTTTTTTTTTTTTTAAATGGGCCATGTTTGAGTTTCTGGGTTTAATCCTGTAAAAAAAAAATTCAATATTCCTTCAGTATTACATGACGTCTAGCAGTGATTGAATTTTAACTTTTATGTGAATTAAGAATTTATTCTTTTCTTTTGATTTCATCTTGAAATCCACTTGTGAATTGTTTGAAATATATCATAATTGACCATGGTTCATTAGATTACCACTTGACTATTGTAGAGAAGAGTAGATGATTTTGATTGCAAATACAGAGCCTGAGTTTTATGTACAGCAGAAGCCGAATCTCCTCATTTTTCTGGTCTATGTCACTGTATAGGTTCGAATCCTGGTTGGAGTAAGAGCACTTTGTACCCTTCACACCCTTTGGTTGGTTGGTTGATTGATTGATTATGAGTTATCTGGTATCCTGACAACGCAGAAAGCATGGTTCCTTTATTTTCTTATGGAAGTTCCACAGCTTACTCAGCCACGGTTAAGTCTGAGTGACGTCATCGCTCTGACCGACCCGACTCCCACCATCCGGCTACCTGAGCACTAAGGTGGCCTGAGAAGACCTCTTATATCTATAGACCTTGCTTTCCGTTACTTGTCAGTCGGCAAATCTTTCAGTAATTTAATATTGAAAAGAATTTTCATATGTTCAGTGATTTACTTCATTTTCGATGAATGTTCCTGGTAACATTCATTCCTGTCTATGCTGAATATTCAGTTTCATTCAGTTTCTTGTATGCTTTTTGAGTTGATAGGATTATGTTCTATGGTAAATCAAAATATTTCTAAAATCATGGGATAACTGATAATTTTTATACGTGATTAAATTTTGGAAGGTCAAGGTCACAGTCAAGCAAAATGCCCAATACACCTAATCAGAGATAATTTTTTACATTGTTGTCACAAAGACTTCATACTTGGTTCATGTTTGCGTGTATGAAAATCCACGCAAATTAACATATTAAGGTTAAAGGCCAAGGTCGAGCAAATGTTTAAGGAATAAGCTGCCGCGGCGTAAGGCTGCGCTATACTTAGTGCCCTTCTAGTTTTGTTAATGGATTTTATAGCAGAATATTTTTTAGATATATACGGAGAGAGAGAGAGAGAGAGAGAGAGAGAGAGAGAGAGAGAGAGAGAGAGAGAGAGAGAGAGAGAGAGAGAGAGAATATACATTTTTTATATAATCGTAAAGCTCCGCTTTTGGATGCTCTTACTTGAGCAACTCCACTGTTTCCATGTTTACAGAAACTGGAGCAGCTGATGGTTCTCATTAAAACTTAGGCAAAGCCGAGTAAATTAGGTTCCGACTTTAACCGATGCTTTGAATCTCAAGACGCAGAGGAGTTTTATTTCCTGAGAACGAAATTCCCCAAATTGTTTAGTAGAGTTGGAATCAGATGGATTATGAGTCATGTTGTGTCTATTAATAGACCTTAGGTTCATGTAAAAAGTGCGTTTCTATTTTTTGCAGATACGTGTCTTGCTTCGTGTTGCTGCTGATAACTATGATTATATTTACAACGAAAGAAAACTTAACTAATTAATTTTCTCTTTCGTGATTGGGAATTGGAATCCGAACTTCCCATGAGACAAACTAACGAACATGAAAGTACATCGCATCATTTCTGAGTTAATTTTGCAAATGAGAAAAGTTTTCTAATATTTATCCCAACCAGAAGGTGTTGGGAGATTTGATTTAAAGGAAGACGCTCTGTCTGCCTTCAAGTTTTAAGAAACATTTGTAAAAGACTGATTGTAGGCTAACTCTCTCTCTCTCTCTCTCTCTCTCTCTCTCTCTCTCTCTCTCTCTCTCTCTCTCTCTCTCTCTCTCTCTCTCTCTTATACAAACTTATTTAGGAGTGATTGATTCTCCCTCTTAGGCTTTGTTAATAATGCCAAACCTAATAATTATTACCATATAATTTT
>NC_090727.1:21138175-21163175 GCF_036898095.1 Palaemon carinicauda | reverse complement strand
AAAAATATAATCGAAAAGAATTGAAAACAATTTCTTCTCTATTATTATATAAAATAAAGGGAGAACTAATTATATAGTAGGGTACGGCAATTTTGGACAGAGGCAATTTTGGACAAGCGAGGCAAAACTATTTATAATTTTCAAAAACTATAATGCTGTTAGAAATTCCCCAACCTTCTACTTTATAAATATTAGTACGTTTGGTTTTGAAAAAGTATTAAATACCACTAGAAAAATTGTTGAATATGGCTGTCCAATAATTGCCTCGCCTTCATTTTAGGGCTTCTCAAAAATAATACTAGAAATTATTTTTTCAAAAAAAAAAATTAGTAGATGATACTGAAGGAAGGTTTAAAATAAGAAATTGATGAAAAAATCTGGAATATCTAGTGTCCAATTTTGCCTCACCTCGAAAAATGGTGAGGCAATTTTGGACACTTGAATGAAAAAACAACTAGTTCATAATGTTAAGTTATTAAGTAATACATTTTGTAATTTTCTTATCTTTTATATTATTCTTATATGTATCTATATATTTTCTTAATAATTTTGACCAAAAATGATAGTTATTTGAAAATATTTTTTACTTCAAGAGAAAAAATATTAATTTGTAAAAAACGGAAAAAGAAAAAGGTTTTCTTTTCAAAGAAGATATTAATAAAACCTATTACTAATGAAAAAATATATACAATACAAAACCGGAAATAAAAGTGAACAATTCGATATATATTATAGCCATATACGTAACAAAATAAGTGCCTGAATATAAGTCTTGTCTATTTACTTCAACTGAATGCTCAAAAATCTGCTTCTGTTCTTTTATAGATGGCACTAACCATTTTCGTTAAGGCCTGGGTTTCATAAATAAAGGACCTTTAATTACATCTGTGATCTTAGTGGAATTTGTATGGACCGGCAGGGGTCACTTGCCTTAGTTAGGCACTGCGCATCACAAGGAACTGGCTGTCCTTTGATGACTCTAACCAACGAATCCTCTATGGATTTAATCTTTCTTTGAAAAGCGAAAATGAAAGAATGGCCCCCGTCCCGGGCGTTGCAGGGTGCTAAGAATCTCCCGGTTAATAAATACAAAAGAAAAATTGAAAATTGGTAATTGGAATGTTAGAAACATGAATCAGATTTGGAAGTTACATCAAGTAGAGAATGAATTTATGAATAACAGTTTGGATATCTTAGCCCTAAGTGAAACACTTTGTAAAAGGATCGGTAAAGAACTCACACCAAGGCAATATATATCTACAGTATCTACTCAGAAAGAACAGATGGAGTTGGAAGAGAAGGGGTAGGAATGACGACACCATGAGCAGAAAAGTCAGTAATGGAATGAAGAGCTGTATATAGCAGATGGTCACTTGCAAAGTTTAAATCAAAGCAGTGCAATATGAGTACTATAGTTAACTATGCACCAACAAATGATTCCCCTGAAGACAGGAAAGATGAATACTATAAAGAATTGCAGTGTGTAACAGATGAGATCCCAGAGAGAGATACGAAAATTGTGATTGGTGACTTCAATGCTGAAGTTGCAAGGAATAATCGAGGTATAGAGAATGTGATGGGGGTTGAGGGTCTTGGCGAAGTTGCAAATGAAAATGGGGCAGATTTTATGTTTTTGTTCTTTTCCAGCACAAGGACATCCACAAATATACATGGGCTTCATCATGTGGCAATTACAAAAATCAAATAGATCACATAGCCATTGATAAGGAGAGAAGGAGGACTCTGAGAAGTATAAGAAGCTATAGAGGTGCAAATATTGGTAGTGACCACTAGCTTCTGTTGCTACACTGAAATTAAAACCGAATGCACCCAACAGAAATGTAGATAAAATATCTAGGTTTGATACAACTAGCTTCTAGAGGATGAGCAGAGAAAGCTTTGTAATTGAATGTAAGAATCGATTTGCAGTCCGAGAGACTTTAGGAGACAAAACGCAAACAATTAACGAATGATACTTGGGATACTATAAAAAGGAGACAAAGATAGAAGTTGATTGTTGGAAGTTTTTGAGGAAGTAATGAAAATTGCAAGGTAGAGCATGCTAAGCATTCCAGTATTGATAGCGAGGTCAAAAGAAAAGCCAGAAATGACTGGCGAGAATATTTAGACAGGAAAGCAGATGAGTCTGACAAAGCTATGGATTCAGGGAGTGGCTATGGTATAAGAATTGTACATAGAATTATTATAGAAATCTCTACGGGAGCAAAGCAGAAGAAGCATATACCCATCAAAAAGAGAGATGGAGCTGTTATAACAACAGAAGATGAAGAAAGGCAACGTTGGATGGAACACTTTAGTGGGGTCATGAATAGGAGATATAAAGGGATTAATTTGATTGATATACCTGAAGCTGAGGAAGACCTTGATGTGCCCATCAATGAATTCAGTGTGTTTGAAGTCGAAGCTATCTTTAAAAAAACTCGAAGAGATGGGATGCCTCTAGTTATGATGGAATAACTGCTGATATAATATTGGCCGAAAAGGATGTGACTCCCAGATTACTTACAAGATTATTTTGTAGAATGGGGCGTGAAGAGGCAAAGCCTGATGAATGGGAGCTAGGAGTGTTGGTGAAAACGGCAAATAGGAGATCTGACTGATTGCAATATTTACAGAGGTATCACACTTACGTCAGTTGTCATGAAAATACTATGTTGTTTATCCTCCTCATGCATTTTGTAATGCATAGAAGAGTTGGTGATGTTGGAAAAGGATTGGACTGGATTGGTAACAGGATATTAGCTGACCTAGAGTATGCTGATGACGCTGTCCTTATTAGCAGAAAACCACAGGTCAAGATAAATAGAAGAAAGACAGAGATGAGGAGATTGGAACATGCAATGGAAGAGGAAATATCATTGGAAGGAAAAAAGTTTAATGTGGTGGAACCATTTAAATATTCAGGAACTATGATATCTACTACAGGGATTAAGATTTTGAGTTCAATGAAAGATTGAAAAAAAAAAAACAATTGAGACAATGGCTAGGTTAAGTAATATCTGGAAATCAAATCGCCTGAAATTACATATAAAAGTCTGGCTATATATCAGTTTAGTGAGAGCGGTGTTACTGTGTGGATATGAGTCGTGGTATAACAATGAAACAATATCCAACAGATATTATAGATTTGAAAACAAAGCCCTCAGAAGATTATTGGGAGTTAAATGGCAGGACAGGATTAGAAATGAAACTATAAGAGAGATCACTCAAGTGCCATATGTGGATGTGATCATGGTGAGGGGTAGATGGAGATGGTTTAGGCATGCTCTTCGCTCTCTCCAAGAGATTAGTTCACCAAACTTTCAACCAGGCTCCACAAGGCCCTAGAAGAGTTGGAAGACCCAGGCCTACATGGCTGAGGACTATGAAGCGCGAAATAGATGTTGAATGGAGAAGCATTGATTTAAAAGCGCAAGATAGAAACGAATGGCAATCTAACCGATGCCCTTTGCGTCAATAGGCATAGGAGGAGATGATGATATGTGGTTTCAAGCTATTTAACTCACAGTGAGTCACTTTGCCTCCCTCTTCCGCTAAAAACCATTTTGTTGCTATACCAATGCAAAATAATGGATTCTCCTTATCTTTATAAATTACCACATACCATTTTCCTACAACTGAGGCTTCTTTATATGGAGGTGAAACGCTCTCCCAAAATTAATTAAATTCCTTTTGATTCGCTATCAGGACTATCCAAGTAGTTTGAATAATCACTTTTAATTACCTTGGTCAATTTAGATTTTTTTATATTCACTTTAGCGTTTGCACACATTTTTCTTAGAAATCGAGAAATATTTGGTTGCTTTGTATTACCATTATTTGTTTTGTTTTTATTTCTCTTAATGCCTTTCTTTAGGGTTTCCCCTTTATTGTTCTTCATTTCATCTCTTTTTCTTAAATCTTCGATTGCCTCCCTTTCTGTTACTATTTGAGCAAATGACTTTCTTATTCTTGTTTTGTTTTTATCATTCTTGGTTGCTTTTTCTGTAAGATTATCTTTTGTAGGTAAAATTGTCTCTTTGATGGCTCGTTCATAATATGAGGTAAAAATAATAAGAATAAACTGGATATGCACAACTTAGGACGAATATTGTTTATGGGATTAGCTTTGTCTGTCGTTGATATCTCTCACTATCATGCTGTTTACTCTAATGTTGCTGCATTGAGCACCATATCAAAAAGGCAACTCGCCAGCTGCATCTTTTCTATTGCAGTTATCATTATGGAAATTAGCAGAAAAGGGAAAACATATTTTCCCTAATACATGAAATTTTCATTTGGATTTGTGAATTATTCTAGGAACAATTATATACAAGAAAGATGTTTTTTTATTATTATTATTTGTAGCATTTGGGGTGACACCCCTCTCGAGGATGTCACCCTGATTTGGTCGATCTTTTTGAAGGTTCCACCCCTGAGTGTCAACACCTTTGAGTGTGTCCCCAGTTTTAAACAACTTTTTGAAAATCATATCATATCCCTCAAGCTAGAAACACAAACTTTTTGTAGATGTAACTCTCAGGGTGTCACCCCCTTTTAGGGTGTCACCCTGAGCAGAGGACCCCCCCCCCCCCCCATACTGCACTCCAAATGTCTTATTTTGTATGCTTATGATAACATATATGTAGATTTACACATAAAAGTATATTTGCGTGCTCGAATACAAAGTTTAATTTATATATTCATAAAGTAAGGCAAAATTGGACAGTTTTCAAAGCTATGGTGAGGCAAAATTGGACAGGCAACTTTCTCACTTTTTTCTTGGCGAGGCAAAATTGGACAATCTTGGATTACGGACACAAAAATTTATGTAAGTCCATAATTTTTTTATAGTATATTTATATTGATAGTGACCACAAATTGTCATAATTTGGAAATTGGGCGTTGCTGCTTAACGGAGATACAGACGTGTCCATAATTGCCTCACTGTCCAAAATTGCCGCGCCTCTAAGATATTTTTTTTATTGATGAGATATAGGAATTTCTAATTCTCTGATGATTATGAGACAATCTATTTTTATAGATGAGACCTCCCTCTTTTGAAAGCATGTTTGTTTTTTGGTCATGAATTATTAATACAGATTTTGTACAAAGGTTTCTAAAAAGGTGTCCAAAATTGCCTTGCCTTACTATATTACTTTAGAAAAAAGAAAGGGTAGACTATTGGAAACGTCCCTGCTTTGCGATCTGCTGAACTGGGGTTCGAAATATGCTCAAACTCAATAATTTCTTATAGTGTCTGCAAACTCACCATCCGTGTGAGCTAAGGATGAGGGGTTTAAGGAGCCTATCGGTCTACCTGCTGAGTTATCAGTAGCCATTGCCTGGCCCTCCCTGGTCCTAGTTTAATGGAGAAAGGGGTTCGGCGCAGATGATATGTATATATGGTCAGATTTAGGGCATTGTCATTGTCTCTTGCCTCTGCCATTCATGAGTCATCTTTAAATGTAAACAAGAATCTTGCTTTATTAACCATCATAAGTAACGTCGAAACTTGTCCCATTATCCTAAGTAACCGAGGAACCTGCTCTATTGTCCCTTTTAAGGAACGGTGGTATTTGCCCCAATTTCCTCGTCATAAGTAAGCAAGGAACTTGCTTTATTTATCATCACAAGTAACGTCGTAACTTGTATCATTTCCCTGTTATAAGTAACCAAGAAACCTGTTGTATTAACCCTCACAAGTGACCTTCCTTGCTTGCCCCATTCCACTGTCATAAGTAACCTAAGAACTTGCTTTACTACTCCCTTACAAGTATCGTCCTAACTTGGCCCACTTCCCTATTATTCCTAGGAACTTGCCCATTACCCCTGGGTTATATTCGAGGGGAAAGATCCTGGCAGGCTCTGATAACCTTATTGCGTCCAATAAGATCGCCCTATTGCTGAAAATGCGGAAGGCATCGTAAATCAGGTTTATTGTTTTCCTATGGAAGACTATTTTTGTGATGATTCGAGAAGAGCTGTTGGAGGGTGTTTTGAACATCCAAATTCTTGTAACTCTCTCTCTCTCTCTCTCTCTCTCTCTCTCTCTCTCTCTCTCTCTCTCTCTCTCTCTCTCTACGCTGCTTTAGTTATAAGGCATAATCAATGTTATTTCATTGACCCTGCATAAATTGTGCTTTGATAGGGATCGTGTAAATATATGGACGGGGTTAATTCAACAAAGGGAGCTGAATGCAGTTACAAGTGAAAGGGAAATCAAGAGAAGGTTTATCGCGTAATTGTTGATGGCCTGATGAAAATAGGTCCAAGGGATTTAAATGAATAAATATTATAAATTGTGTATGGCATTTGCCTAGTTATTCTGTTAAGTATTAAGTGTAAGGTAACTAACTTATAAACTGGCGAGCTTTTCATGATTGCAAGAAGACGATTGCAGGAATGGTGGAGAGAGAGAGAGAGAGAGAGAGAGAGAGAGAGAGAGAGAGAGAGAGAGAGAGAGAGAGAGAGAGAGAGAGAGAGAGAGAGAGGAATTCACATCAAAGTATACAGCGGGAAAGTACATCTGAGAACGAAGCTTGATCCTTCTCTTCGTTTTTATGGGAAATTCTTCTGTTTCCATTTCCGAAAAGTGAGATAATTCGGAGGGAAATCTTTACTGAAAATAGTTTTCAGGGATTTCGTTGTTATCCTAAGAACTATATGCATACACACGACTTACTTTGATTGCAAGGATCTGTCAAGGGGAATTTTCCGAAGGTATTGCTTTTTTTTTTTTTTTTTTTTTTTTCTTTTTTTTTTTTTTTTTTTTTTTTTTTTTTTTTTTTTTGTGGGTGGGGGTGTTGTTCATTGCCTTAGAAAGCGGGTCATATTTATATGTAATTTTTATAAAGGAATGAATAAGATGTTACAGTGGTTGAGATTGATTATATTTGTTAACAAGATCTGGTGTGGTGCATTAGAACTAAATATGCCCATCATTTTATAACCCAATGGTAGATCTTAAAATCGAGGAAATACTGCCATTGTGTAAGACAAATTCTTTATATCCCGTCAGCTAAATGCATATTAGAGTAAAAACTGTAATACCTTAACCGTAGAATTTTTAGAGACAGCGCATTGGCAAGAGTATTTTTTTTTTATATAGCTTCTGTTAATAGTAAAACTGTATAACTACTTAAAATGTTTGTCAATGGTTAAAATATATTCGAGTGTGTGCATGTGTTTTTGTCATTCGAAATGCACATCATTCTGCCTTATTTCATTACGAAGCGAGACATTAAGAATAAGTACACACGATAAAGCATCAATGAAACTCTTAACCATTTCGATGCTCATGTTAGGATGCTTCTTTAGAGGAAGCAAGGACAGAAAGAACGGGATGCTTAAGACGCTATGAGGCGAACACGGTGAGTGGTGAAAAAAAATATGTGGTCCTTTTGCCAGTGACAATTAAAAAAAAAAAAAAAAAAGGATATTCATAAAAGATAGAATGCCCCTGTGATGGAAAATAAGTGGCCAATGATGGTTTTGGGAGAGAATTTTCTTGGCGCTGAGAACAAAATGTTTGATATGAGGAGGAGAAAAAGTTTAAATTTATAAGGGAATGTTTTTTTCCTATATTAACAAAGGGTTTAGTTTTGAATAGAGACAGGTTATTGTCTCCAATAAAAGAAAGTAGAGCAGAACGTGACGTAATTTTTCAATTAGAAAGGGGCTAAACGAGACATTTAATCATTTCAGGAAAAAAAAAATTTTGCATGAAGAAAAAGCTAATCGAAGGAATTAACAACTTCCTTGCTCATGGGTGTACAAAAATAAAGAACTAATGAAAGAAGAACTAATTATTTTACTTTAGTAAAGAAAGAGGGGATGGTGTGCGAAAAATATTGTAGTCTTAAAAATGTACGTTTAATAGATAGATTAATTAAGTAATTAAGAATAATTAAGAAAATAAGTATATAGAAGGGAAGTACCCGTGAATATGGCTTAACATGAGCAATGAAGTATTGGAGATAACTTAATAAACCAAAGTCAATTTAAACATGTGAACACTGTATTAATACAGAACACAAAGTTAAAGGGGAGGGAAAACTAACGCTGAAATAGGATAAGGTATCGGACGGTAAGAGTAAGGGTCGGAGACGCAAATGGCTTGGAAGTTTGAAAACAGGGAGCAGAGATAAAGGAGAGAAACGCTTTGAGATAACAAAGAAAAAGGAATTGGGGTGAAACTTGTTCATGTATGAATCGGGGTCCATAGAGAAAAAAAATAGGTTTGGAAATATCCCAGAAAAAGAATTTCCAATGCTTAGCAAGGGGAAAAAAAGGAAAAAAAACAAGAATGAAAAGAATATAAATGCAGGGGTGAAGTAAAGAGAGTGATAGGGGGATAGAATGGAAGGAGAAAAGGAAAATTCTTGGTAGGGTAACTTTAGTGAGCATTGTAAACTGAGAAGGAATCATCTTCGATACTTCCAAAAGAAAGAGTAATGATGGTAAGGAAATGGGCCTTTTAGGATAAGGGTCGTTACATGGTAGTGGGAGGAGGGAAGGATGAGGAAACGAAAAAATCAAAATAAGGAAAATAAACATTGTGTCTTTGATGAATAGAGGACAGGGACAGGGGGGGGGGGGGTGATGAACAGGAGTAGGATGACTGGGCTAAAGCACTGTTGAAACCAATGGTGATATTTGAAGGCGTCAGCTTTCCTTATTTTTATTGAAGATTTATATACATATTGATAATATTTATATTATTTTGTCCATATAATGCTAAATCATATGATTTATACTGCCAAATATTCTAATTACTCTTGAGGAGAAAAATAGCATTTTTATATATAGTAAAAATAGTATTAGGAATGTAAAATTACGACTCATAATGCTTCCACTTAAGTTTATGTTCACAGGACAAGACTTCCGAAGATCATCAGCTGTAATTATTTTCGTCAAGAATAAGATTGAGTAGTATAAAAGTAGTTTTAGTTCTTATCTAGTTTTATTTAACTGGCACCTGTCTCGAAAGAACTTCAGAGACTCGATACATTTATTCAAAATTGTGGTATTGAATTCTAGATATCTAAGTGTCCCAAATTTAGGAAGGACCTCATAAAGGTTAGTTGTCGAAAGGTTCACTGTTTAAAAATCATTCCTCGACAACGCCAAATTGAATTCAGGCGTTAAAAGATAATTTTCTTGTTTATTCCCTAACGATTTCAACATATGAGCTTACAGAGTATAACTAAACTCTCTCTCTCTCTCTCTCTCTCTCTCTCTCTCTCTCTCTCTCTCTCTCTCTCTCTCTCTCTCTCTCTCTCTCTCTCTCTCTCTCTCTCTCTCTCTCTCTCTCTCTCTCTCTCTCTCTCAAGCATGAAATATTTCCACATTGGCAATTTGCTTTTGGGTATCTTTCTGCCTGTGCTTTAACAAAATATCCTCTTAGTGTCTGAAAGGATTTTCATGAAACGTGATAGAAACAATCACATTTGACCCTCCTTATTATGTTGGACTTTGATCAATATTGAGGACTAAATGAGGATAAATATCCAAAATCCTACAATAAAGTTTGCATTAAAGGGTGCTTCCTGAATTTGTGTGTCTTCAACATAGTGCTGTCTGTATGCGTTTTGCACTCCCTCTATATGACTTCGAAATACGCTGAATGTCGAAATAAGTCTCTTTAATTTGGGGATCGCTCAAATTGCATAAATAATCCACTGCATTATTTCATAATCGTCTTAGTGTTAACGTTAATGAGGATATGTAATCGTATAATCTAGCGCTATAAATAATAATAAGCTCAGCCTGTCACATGAAGCTTACGTTATTAATAATCCCCAACTTTGCTGTTGTTGAAATTAGTTTTAATCTTTGGATATGGTAGAATTTAAAACAAAGAAAATGGTGACTGATGTTGTTATGGAGAAGAAATGCCATCTGGAAGGAGGAGATGGGAAGTTAATCCGGTAGTGAATCGTTAATTAAAGCGAAACTGACCAAGATTAGATAGATCTTTTTTTGACCAAACTTTAGCTCTGATTGGAGCCAAATCAAAGACTCATCCTTGTGTAACAATTTTAATCATATTGAAACCTACTTTTGGATGCCACAACAAATAATAGTCAAATATTAGAGAAAGATCTTGCAGTATTGCTTCTGGGTATAAGAAAAGAACGAGCATGATTAAAAGAAAAATACAATTTAGATGAAATACTATATTGGAGAGAGAGAGAGAGAGAGAGAGAGAGAGAGAGAGGAGAGAGAGAGAGAGAGAGAGAGAGAGAGAGGAGAGAGAGAGAAAGAGATTAATCTCAGGATCCTAGATGAGACCAATAATCGTTGTGGAATTCGAGTTGAATATATGTCTAATGGAATGTGTGTATAGTTTTTCAGACTGGAGTTGATTAAAGTCTTTGGCCGGTTAAATTAAATTTCTTGGTGCTTTTTACATAGAATCTTCTGACGTAGATTTGTCTTAGATGGGAACTTTTTCATGTTTTTTAGAGCTATGACAATATTAATTTTACACATGAGAATTTTATAATTTGAAATATTAATTCACCCCACTCGCAGCATAAATAAGTCTAGGATTGAATCCTCTTTAGGATGAAAGAATCTATGTATTCCTTGTAACCGTATGTTATTCGCAAGGTAAGGTAAAGTTGTTACTTTGTATTTTGTGATTATTTATAGGATAATAATCGAAACAACAGTGCCATGGAAAAAATTGATAAACCCTAAAATGAGTACACCAACGTGCTATTTGAATCAATGATATATATATAAATATATATATATATATATATATATATATATATATATATAGATATATATATATATTATATTTATATTTATTATATATATATATATATATATGTATATTTATATATATAAATATATTTATATAAATATATATATATATATATATACTGTATATATATATATATATATATTTACTGTATATATATACATATATATATATATATACATATATATATATATATATATATATACAGTGTATATATATATTATATATATTTATGTGTGTTTATATATACAGAGAGAGAGAGAGAGAGAGAGAGAGAGAGAGAGAGAGAGAGAGAGTCAGTCTGTGACAATTAGACTTTTTTCAGTATTACTGGTGTGTCTATCAGCTAATGAGCTGCTCGCGGGTTCAGTCAGTACTGAAATAAGTTACGTCCAAGAAAAGGCGGACGCTTTTGGCACGACGTGCTTAAACATCCAGGAGAAAGTTTGTGGTTCTTTCAGCTTTACCCCCCAGATATTTGCTGAACATATAAAAGGTAACTCCCCATCTAAGGGGATGAAAGTGCGTCGTAAGCAAGCTCAGCAGTAAATGGGTCCTTGGGCTCTAAAAAGGCCATTGGACTTGAAGCTTTATGAGAATGGATTTTTTTTCTTTCATATCTTGAATAGAGATTAATGATAGTGCGTACTAAAGTTATTTGGGAAAAGTGACTGATATCTAGTAAATGTTTTGAAATACATCATTTCATCATTTCTATTGCGTGTAAATAACTGCTGTAAAATACTCACAATTGGGTAAAGGAAACGAAGATATTTGGATTTGCATTATTTAGTGGTGATGTGGAATACAATTTTAAATTGGGAGGTATTGCTAGTGATGGTGTCTGATGTTTCATCTCTCTCTCTCTCTCTCTCTCTCTCTCTCTCTCTCTCTCTCACATAATGGAAATGAATGTATGGACTCACGGCGAATCCATACACTCGTTTTCATTATGAGTGTGTGTATATGTATATATTCATTATATATATAACTAAGGAATTCTTCTATGATTCAATAATATACTTGGAATTTTCCCTTTGACAATTGTCTCACCTTCCTGACGGTCTGCTTGAGAACTTCATGTGTCGTTTTGGGAAGCTGGGAGCGTTGTAAATATATATATATATATATATATATAGCTGTATATATATATTTATATATATATATATATACATATATATATATACATATATATATATGTATATATATATATATATATATATATAAGTGTGTGTGTGTCCGAAGACTTGAAGAGAAAACATGTAGATTTATGTTAGTTTCATATAGTGAGATGATTGGCCTTTTTAAGAGTATCATGACTTATAAAAAGCTGTGTAAGATTACTGGGTGACAGCATCTTTCCCTCATATTGAAGGTTTCCACAAATTTATTAGATTCAGCATATGAACAACAACAAAGCCTTCCTTGCCCAGCAAGAATTTCAGTACTACTCGAACTCTCACAAGAACAATAGTTACTGGTCTGTGTATTCACGAACCTTTTGTGAAACAAAACCTGTTCCGATATCTCATTATCCCTCTATACGGGAAATACATTATATATATATATATATATATATATATATATATATATATATATATTTATATATATATATATATATATATATATATTATATGTATGTATGTATGTATGTATGTATGTATATGTGTGTGTATGATTTTAGGGATACAATTGTGCCCGCATTTTATATCATCCGGCAGCTGACGTGAAGCGATACGGTTAATATAAAGAAATTCTCAGTATCCTCCAAGATTTAAGATCTCTCGAATTTTATTTTTCTTTCCAAATCGTATAATTTATTCCTTGGCATGATTTCTGAAATGAATTTTATATGTTTTAGCCAGAATCATTTTTGCGTATATAGAACGAAAATTTTAAATTTTCATTAGTCTACAGTGACTTCTAGTAATCATATTATATATATTTTTATTTACAGGGACTAAATATATTTTTAGCTGATAGGTAAGATGGGTGAAAGAAGAATGACGGCAGTTAGCTACCTAACCATGGTTAGGAATAATAGTGTAGAGTTAATTGATAGTATGTAAAGTGTGGTTTAGCCTTAGTTGTATTTAGATAAAGCTACAAATTTCCTTACCATGGCCTCTATATTTACTGTATTACTTTATTACCATATCGTTAAGCTTAACTCGTGTGCCATCTGCTGTTATGTGCAAAGCTTTGAAACTCTATTTTAGCCAATCGTGTCGTTTATCAAGAGGGACTTTTGGTAACATACTGTCCTTTCATATCTGATCCTTTAGTGTATAGAAGGGAAACAAATAGATTAACAATAAAATCAAAACGAAAAACCAAAGTATTTCACAGTTATTATTATTATTATTATTATTATTATTATTATTATTATTATTATTATTATCATTATCATTTTCTGAGCTACAACCCAAGTGGGAAAACGGGAAGTTATAAGCCCAAGGGCTCTAATAGGGAAAATAGCCCAGTGAGGAAAGGAAATAAGGAAACTGATAGAATAGCTTGCCTGAGTGTGCCCTAAAGAGAACTAACCCAAGACATTGAAAGACCGTGGTACAGATAGAGAACAATGAGTTGATTTTGAAGTGTCCATATCCTAGAAGACCTGCTTGCCCTAGCTAAAGAGTCTCTTCTACCATTACCAAGTGGAGAGAAGCCACCGAACAATTACAATGCAATAGTTAACCCCTTGAGTGAAGAAGAATTTTGTGTTATCTTAGCGTTTTTAAATGTATGAGGAAAGAGGAGTGTGTGTAAAGAATATGCCATACTATTCAATGCACATGTAAGCAAAGGACAATTGAGTCTTCACCAGAGAAGGATCCAATGGAGTACTATCTGTCCTGTCAATGGACCCAATAACTCTAGCGGTAATATCCTGGTGCTTTGGCCAACCTATAGCTTGAAAAAAAAATGTTTATAGGTGATGCTCCCTTTCAGTAACTCGCTTTCCTTCTAAGTGAACCACATTCTTCCATCTCGTAACCATGACGTCACAGGGCTTTCCTTCTGACGCATCTCTGAATAGCTTGCCGCTCCAGCGCTGTCATATTAAAAAAGTGTTACTGAAGGTATGTATTGTAGTTTATGATTAAATGACCAGAAACGTTATTGGAAGTCATAACTAACTCGGTATACACAAGTATTCACCAAATTGAACTTTAGTTACAGCTTATTTGGAAATATTGAAGTGTAGATATTAATGTCAGGTAGTTTTCAAATTACTTTCTCTTTCTCAATCTAAAGTGAAGTTGTTGTACGATTCTTGTGAGGTAATTTTCTATCCAAAACAAGACAAAATTGGTATATACAGAAGATGGGTAACAGGTGAGATTGCCATGGTACCAAAAATATTTTTTTTTAAAAAGAGGTTATCTGAAAATTAAAACAAATGTGATAGTAAACTTTGTAATATATATATATATATATATATATATATATATATATACATGTGTGTGTGTGTATATATATATATATATATATATATATATATATATGTGTGTGTGTGTGTATGTGTGTATATATATATGTGTGTGTGTATATATATATATATATATATATATATATATATATATATATATATATATATACATATACATATACATATATATATTCTTTAGATTTTGGTTTGATGTTTGGAAAGATAGATTAAATGGGCTGGAGTTTATGAAATTAATTTTGAAATGCTAGTCTGAATGAATAACTGAAATAGTTCATTCGTGGTATGATCGACCTTTAAAGATATTCTCTATGATTAGATGTGATAAGCAAGTAATTTATTGTGCGGAGAGAAGGATTGTGGGATTGAAAGGTTGAATGGAATTTTCATAGTGAGATTATAAAAGATTCATGGAATATTACATTAAAAAGGATGTTAAGATCTCTGTAATTATTTAAGGTGTTATGAATGATAGAGCGAAAGTAATAAAAACATGAACAAAATTGTTTTTATTGATCGATAAGAAAAAGATATGACTTGTATTGGTGACACACCAGCGCCACTTGGATTTGACGTGATATGTTGTCATTAAGGAGCACTCTGGTTTAATTCTCAGCTTAAGGGTTGTGGTGGCCTATTGGAAACGTCCCTGACTGGCGTTCTGCCGGACTCGGGTTCGAGGACTGCTCAAGCTTGATAGTTTCTTGTAGTGTCTGTAACCTCAGCATCCTTGTAAGTCAAGGCTGGGGAGTTTTGGCGACTCTACGGGTCTACCTGCCGAGTCATCAGCAGCCATTGCCTGGCCCTCCCTGGTCCTACCTTGGGTGGAGTGGGTTTTTGATCGCTGATCTTATATGTACTGTATATGGTCAGTCTCTTGGGCATTGTCCGACTAGAGCACTGTCACTGTCCCTTGCCTCAGTCATTCATGATCGGCCTTTAATTCTTTAAAGCGAGATTGTGTATTCCCAAGCACTGCGTGTATTAATTCTTTTGTAATATTTTCAAAAAAGAAAATTTTAACCACATGAAAATGTGGTTACCTGAATGATATCCTGATGCGACCAATGTCAATAACATGAAAATTGCAGGACTGATTGTTGTGTGAATATATATAACAAGTGATCTGCGTAATATTTCCATGGAATCAGTCTGTAGATGAATTTTGCTACCAGCTTGCTTTTACGAGCGAGAAGAGAGAGAGAGAGAGAGAGAGAGAGAGAGAGAGAGAGAGAGAGAGAGAGAGAGAGAGAGAGAGAGCTTTAGCCAAGGAGAGGGATAGTATAGAAAAAATGTAATTTATGTAAGTGGGGAAAGGGGGTGGGGACACAGTCTTTTAGTGGAAAGTAAAATGATAAAGATAGATAATGGAAATTTATTTAAGCACACAGAGAGAGAGAGAGAGAGAGAGAGAGAGAGAGAGAGAGAGAGAGAGCTTTAGCCAAGGAGAGGGATAGTATAGAAAAAATGTAATTTATGTAAGTGGGGAAAGGGGGTGGGGACACAGTCTTTTAGTGGAAAGTAAAGTGATAAAGATCCATCCATATACCAAGGCACTTCCCCCAATTTTGGGGGGTAGCCGACACCAACAATGAAACAAAACAAAAAGGGGATCTCTACTCTCTATGTTCCTTCAGCCTAATCAGGGACTCACCCGAGTTCAGCTGGTACTGCTAGGGTGCTACAGCCCAACCTCCCACATTTCCACCACAGATGAAGCTTCATAATGCTGACTCCCCTACTGCTGCTACCTCCGCGGTCATCTAAGGCACCGGAAGAAGCAGCAGGGCCTACTGGAACTGCGTCACAATCGCTCGCCATTCATTCCTATTTCTAGCACGCTCTCTTGCCTCTCTCACATCTATCCTCGTATCACCCAGAGCTTTCTTCACACCATCCATCCACCCAAACCTTGGCCTTCCTCTTGTACTTCTCCCATCAACTCTTGCATTCATCACCTTCTTTAGCAGACAACCATTTTCCATTCTCTCAACATGGCCAAACCACCTCAACACATTCATATCCACTCTAGCCGCTAACTCATTTCTTACACCCGTTCTCTCCCTCACCACTTCGTTCCTAACCCTATCTACTCGAGATACACCAGCCATACTCCTTAGACACTTCATCTCAAACACATTCAATTTCTGTCTCTCCATCACTTTCATTCCCCACAACTCCGATCCATACATCACAGTTGGTACAATCACTTTCTCATATAGAACTCTCTTTACATTCATGCCCAACCCTCTATTTTTTACTACTCCCTTAACTGCCCCCAACACTTTGCAACCTTCATTCACTCTCTGACGTACATCTGCTTCCACTCCACCATTTGCTGCAACAATAGACCTCAAGTACTTAAACTGATCCACCTCCTCAAGTAACTCTCCATTCAACATGACATTCAACCTTGCACCACCTTCCCTTCTCGTACATCTCATAACCTTACTCTTACCCACATTAACTCTCAACTTCCTTCTCTCACACACCTTTCCAAATTCTGTCACTAGTCGGTCAAGCTTCTCTTCTGTGTCTGCTACCAGTACAGTATCATCCGCAAACAACAACTGATTTACCTCCCATTCATGGTCATTCTCGCCTACCAGTTTTAATCCTCGTCCAAGCACTCGAGCATTCACCTCTCTCACCACTCCATCAACATACAAGTTAAACAACCACGGCGACATCACACATCCCTGTCTCAGCCCCACTCTCACCGGAAACCAATCACTCACTTCATTTCCTATTCTAACACATGCTTTACTACCTTTGTAGAAACTTTTCACTGCTTGCAACAACCTTCCACCAACTCCATATAACCTCATCACATTCCACATTGCTTCCCTATCAACTCTATCATATGCTTTCTCCAGATCCATAAACGCAACATACACCTCCTTACCTTTTGCTAAATATTTCTCGCATATCTGCCTAACTGTAAAAATCTGATTCATACAACCCCTACCTCTTCTAAAACCACCCTGTACTTCCAAGATTGCATTCTCTGTTTTATCCTTAATCCTATTAATCAATACTCTACCACACACTTTTCCAACTACACTCAACAAACTAATACCTCTTGAATTACAACACTCATGCACATCTCCCTTACCCTTATATAGTGGTACAATACATGCACAAACCCAATCTACTGGTACCATTGACAACACAAAACACATATTAAACAATCTCACCAACCATTCAAGTACAGTCACACCCCCTTCCTTCAACATCTCAGCTTTCACACCATCCATACCAGATGCTTTTCCTACTCTCGTTTCATCTAGTGCTCTCCTCACTTCCTCTATTGTAATCTCTCTCTCATTCTCATCTCCCATCACTGGCACCTCAACACCTGGAACAGCAATTATATCTGCCTCCCTATTATCCTCAACATTCAGCAAACTTTCAAAATATTCCGCCCACCTTTTCCTTGCCTCCTCTCCTTTTAACAAACTTCCATTTCCATCTTTCACTGTCTCTTCAATTCAATTTATTTAAGCACAGAGAGGAGAGAGAGAGAGAGAGAGAGAGAGAGAGGAGAGAGAGAGAGAGAGAGAGAGAGAGAGAGAGGCAAGATTCTATTTCCAAGTGGAAGAGAGAGAGAGAGAGAGAGAGAGAGAGAGAGAGGAGAGAGAGAGAGAGAGGGAGAGAGAGATATTACAAAGGACCCAGAAAAATTTACAGCCTGCTTCCCCTGAAAGTAGTCTTTTTCTCGCTTTTGAGCTCACTCACTTTTACCAACTCCTTCCTAACTTACAACCATCTTTTCTCTTATGAAATTAAATTGATAAACTTTGATGCCGTGATTCAGTAGAGGGAAATTCACCATATTTTATTTACTTGAGCTTGTAGTAGTACGGATGATATTTGTAATTCCTGTATATTAATAAAAGCAACACTTTTCTTTTGTGCTTTAGGGATCTGTTTCTTTCCTGTTGCATTTCACTTCTGTCTCAGGAGAATAAGAACTGGTTTGAGAAAACCATAGCCAGTGTTACTTCTGATGTGAGATTGGGTGTCAAGGGAAATAATTTATAGTACCAGTCTCTCTTTCTCTCTCTCTCTCTCTCTCTCTCTCTCTCTCTCTCTCTCTCTCTCTCTCTCTCTCTCTCTCTCACAAGCTGCAACAGTGTCACACTGATGAGGGTGATGACGAAGGCAGTTAAAGATTGACTGTCATTAATCTATATAATAAATATGTCGTAGCTTTACCATTGTGGAATTTGTATTGCCAAAAGGAAACTTTCAGTTAGTCCGTGTCAATAGGCGTGGCCTCAGAGGAGATGAAAAGGAAAGTCAATTCTTAAACTCGTATCTGGATGGCTTGTACCGAAAGCGGATTTGTTATCTGTTACTTTACCTTTACAGATAGGTTATTCCCTTCAATCATTTACCTTTTGTATAGCATTGGTGAAAGGTCGTATTTCAAGGAGCGATGACCTATCAAAATATTTAGACCGTGACCAGGTAACCAACCTTTCCACATTCAAGATATTACATTGTTGTCTTTTTGATTTATTACATCTCATCATAGTTTTATTTGTTGATGAATTTATAACGAAAGTCGTCCTTGTTCCTTAAAAGTCAACAAGGAAACCTGAGGTAAAGTTGAATTCCCTGGAATGAAACCAAGCGTAATGACAATCAAAATAACATTGTATTCATGGAACAATAGGGCATATTATGTAGAACAATGAACACTTAACAATGATGGCGAAGGCATTTCAGTAACTAGGCAAAGGACCAAATCCGAATATTAAACTTTTAGTGGCGTAGGTCCTATTCTAGTTTACCTCTATTTCTTTCCAAGACTCCTTCTATTCGGTCCCATTTATCTAAAAGCATTCTAGGTCTTTGCCTTCCTCTCAATATTTCCAATATATACTGAAAATGCAACCAGTTTTACCATCTTTCATTCTTTACACATGTCCGAACCATCTCAGAGCGCTCTAGTCCATCATTTCTCAGTGCTAACGTTTTGGCCTCTTCTACACATTTCACTATTTCTCACCATTTCAACTTTGTATGCGTATTATATTACAGAGATATTTAGTCTCAATAGCTACTGGCATTTTCCTTTCATTTGTAGTAAACACCCACACTAGATTAGACTTCCATACGGAGTTTTGCTCCATAATCCCTTCATACATTTCAAACTTTATTTCTACCTACGATTCAAACCTCCTATAAATCTTATGCACACCCTTAGCTATCTTCGCTATTTCACCTATTCCTTTATTCGTATCTTTAATTATCATATCATATAATCTATAAAAATAGATATGTAAACATCATTGATCGATGTTCCTGGTTTTCATTTACCCTTATATCCTAACCATTACCTCTTGCAATATTTTTCAGTTTCTTTCACTTATTTTTGCAGTTTTCAGTCACAATCTGTAATCGCTCTGTATTAACTGTAAACATCAACAATTCCATTCAAACCTCGTGTTTTTATCTTCCAAATTTTCCCTTTCATGTAATGGCTTTTGTGTAACTTCTACCAAACCCGTCATTCTTGCCTCTACAAAAGTCCTGTCTCCCATCCATCACATATTTTAATTACTACCCACAAATTGCTGTGTACTGTCCATACCATATGTGCTCATCACCCTCTGCATTGTACCAGTGTATTAAAGAATGACCCCCTTCCATTTCTTTCCCTATTTCCAATCCCTTTTGTAATTGAATGGCCGATGGAGGTTGTTGGTGCAGCACAACGGCTCAGGAGTGTTGTAGTCACCAAAGGATTGCGAGAATGCAGAGTCCCATTTGCAACCACAGTTTGGCACTGGGCCTCAGTTTCAGTTGTTGTTTGAACATTTACTTTTTGTTTTGTTTTCTTGCCACATATTTTGATTATTGTCTCCTGTTTATATGAGGACGTGGCCTATTTTTTTTTTTTTTCAATGATAGGAGAGCTGGTCGGGTATTTTTCATTATGTAAAATTGTGTGTGGTTTAGGATAGTATATTAATTAAAACGGAAAGGACTGTCTGTGCCAGTGTCTTCGAAATATATCCATTGTGGAGTAACATTTAATTTAGAGAATCTAGGAGGAAGACTTAGTCTGCCTAATGTCATTTTTAAGATTGCGAAAATCTGAGACCTGTTTATAAATGAATATTACGTTTTAAGTTTTTGCCGATTACGTTTATTAACAATGACAGACAGACGGACAGACAAGGGCCTCTTCTAATTACCCAAACTAATTTAATCAGCTTCTTTATTAGTTAGGAATGTGTGAATTGCATCTCTGGCTAGTATTCTAAGAATGGCTTTTGTCTTTGAAATTAAAGTTTCGCCGTTTTTAATGATGAATGTGTCTGGCAGTTTCGTTATCTACGGTAATCAAACCGCTCTTGAATTAATGACTATTAAGATCCAGAGGAGCCTTAAGATGTAGTATTTTGATATACGTGTTTTTCATTCAATATGAAACTACTATTATTAGTGATAGCGTTATCAGAAAATGCTAATTGAATACATATGCTTTTGACTAAACGTTGTAGGTAAAAAAAATCTTCAACATATTTGTGAGATTTGGTAGTTATCTATAGTTTTTATATCAGTAGTTTGAAAAATAATCATTATCGGTATATTAGGCAGCCCCTCGCATCTAAACTAAACCCGAAGCGCTACAAAGCCTTAGGTTACATGTGGGACTTTGCCCAGTGTAATATTGTAAGTCGAGGCAAATATTAGAGTGTAAAATACCAAAAATAAATGGCATACCTTAAAGTGTTATTTGCTTGTATGTCTAGTTGCAATTGCAATAGCTTCCTGTTTTTTTCCGTTTCGACGACCTTCGTTAAACAAATGAGGAGAATTGGTGGCAATTTATCATCATTACTTTTGTGGCATTGAGCCCCGTGACCTCATTTGTATTTCACTGTGAAATGGGATAATTAACATGGTTTTAAAAATTTCTCAATTGTAAGCTCCAGTTTTCAGAATTTAACGCATCCCGTTCAAGACATAACATAGCATTATCCTCTGTCTTCTTTCCAGTGGAGGGGATTACCTATGAATATATTACCTTCTGTTGTGAGTGTTTTATGTTGGTGATCATAATAGCTTTATATGAAACGTTCATTCTTCCTATTTCAATTTAATCATAGGAAATTAGCTCTTACGTTTTTAAAGAAATTGGTGAACAGTTATTCATGACAAAAAGTAGTAATCTCTCTCTCTCTCTCTCTCTCTCTCTCTCTCTCTCTCTCTCTCTCTCTCTCTCTCTCCAAGCTACAAATTCTGCCTTGATGTATATTTGAAATCAAGTTAACCCCGCTGATTACTTGGAATGAAAGAAGAGAATAGAGTTTTTCACCTAATTTTTTTACCCACTAGAGCCATCTATGTACATACTCTGACACTACTATTAAATTTTGTAAGTCAGTATGAATTTTTCCATGGTTTGATTGGCACTTGGAACACGGAAGAGACGACTTTTGAATCGAAATGTGTTTGTCTTTTAATAAGAATTTGATCAGTAGAAGAGATATTGACATTGTTTTTTGGGAATTAATAAGACTAACGAATAGAATTAAAAGCGTGGTGTTTCTTAGATCGAAAGTAAGAATATTTATTTTATGAAAAATGGTGTTGATGCTCTCAGTAGATATTACTTGAAATTTCTCTGTAATCTATTGAGAAAATTAATTTCTTATGTGCCCTTTCGTTTGCTTTATGGGTAGTCTATTGGGAACGTCCCTGGTTGGCGATCTGCGCAGGATCGAAAGTTTCTTGAAGTGTCTGCAACCTCACCATCCTTGTGAGCTAAGAATGAGTGATATCGGGCAGCCTTATGGTCTACCTATTGAGTTAAAAGCAGCCATTTTGTAAGCTTGTTTGTATTTGTTTCCTTTATCAGGTCCCGTCATTACTGAATTCAAGCTGTAGGACCCCCTCTCTTATCCCTACACACACTTTTTAGAAATATCCTCAGGAGCAGTGTGCGTAACCAAGTCAAAATATCACGGTAGTTTACAGCAGTAACTTTAGGGTTGTGGTGGCCTATTGGAAACGTCCCTGCTTGGCGTTCTGCCGGACGGGAGATTGAGTCACGCTCAAGTTCGATAGTTTCTTATAGCGTCTACAACCTCACCATACTTATAAACCTAAGGATAGGTAGTTTGGGGAAGCCTATAGGTCTACCTGCTGATTCATCAATAGCCACTGCCTGGCCCTCCCCGGTTTTAGTTTGGGTTGAGAAAGGGCTTGTGCGCTGATCATACGTAGTAGGTAGTACGTTTGCCAGGGCACCAGCCACCATTGAGATACTACTGCTAGAGAGTTATTCAGTCCTTTGACATGGCCACACAGTACTACACTGGTTCCTTCACACTGGTTATTTCTTATTTTTTTCTTTGCAAATACTCCGAAGTCAGGCCTATTTTTTGCACATTCCCCCTTGTCCTCAAACACCTGTGCGCACTGAGATTTCCAAACAATTCTTTTTTTCACGGGGTTAACTACAGCGCTGTAATAGTTCAGTGGCTACTTCACTCTTGGTAAGGGTAGGAGAGAGACTTTACCTATGGTAAGCAGTTCTTCTAGAAGGACACTTCAAGTAAAACCAAGGGTAGAAGAGACACTTTACCTATGGTAAGCAGTTCTTCTAGAAGGACACTGCAAATAAAACAATTGTTTTATAATCTTGGGTAGTGCTTTAGTCTATAGTTTTACCGGCTCCTTGACCTCTATTTGAAGGTGTCTTTCTTCTAGCACTAGAGGATCTTTGGCGTCTATTTAAAGGTACATTACTGCTAGCACAAGAGTTCTTTGACCTCTATTTGAGGTGTCATCTTTTTGGAGTCCCATACTTTTAGCATTAGAGACTCTTTGACCTCTATTTTGAGGTGTCATCTTTTTGGAGTCCCATACTTTTAGCATTAGAGACTCTTTGACCTCTATTTTGAGGTGTCATCTTTTTGGAGTCCCATACTTTTAGCATTAAAGACTCTTTGACCTCTATTTTAAGGTGCCTTACCTATGGCATTAGAGGCTCTTTGGGCTCTTATTTTGAGGGGTTGTGCTTCTAGCATTAAAGGTTCTTTAACCTCTATTTTGACACACTGCACTCATAACACTAGACGTTCATTGATCTCCATTTTAATCCCTTACTTCTAGTATTAGAGGTTCTTTGACATATCTTAGGAGTGCCTCACCTCTAGCATTAGAGGCTCTTTGGTCTGTATTTTGAGTTGCCTTACGTATAGCATTAGAGGCTCTTTGACCTCTATTTTGAGTTGTCATACTTCTATCATTAAAGGTTTTTTACCTCTATTTTGAGTTGTCATTCTTCTGTCATGAAAGGTTTTCTACATCTATTTCGAGGTGCCTTATCTCTAGAATTAGAGGCTCTTTGACCTCCATTTCGAGGTGTTACTCTTTTTGCAATAGAGGTTGTTTGACCCTTATTTTGATGCTCTCTACGTCTAATATTAGAGGTTATTTTACTTCTATTTTGAGAAGCCTTACATCTAGCATTAGAGGATCTTTAACTTTTAATTTAGGGGGGCATACTTTTACCATTAGAGGCTCTTTCACCTTTATTTTGAGAAGCCATAATTCTAGCATTAGAAGCTCTTGTACCTCTATTTCAAGTCACCTAACCTCTAGCATTTAGAGATCTTTCTTCGTGGCTGTATGTTATGTCACTTTCAGGCAAAATTTTCGGACCAGGGTTCGATTCCCCAGCCAACCAGAAGCTATTATCTTTGAGTTGATTCACTCTTGGGTGTCTGATCTCGAGGTATAGAGAGAATCCAGATATTAAGGTAGTATGATATATGACATATATATTTATATATATATATATATATATATATATATATATATATATATATATATATACATGTATGTATATATAATATATGTATATATATGTGTGTGTGGGTGTTTGTACTATTGCAGTCAATAGTTCCTCACATCTACTGCTCCCTTCTGACCTTTCGAGATGGCGGGTTGATTCTGGTGTTACAACTACGTAACTAGCGACTGGACATTTCTTTTTTTAAAGACAGATCTCCTAGCCCCCACCTCTCTCTCTCTCTCTCTCTCTCTCTCTCTCTCTCTCTCTCTCTCTCTCTCTCTCTCTCTCTCTCTCTGCTTAACATAAAGAAATGCATTAGCTGATTTTTTCAGTAATATTTAGATAAAGGGAAATACTTGCTGTACAAGAAGAGAAACCCAGTTAATATTTTCAATGTTGACTATAAATCATATTTTTTTTTTCTTTTTTTTTTTCTAGTCGTATCCTGTTATCCTCTGTACTATCAACGACATAAACGCTTTATTTTCATGTAGTGGAGACATGACTGACTATATTACTAAATGCTTTGATATTTCACTTTTATCCTGCAAATGCAGAACTATTGACTATAGAGAGTAAATTAAAGTTTGTAAATCGAACAGAAGGACAATCATGAGTCCGCCATATCCTGCAGGTCAAATCTTGGAAAGATACCAACACACTTAGCACTAACAACTGTATTCTGAAAGGGTCATTACTTACATATTAAATGAACTTACATTGCTTTTGTTTTGATCACATTACCGCATGCTTTCTTTGGACTTTTAAATCATAATGTAGTTGACCAGAAATTGGTCGCTTCCCTCAAGACATACTGCTAAGTCAACCTTCGAACATGCATTTCTCTCTCTCTCTCTCTCTCTCTCTCTCTCTCTCTCTCTCTCTCTCTCTCTCTCTCTCTCTCTCTCTCTCTCTGTATATATATACATATATATATGTATATATATAT